>NC_087467.1:10740612-11049779 GCF_036321535.1 Camelus dromedarius | reverse complement strand
TATTTAGAATGCTTAATAAGGGCACTTAAGAGACAACAGTGTGTGTGCATTCTTATGCTAATGAGCCAATTTGCTGTTGCTTTTCTTAATTGTGAAAGGTGCTTTTAGTGCGGAATTCTGTGCTGTGATTCATAAAACGTTAAGACCTTAGTTTATATCAGTGCTTTTAGTGGAACTGGGGCATTTTCTTCTGCACAAATGCTGTCGCATCACAGAAGGCACAAAACTCATCATGCTATTTATTTTTTGGAGGGTTGCTTTCACAGAACAGATATTGGAGTTCATGGGACCTGTGCCTTTCCTAATGTGTCTCAGTGTTTGCAAGGAAGGCTGACTGTATTGCCATTATCATTCAGGTCACATCATAGAGAGAGCTTGGAATTTTAATAACTGCCCCATTCAGTGAATTATAGTCGTTTGATGTAGCAATTTGACAGTATTGTGATTAGCCAGCTAGTGGCTACCCCATCCCCTTGGTGTTCTAATAAGGCTGCTCTATCCAGGCCTGTAGGCATCTTGGATGCTGAACAAAGAGGTAACCGAAATGATGAAGTGTTGTATATTATTTATGGCCTCAATTTGCTGAACTAGCTTGTTTTGTGTTGGTTTTGAGTGAAAGGAAAGATCAGGGAACTCAATGATTTCCATTTGTGTCCTCTGGGTATGGTGCTCAGTTCACTGCACCCTCTAATTTAAAAGATGGCATTACTTCTCAGATGAAAGCAATTGTGCCAAAACCTGGCTCGAGCCAGCTGCAGAACTAAACGAGGATTTGAAAAAGCCGGTGCACGTCCCTAAATGCTTTAACGTCCTACCAGGGAGACCTTTTGGCAAAGAGGGGGAGAAGAATTCAGGCCACAATTTCATTCATCATTTCAACTTCAACAGCAACTGCTTTGTTTATTACTCTAAGAGAATTGATAAAACTTGTCTTATGTCCTTTTGCAAGTGAGCTTTATAGCAGACTCTTAACAGTAGCGTGATTGGTCTTTTTACATTTTTAAATTATTTTTTCTTCTCTCCATCTTTCCATCCATCCATCCTTCTATCCATCTGGTTAACCCTCCATTTATCTAACTAACCAGTGTTAATTGAATGTCTACTAGAGGCTGTTTACCTGCCTGTGTAGTATTTAATGTTTATTATGTGACAAGCAATATACTTAATGCCGGGGTTACAAGGATGGGTGAAACCCTTGTGAAAGTAGTGGCTGAACCACATGCTAATAGGCCACTACAAGACAATGTGGTAAGTGATTTGACAGTGGTATTGAAATTATGCTGTAGGCTTGTTACAGAGCCCAGATTCATACTACTTCCTGCAGGACAGGCCAATAAATCGAGGGACGGAGCTGCCAGGGCAAGGAATAGCAAGTGACTTTATTCGGAAAGCCAGCAGCCCAAGAAGGTGGTGAACTGGTGTCCCAAAGAACTGTATTACTCAGGTTAGAAGTCAGGCTTCTTTAATTCTAAAAGGAAAGGGGGTGTGGTTAGTTGTTACAAAGTTCTTGGTGTCAGAATCCCTTGTTCTTGGAGCTGACCACTAGGTCAGGTCATGATGTTCCTGTAAACCTCCAAAAAGACCAATGTTATTCTCTGTTCTGCAACTTTTTATCTCTATATGAATGGAAAAGTGTGATGCCTTTAAAAGTCGAGGCCTTAGGAATGAGCTATCCTGTATATTTAAGGCTATAGGCAACATTCTTGTAGAAAAATCGGTAGACTACAAAGGTTAACGTAAAAGGAACAGATCCAATATGGAGTCAGGTTTGTTCTTTCCTATTACAGGCTCATAGGTAAAGGACCCTGAGGCCAACCAGAAAGAGAAATGTGGTTGAGTCAGGAAGAACTTTCTATAAGGGATGGTCCTTGAGTTATGACTTGAAGGACAAGTAGATACTGCTGGATGGAAACAGGGAACAGTGCTCCTGGAAGAGGGAAGACCTGTGTAGAATATGAGCAGGAAAATGTACAAGACGAGGGCCTGTTCTTTGAGAGGCCATGTAGTGGCAGAAGCAAACAGAAGTACAATCCAACAGGTAAAGATCTCCCTGGAGCCACACACAGGCGTCTGGGAATATGTAACTGTCTGTAAGACGTTCATTTTGTCTTCTCTGTGGAGAAAAGAAAACAAGAGTTATTTCTGAGATTGTCCTTTTTTTTCCCCCCAAGGATGACTGGTTCTCAATATAAGTTTAAATAAATGTGCTTTTTGACTTCAATTGCAAAAGGAAAGTGGACACTCTGGGGTTAGTGCAGTTGTTCTGTAAATATTCAGTCGTGACGACGTGATCATTATTGACGTGATAAGGTGATATGTCCATGGCAGCTTCTGTGGTAAATCCTTTATAGTCATCATTGACTTTAATCCACATGGCAACTCTGTGTGGTAGGAACTAACAGAGTACAATTTTATGGTCTAAGACTCTGAGCCTTGGATACGTTTATTAGACACTCAGAGTCACATGGCTGTGGGTTGGTGTGTTGGGCCCCATCCCAGCTCTGTCCTCCTCCAGACCCCCGTGTTGAACTGATGTGATATGCTGCCTACACTGGGCCAGGTTCTGTGCTAGGCACTAGAGTTGTGATTTCGGGGAGACTGCAGTAGAGGATTTGGGAGAAATCTTTCAACTTCAAGGAGTTTTAAAATCTTTGGTGAATGGTGCCAATGCATATTTGAGGATGTTACAAAACTCTGCAGTTGCGTAGTAAAGATTGTGGGTATGTTTGTCTCTTGAGGGTTATGATTGATATTTCCTTTTATGTCCTCAGGGTTTTCCTCGCTATGGACAGTGTACACTTCTTTGGAATCTTCTAGAGCTAAGACACTCAGAAAAGAAAAAATAAAATTTGGAAATAGAATTAGTGGCCATAATCAGCAGCCCTTTCTGTATTACCTATGGTTAATGGTTCAGTGCTGATACCTAGAATAGTAGAATGCATTTTTATGAGGCTGCTTTGTGACCCACTGGAATGAATCCAATGACATCACACTCAATATTGTTATTCTCTTACGTTTTGGGGTGTATGCTAGACTAAGATGGTTTAAAGGTGAGACTTCATAATGGCAAAGCCACAGTCTTACTTCACTAATAATTTTAGCAGATAGGAGGGAGCTGTAAAATGCAGTGTGTCCCTTCTGAATATAATAGAGAAGGATTTCATGCTTCTCTAAGTTCTACAGCTATTTTAGCTTTTAGAAGAACATCAACATAAAACTACAGATGTGCTGCTTTTATTAAAGAAAGTCTACCAAGACTCAAATGATGTCATACGTTTTGTGCTGCTTGCCTAAGGAAATCAGGTGCATGATTTTAGGTATTACAAAAAAGAAGGCTTCTTGGACCAGGCCTAACCATTCTCCTTACACGTCCTATCTGTAGCCACAAGTTTAAATAGGTACATGCCAAACTTGCTCAGTCCCTCTTCCATTCACTTAGGCTTTTTTATTTTCCATCTCCTTGCATCTTTGTGCTGCATTTTGTATAATTTGTTAGCTCGTTCTTCCCATAGATTGATTTTCCTACCCTTGCCTTGTTGGCTTTTTAACCTTCTGTTGAATGTTTAGCTTCTTTATTTTTCTCCAATGGAAACATCATCTTTGGTTTTTATTCAGCTCTATTTGGTCATTTTTACACTTCCTCATATATTTTTTAGTTCCTCTTTTTTTTTAACATAAATGTGTTTATTATATATTTCATCTGATCATTCTAATATCTGAAACTTTAGGTCTTATTCTGTTGTTTCTAGCTTATGGTTCTCAGTTGCTTTCTGTGTTTTTACTGTTATTTTTGGCTGTGTGGTCATGTTCCTTGGACCATATCTCTTGCTGGGAGAAAAAGTATGTGTAATCGGGGGACTCGCAAGGAGGTTTTAGAGGATGCAGAATTTTTGTTTTTCTTTAAAAATACAGTATGGGTACTTCGGCATTCATTTTATTATTGTATATGATGTATTACTTTGAATTTTTTTTTTAGAAAATTCAAGTAAGTGCATTTTCTGTCCCTCTGTTTGTAGAATCCTTAACAGCTAGAAATGAGCCCTTAGATCTACTAGATGTTTGGTCAGTTCAGTGGCTTCGTTTGAAAGTATTTATTCGCACAATGAACATTTATGGGAAGCTTCCTGAAACAGAGTGGTGATTTGTGTCGCTTCATTGGATAACCAAACTGAGTGACTGCTTATCAGATTTTTTAATAATCCGAGTTCATTCAGGCAGCGATGGAATTGGAAGAGAGACTTACTCAGAGTGGGTCTCCGAGATGAGCCAGAAGAACCATTCTGCTTGGAGGGCTCAATTTTGAAATTAAACAGTTTTCTAAGGTGAGGGAGTAGGAGCATGTCTCTGACAAAGTGCAATCAAGAACCAAGAGATTATCCAGCAGAATAGGTGAAGGCAAAGTAAAACAGGAAGGCAAAGAAGTGAAGGGAGAGAATGGAGCAGTTCAGAAATGGCGTGGCTTGAATTCACGTTATAGGAATAACTTTTGATGACTTTATTGGTTCTGCTGTTAATGAAACACATTGTTGTTTGTTTTTGTTTGTTTGTTTTTAAAAAAAGGCACCATCTTGAGGTTCCTTTTCTAAGCTTTTACGACATTGCCTGGAGTTGGGTGAAAGAGTAGCCATGTGAAAATGAGTTGTGTGGGATAACGACTGCCACAGGGGGCCCCAGAATGCAATGATGACTAAATACTAAGTCAGGAAGCAGTGATTAAGGTAGAATGAGGTAAAATACATTGCACCCTAGTGTATAACGTGTACACACAAACATGCACGCACACCTTTTTCTGGACTGTGTATTTAATTCTTTTTTGAGTAGGAATCGGTTTTTAGGATTTAAAAAAAACTTTCAAGGAGCACACTCAGGTCCTGGCTCATGGGTCCACAGGTGAGGATAGGCTTGTAATAATCACTGGGCTCTGTTTTTATAATGGAAACTCTTCGTGTGTGTGTGCTGGTGGGTTCCTGGCGGTGGGGGTCAGCCACACGGGGGGAACATCCCCTTCTCAGTCCCAGCCTGCGGTCCTACGTGCACCCAGCCTCCTCCTTAAATAAATATTGAAAGGATTTCTTAATTATAAAGGTTTATTGTACAAATGATAAAAAGAAAGAAGTTAAATTATTTCTTCACAGTCATAATCAGGCCATGACTCAAAATTTCAGAATCTGGCTTCATAGTTACTCTATTATTCCATTTTGTTTCAATTAGGAAGTTGTAATCCATATATTGGTTAAATAAAAGGGTGGCAGAGACAACAAACATTGCATTAATATTAGATAATATGTAAGATTCTTGGGTGAGCGTATTCATAGAGTATAAATTAAATCTTTTCTTAACTCATTCTGTTCCCAAGTACACATGTTAATAGTTACTCCAAAATTTATAACATCTCCAAAGTTCCTCTCCAGGCCACACCCATTGCTGTTATATCACATGTCCAGATCTCACCATTTAACCCCAGACACCAAGGTTTAAAACAAACAGAGCTTGCAAAGAGTTTACAAATGAATAGCGATTACAAAATCTGATTGCTGGACAGTGTGTCCTTTTCGCCACCACTGTTGGAGTCCATCTGTTGGAATGGCATGCCGCCTACTTAGGGAGGGTGGCCTGTGTCCAGGAGAGGATCCTTGCATGGGTGGCCCTCTAAACTTTGCCCAGTTTTGTGTCTACTGTGAGTGAGATTTGTACAGAAAATTTTAGTTGGTATGTTGAGAGAGTCAAAATTACCTACAGGCTTTCAGCACATGTGTGTTTTTGGCCAGCTCCCTCGCCTTCAGGTTTTAGTTCAAAATCACCTCCTCAGAGAGGTGTTCGCTGAGCTCTCCATCAAATGTAGCCAGTTCTTCTCTCTCCCACGTTATTCCCTCCTCCAGATCTTTTTTCCTAGCATACAACACTATCTGACATCATGTTGTTTATTTATTTGTTTAACTTCCAGTGTTTGTCCTAAGATACCAGCTCTAAAAGGACTTGGCCACCATTATCTGCGCCTAGGTCTCTGTCTGGAAGTGGACACTCAAGAAATGTGTATGGAAAATGATAAAGGAATGCACGAATAACTTAGACATACACCTGAAGAAAGGAAGCACCTGAAAATGGGACTGTTTTTCAGGATGGCGATTTAATTCAGGGAAAAACATTCCATCTGTCATCTGCTACCATTTAAGTGTCTACAGAGAGAAGGCGGGAACCTACCGATAGTCACCTAGAGAGAAAGGAAATATGGATTTCCCTTGTTAGCATTAAATTAAAACTTTGTGACAGGGAGCTGCAGGAAACGCTCTATCAGGAAAGAGATATTAGACCTATTATGTAAGTGAAATGACTCTGTCACGTGGAGGGTACTGACAGATGGTGGTGTAAATCACCCTTATAGCATTCTTAACGGAGAAACTTCATATAAGCCTTGGTTGGAAATCAGTAAAATTCCAGACACAAGGCTCAAATCTCCAGGGAACAATTAACGGATGCATTGAAATCACAGAAACTCTAGTAAACCAAACCAATAATACTCACTCTTAGAGCCGACAAGAGGAGAGAAACAGAGCTGGCAGAATTTCCCATCAAAGGATTTTATCATGGACTGTCTGGGACCAGGATCTGCCACAGTTCCGAGGGTCAATCAAACATTTTGATTTCCGGCCAGCCCACAATCTCTCACTTCCCAGTGCCGCCCGAGCAGCAATGCACATCAGCACTGAGACTGACCAGCTGGTGGCTTCCGTCGCATCCCTTGAAACTAACACAATTGCCACTACTCTTTCCCCCTCTATACTTCCTGTTTTTATAGATTTTTTTAATTATTATTATTCTTTAAGCTTTTATCCCAGATTCTAATTTTGTTGCTCATGTTTGGTTGTTAATTTTCATTTCACTTCCCTTAAATCTAGAATGTTGTTCGGGTACTTCTTTTCTGAACCACTGGCCCCTCCATCCCTCTGTTCTCTTTCCAAGCCACCCTGCAAATTCACACACTGTGCTAGAGATCAGAGCGACTTTGCCTCTATTTTGAGCTGTATCCTAAATTGTTCCATATTTTTCTTTCTTCCAGGATTTTTTTTTTAAACTTTAGGTCTTCTTTCTCCAGTATTATTACTATTCTCTCACCTTGAATAATAATTTCCTTTTCATAGCAGTCAGCTCTGTAAACCTTGTGTGTATCTGTGGTTGGGGTTGTGCTTGCTTGCATATTTTCAAGGCATTAACCCTAATCCCTGAATTTCTGACTTGGTATTTTCTGTTCACGGGTAAATACAGGGATCCTAAGTAATCAATTGACGAGCAAATTGCCTATGGTCGTGGATGTTCTGCAGACACAGTTTTGAACTCTTAATAGTCAATTGAGGTAACTGAATATATAATTTTTACAACGATTTCGCCTTTCTAAACCATAAGACAGATGACAGCTTAGTACAGAAAAAATATTTTGACCAGTTACAGAAACACAGGTAATCTGCCTAAAATGATAAATACAACCACAATCGTAGCATAGCCATTTTTTAATAGGTTATGATAAAAATATATATGATCCGTATGCAAAGTTAATATATTACAGTGAAATTTCCCCAAATTACAATGTTTTGGAGGTTTTGAGATCGAGTTGTCCTAATTTTGTAACTGAAGAAACTGAGGCCCAGGGAGCCTAAATCTGTTAGCAGAGCCCAGATCTTCTCTCTTTTAAGTCCTATGTTCATTTCACTTTTCATTCAAGGGACCTTGAACGCCCTACATTCATGACCGACACTATCTGGAAAAATGTGGGCAAAACCCAAGGGATGCTAAAAACATACGCCTTATCCATCCACAGTCACGCCTGTGCCTCCCTGTGTTGTAGGAGCGGGAAGGAACTGTGCTTTCGCGCAGTGACCCTGCTCCTGCTCTTTTCCTGTGTGGGGGTGTCGGCGGTCCCCCGTGAGCTGTGTTGTGTCTGTGGGTCCTCCCGCCCTCCTCCGTGCCCGCATACTGAGACAATGATGTAAGAGGTGGAAACAGGAAGATAATGCATCAGACTCTCCCCCCTGCGTGGGCAGACAGGGGCTTTATTATTAGAAAGATTCATAAAACACACTTGGGTAGAGGGAATCACTCCCTATAGGTCTGCTTGGAAAATCATCTTTGTGTTTGGATATTTTGTTTAAGCATTTTTTCTCTCTTCTTTTCTTCCTTTCACAAAGGCTTGTTGAACGCTATATGGCCAGCATTGTGCTAGGCATTGGGAAAACAAAAAGGAATAAAAAAAAACCACATTATCTTCCAGAAGCTGTCAGTCTGGGGAAGGGGGCTGGTTGTGTGGGGTGTGGGACAATAAATCAGCAATAGTAATAGCAGGGAGTAAGTATTAGAGTGATGGGAAGTGTATCCACCCTGGAGACTGGTAAGAGGGGCTGATCCAGAAAAGATCAAGAAAAGTTTCTCTGGAGCCTCAGCCCCTGAGCTAAGTCAGTCTCCCAGGATTCTTAGAAGTAATGTCACTGAAGAAAGGCAAAGAGCCATCCAGATAGAGAATCAGATCATCAGAGACCATGTGGGCCATGGAAAGGATTTTGGATCTCGTAGGCTGTGTGTCATGGCTGCTTCACAGCTAAGCTCATCGCAGCTCCAGAGAAGCCAACATCTCCCAAAGAGAGACGGCACTCCTTCAATGTTTTGATGTTTTTCATTCAGTTAATCTCATTTAACCAGGCTGTTCTGCAGTAGACGTTCCAAAATCCCAATGGCTTAACACGATAAAAGTTTATTTCTCAATCACACCAAATCCAAGGCAGGACAAGGGCAACTTCTCCATCCTGTAATTACACCACGGGTGCATTCATCTTCCAAAGTTGCGGCAGCTGGAGAAGCATGCTGCAGGACTGCCTGGGGTCATTTTAAAGAGCAGTGTTGGAAGAGGTTACATCACCCTGTGCCGTGGACCAGGACTCAGTTGCATGGCCCCAGCCTGATTACAATGGAAGCTGGGAAATGCCATCTCCCTGTGTGCTGACAATAGAGGAAGTCATACGGCAAACTCTACTTTTCCTTCCACAAGCAGCGTGGGAGAGTTTACCCTATTACCTAGGTGTTATCCTGAGATCCTATTTAGGACAGAGTTTTCAGAAAGAGTCTACTGCTCTGCCCTCTCAAAAGGTCATTCAAATGAACTACTTCTTGGTTTAGACTCTATCTTAAGTAAATGAAATGCAATTGCAAAAGAAGAAAAGTAGCCAAAATTTACTAAGAATTGATGTTTTTCAGAATCAGTGAACTGTGCTCAGCCCATTTTGGCAGACGACGCTTTCCTTTGTTCAATTAATAGACACAGTCGCTAACATAAGGTTTTCTAGAAAGTCTCTTAAAAGAGTAGTTTATTTGAAGTCATTCAAGTGACTGAGCCAAACAGTGCATCCTTCAGCAGCCTAAACGGTGGGGTGTCTGGATATCAGTTTGTGAAGATCAGGAAGGCAGAGCTCCAGCTTCTGGATAATCTGGCCTATTTGCTTAGTGAATCAAATGTTTTTGAGGGACAATTATGTACCAGTGATGTTTGGTGATACATGGGAAAGAGAACAGAGAAGAATCCTGTCTGTCTGCAAGGATGTATAATCTCCATGAAGAGACTGAGATAAGTATCGACAAATAGCAATGAATGTCGCACAACCAAAGGCAATAATAGCACTGCAGAGCATGGCAGAGGAAGGAATAATGCCAGCGCTGTATTATTATTAACAATGTTAGTACTGTGGGATGTGAAGAAGGTTTGCAAGAAAATATGGTAGACTGTCTGGAAGTTGAATTTTGAAGGGTGAAGTAAGCTTTCCATGAAAGTAGGGGTGGCACACATTCTAGGGATAATATGAACAGTTATGGCTTTGTGAATTGCAAGTGGATGTTGTGAAGAAGTCACTAGCTCTGTGTAGCTGGAACAATGAGTGTTTGAAGGATACAGGCTCATAGAAGGAAGAAGATACTTGAAATCTTCACCTTACAGAGGAACAGGCTGAGCCCAGGTACCCTGGGTACGAAACCAGGGCTCTCTGTTTTAACCTGTGCACACTAAGAGATTGAGGCTGTCCAGGTAAGGTAGGATTGGGTTGCACATGGCTGGTTATCTTTCCTTTACTGAGACCATGGCTGAAAAAGACTCATCAAGGCTAACTAGCAAAATGTAGTGGGTAGAGTGGGGGTGATAAATGATTTTTTTTATTAGCTGGCATCAAATTTTCTTGAAGGAACAGCCTACTTTAGGTCATTACCTTGACATACAGGATTAGATGGGGTAGCCTCCTTGGAAAAGGAACACTCTGTTTCTCTTTCTTTCTATATAAAATACAGGTAACAGCAGTGTCTTCCTCGCAGACCACTAGGACAACAACTGACAGCATTTGTTCCTTTCAAGCACTTAATACAGTGCCAGGCACATAACAAATGTGAGATGAATGTTAGATGTTATTATTGTTGTTGTTGCTATGGTTGTTGGCATTTCTGGAAGCGGGAAGAAGAGGAGTGAGGAGGAAATAACACTACCAAGGAAAGCATAAACCCTAAGTGAGACATGAACCGAAGTTTATGGGTGGAGAAAAGCAGAGGGGGCGAGAGAGGTGTGAGGGGTTCCTTCCTAGTGAATAAAATTGCTAGACATGATTGAGAAACTTTGAGCAATGAAAACATCTCATCAATTTAACTTACTGGTTTCTTATTTTTAGTTTCCAAGTGGAAGCTAGAAGCCAAGGCACAGCTGATTAGGGAGGGGCAAATGTAGTCCAGAAATTTTGCAGAAATCTTCAAGAGGGCCACAGAGTCAAGAACTTCACTTGATGTGATGGGGAGGGGGGGTCATAAAGGGATTCAGCTGGGGATTAGGGGGCAGCTAGACCCTAACTGCTTTCCCATGCCCAGAAAACCAGAGCTTTTATATAGCAATTGACTTGTTAAATTCCTCAGCTAGGAACTCCAGGAATAATGTAAAAATTTGCCTGGTTAATAATACTTAAAGAGTTCTCTTTTCCTATGGTTTTTATATTGATACTTTCTATTGTTACTATGTGATTCAGTAAAACATAACCAACTCTCTATATAAGTATGTGTTTCAGTTTAAATTTTATGGTATGCTGTTGGCTTGAAACAGTGCTCAATGCTAGCTTAGAAATGGATTCACAAGTGCTTTGAAAAGTGCTTTGGGATTTTGAGACAACAGTTATATGTCAAATTTTTTTATTGGGTAGGGGAGCTCAGTGGGAAGTACATTGGACTGGAAATCAGGAGATCTTGAACAAATTACATCCAGTTGAATTATAATTTCCTTTCCTCTAAAAGAAAGTGAATGCTTATTTCACAGAGTCATTGGCATAATAAAACATCTCTGCTTGCTTCGTACAGGGCTAGGAATATAACTGCACTTTTAAAAAATTTGTATGCATTCTTTCAGCAAATGTTTCTTGGCTACTTACTATGTGGCAAATAGTATCCCCGGTGCTGGGGGCAAAGCAATGAAGAAGGTTCTCCCTACCCTTACAAAGCTCAATTCTAATGAGAATTTAGGAAACACACGCACATAAATAAAATAGTTATAAACTTTAATAATTACATGAAGAAAACCAACAAATGGCTGAACAGAGGTGGTATATTTTAAATAAGCTTGATGATTTTATTTCATTTTATTTTTTTACTTTTTTGTTGACATACAGCCAGTCTACAATGTTGTGTCAGTTTCTGGTGTACAGCACAATAGTTCAGTCATACACATACATGCATATATTCATTGTCAGATTCTTTTTCATTATAGGTTACTACAAACTATTCAACATAGTTCCCTGTGCTATGCAGTATAAACTTGTTGTTTATCTATTTTATATATAGTAGTTAGTATCTGCAAGTCTCGATCTCCCAATTTATCTGTTCCCACCTCCTCCCCTCCGGTAACCGTAAGTTTTCTATGACTGTGAATCTGTTTCTGTTTTGTAAATAAGTTCATTTTTTTGTTTTGTTTTGTTTTTTATGATTCCACATGTAAGTGAATATTACATGATTTTTTTTTTTTCTCTTTCTGGCCCACTGGCACTTAGAATGACAACCTCCAGGTCCATCCATGTTGCTGCAAATGGCATTAGTTTTTTATTTGATGATTTTATCGCTTGCTATCAAGAGGTCACTATTTCTGAATGACATGGATTTAAGAGACTCTTATTCTAAGTGTAAAGTAGGTCATAATATATATTTATTTTCACCTTTCCTTTCAACTCTAACATGCCACCTGTTTGGCTTTGGATGATCTCTGCTGGGTCAAAAATATCCAAAAACTCAATTGTAGTGGCTTAGTTTTATTGCTGGTTGTGAACACGTAACTTATACCACTCTGCCGTCTACTCCATCCAAATCTGAATAATTATTTCAACTTGGAAAGGTAAAGTATTAAAAGTTGGGGCAACAAAGGATTTGGTTGCAGATTGTTATGATTTGTAACAGCATCTTGTTATGAATCATGTGTCAAAGGAAATATCTGCTTTGTAATTTACAGCCTTTCAAATACTGAAAGTTGGCAAGTATCTGAATCTATGCATTTATTATTATTTTTAGTGGAAAAATAAACCACTGGTTACTTGACTCATCTAAATAACCATTTTACGACTCAAGCTGGTCTCTTTTCTGCTGTGACAGGGTAGCTCGAATTTTAGAACCATTTTTAGCCGAATGTTAATATATATAGAAATCATTAAGTGGAACACTTAGCTCTATCCTTAAAATGTTTTTTGAAGAAAAGAAATGCATGCCTAAGGAACTTTTGGAGTTACATACTCTGACTTTATCTGAGAACTTGTTGTAGTAGAAGGTTATAAAGAGAAAAACAGTACAGATTTACAATTCTGATATAACTCCTTGGGCCAGCTGTTTCTAGAAGCTTAATGCATCTTTTGAGTTCAGCTAAGCCCAGCCTCGTACAATATGGAAGTTCAAAGGGACCTAAGAATGATTGCTGAAACTGACAAGTGGTCAGACTCTGCTAAGAAGCTCACAGAATATGTCCTTTCCTGGGTTCTCTCCCCTAGTCACACTAAATCAAATCCCCACAGGGTAGGACCAAGGAACTTGTATGTTTAGCAAGTTCTCAAAATGATGAGCAGCTGAATTTGGAAGTGTTTTTAAAATGAAGTTGAGGACATGGCGGTCCACTGTCACTTATTCTGTTTTGTAATGAAGAGTTATTTTATCACGTAGACAGTATAAAGTAGAGGCAGGGGATGCCGAGGTGAAAAAATATGATCCCTGAATCTCAAATATGTATTATTCTTGCTAGTATTAAAGGGTTATGATCATGTAAATAAGAATGTATACCTATTTACATAGATCATCAGAGACAGAGAATATATTTTTATTTCCCAGTCTCCTCTCCCTCCTTTTTTACTTAAAGCAGAGTTACAACACACATGATTAAAAAATTTCCTTCATGGGAATAATAGATTGAATATAAAATAATAAAAGTTAACGTGTATTTAATACACACAGTATTCTAGGCACTGTACTTGGTACTTCTCTTGCGTTTACATATAATCCTCACAACGACTTTACGAAGCAGGGGCTATCATTCTTATTTTATAACTGATGAAACTGAAGTTTAAGTAACTTGCTCAAAATCCCACAGCCTGGGGTCAGTACCCCCACTTGAAGCTGAGGTTCAGAGTTAGTGTGCTTCTTCACCATATGATTGCATCTCTCCAGAGTAAAGAAAAAGCAAAAAAAAAAAAAAAATTTTAGCATTAAAAAACCCAGTGGTGCATTGTTGATAGTGACAAACAAAACAATGGCTTTCTGACATTCCAGAAGATGGAACTCACCAGGATAACTAAGCATCGTAAGCCCTTTGTTTCTATTTCCATAAAATACACATCACCACCCCCAACAACATACTGAACACAGGGAAAGAGCACTCTCTGCAGACCCAGGAGAAACATAAATCACCCTGAGATTTGACAACAATAAATTTTTCACTGCGCACTAATCAAACAGATAGAAAGAGGGCCGTGGCATGTGATTTACTTAATTAAATCTTCGAGGGAGGAGAGGTAGGTAGTTCATAGAGCTGTAGCTGTACACATCGACAGAAACCAGCAGTGTCAGCGGCACGAAAGGATGTCACTCTCACAATGATGGACGCAAACGCATAGGCGGCTCTGTCTGCCTCTGTTACATGTGGCACAGCCTGCTTCCTGTCAGAAAAACCAGACTTTTATTTGGCATCTGAGTCCTGTTGTTCCTATTAAACCTACCCTCATTGTGGGGTGAAGCGTTTCTCAGGGAATTCTCTCAAGGCTGCTCTGGCAACCAAAAGGGCCAGGCAGCCCTTCTTAATATCAGTGCGTGAATGTGGAGAGATGAGTACAGATGAGTTGCTTCTTTATTCCTTGGAGCGCTTGGGCCACCTGAGGCTCCCTTTAGGATATTTGGAAACCTGCTCTCAGACGCCTCCATTTCTAATGTCCCCTCCATCTTTGTATATGTTAAACATGTGAGTATAATTTGGGAACTGTATCAGTCAGGACACTCCGGGTTCTGCTGCAATAACAAACAACCCCTAGATCTCAAAGGATAAGCCCAACAAAAGCTTGTATCTCGCTCGTGCCACATGGCGGATGGTGGGTCCCCACTTTAATCACCTAGAGAGTCAGGCTGAAAGATCTATCTTGACATGTGCTTTTACAGTAACCAGGAGGGAGGAAAAGGGGATGCCGTAATTACACACTGGTTCATAAAGCTTCTGTCTGGAAGAAATAAATGTCACTTCAGATTACTTTTCACTGGCCAAAGCGAGTCACATGACTGTGACTAATTTCAAAGGGAAGGGAGCAATACAACACTCACATGCTGAGAAAATGTGACACAGAGTATATATGCACAGTCCTAATGGAAAAGGACACACTTAGGAGTCATAGACATGCTGGTGAGGGCCGAGAGTGTAGGAGAATCCATGATCTAATCTCTTGGATTCCTAGTTATTTGATTTCGTGAATGTTCCTCCTTAAGAGTCTCCCTGCACATCAGCCTAGGGTCAGTCTTGATCATCATGGATATTTTCTTCTTTGCAGAACAAGGAGGAAAAAGAATTAGGAACAAAGAATATGGACCATACACTTTCTGAGAGGCCTAGAATTAGGAACAAAGAATATGGACCATACACTTTCTGAGAGGCCTATGTGCTGTTTTTAAGACTAAAAACATAATAACTTTTGCCAAAAAAACAAAACAGATGACAGGTGACAGTGTATGTTTCTTGCTCAAGTCTATTCAAGACTCTTCAAAAATGTCTAAAAGGCTTGCTACGCAATACCTGTATTACACTGCCCCTCATCACTGCTCACTCTGGTCCAGGTGATTAGGTTTTTTGTTAATTTTTAAAGTTAGGGGCATACAGAGGCTGTTATTAATGGCTGTGAAATGGAGTGGTGGCCACAGTCTTCTCCTCAATGGCCACCTTGCAGAGCTGGCTCTCCTGTGGGGTGAACTCACCCCTCCTGGGCATGTTGTTCCAAATAACTGCCACACCACCCCACACAGTGTCTGCCTCATTTCCAAAAGCTACCCCATTGCTGATATCATAGTTGCTCACTTTGAAGGAGGAGTCAGTGAATTCCACAGTGTTCTCACGTAGTAGGACAAACACAAGAGGAAACTCCTAGATTGCTAAGATTTCTCTTTGAATTTCACATCGCATAAGGGTGTGCCTTGGAGTGACAGATTTTGTTAATCTCACCAGAAAATCTGGTACAATATTCTTGGAAAGAACAGAGAAATAAAATGAAATGAGTATTCAATTTACCCTCATATTTCAATTCTCTTCTCTGCAAACCCAAGGAAGAGACTGTGCCCTCCCATTCCAACCCAGGTACCATTTTTAGTCCCTCCAGAATACTTTTTCCGGTAGAAATAGTGGGCCTTGAAATCACTGATTTACCAGGAATCCACGTAGTTAGTACCCTCTCATCCACTCCAGCAGTAAGTCCTATTGGCTCCATCTTCAGATTGTTTTTTAATTGAAGTAGAGTTGATTTATAATGTTGTGTTAGTTTCTGGTGTACAGCATAGTGATTCAGTTATGTATATATATTCTTTTTCATCTTCTTTATTATTTTAAGTTATTATCCCTTTTTCCACCACTTCCACCACAATTCACCTAGTCCAAGCCACCACTGTGTCTCACCTGGGGTATTAAAACAGCTTCCTAAGTGACCTGAATGAGTCTGTTTTTGCTCTGCTACAGTCTATTCTCCACCCAGAAGCCATAATGATCTTTTTCAGAGTAAATCACTCCCTGTTCACAACCATTCAGCAGATCCATATTGCAGGTACTGTGAGATCAAATCCATTTACAGTGGTATACAAACGTCCGACCTCAGCCCCTGCCACTCTTCTCTGTCTCTGTTCCAGCCAAATGGTCAACTTACTGTTCCTTGAACACAATAAACATACTCGAGGTTTTTATACATTTTTTTTCCCTCACTGCTTAAAGTGATTTCCCCAAAACATTCCCAACGTTTGCTTCTTCATTTGATTTAAGTGTCTGGTCAGATGTAATGTTACCAGAGGACCTTTTCTTGACGCCATATTCATTTTCTATTGCTGTGTGAAAAGTATCCCAAAACGCAGCAGCTTAAAGCAGTCAGTACTTGTCATCACATACTTAGAAACTGTGGGCCAGGAATCTGGGAGCAGCTTCGCCTGACGATTCTGACTGAGAGGCTCCAGTCAGATCAGCCAAGGCTGTACTCATCGGGGCTTTAACTGGAGCTGGAGGTCCCTCTTAAGAGGTGGCTTGTTCACAGACCTGACAAGTTAATGCTGGTTGTCTGCAGAAGGCCTTAGCTTCTCACCATGGGGACATCTTCTGGAGACGGTTGAGTGTCTTTGCAACATGGCAGCTGATGCTCTCCAGAGAAAGTCCTCCAGGACAGAGAGAAAAAAGAAAAGGTTCCAGTGCTGTTCATATCTGAATCTTGGACGTCAACACACCTTGTCTTCCACCATATTCTATTTGTTAGAATACTAAATCTGGCCCTCACTCAAGGGAAAAGGAATTAGGTTCTATCTTTTGAAGGGAAGAGTATCAGAGAATTTGCAGACTTATTTTTTAAATCATCATAACAAAAACTACATTACCCTTCCTACAACTACGACCCCTTACCCTGCTTCATTTAACGTTACGCCACGTATCACTCATGATATATCTTTTAAGAAGCAACAAAGTAAAATTAAAAGTATGGACTCTGAGACCAGACTGTCTTAATTTAAATTCCAACTGTACATCTTATAGGAAATCACACCTGGGACAGATGACATAACTTCTCCATGCCTCAGTTTTCATATCTGTAAAATGGGATACTCTTAGCACCTACCTTAAAGGCAATTGTGATGAGGAACAAAGGAATAGATAGATAGATAGATAGATAGATAGATAGATAGATAGATAGATAGATAGATGATAGATAGAAATAGCACAAAAACTTCAAAAGTATTACATGTTATTGGCACTACAATTACTATTATTATGACTATTATTTTTAGTAAACAAACAAGTATTTGTTTAATCCTTCCTTACTAGAATGCAGTTCACATCAATGCAGGGAATTTGTTCACGGCTGTGTTCTCAGAGACTACAATAGATTTTCAAAACTACATTGTGAATGAATTTGTGCACCAGCAGGGAACAATGTTGGGTGATATATTTCAGGTTTGGTGGCCATAAATGCACTCATATATACTCATTAATTTGTCCACCCATTCCTGCATTCAAAATGTTTTTTGTTGAGTGCTTTCTAAAAGTCTGACATACAGTAGCACCTATTTAAAGCCATCATCCTCCCACTCTGATATAAATTAAGTGTTATATCAGAAGACACTAGATTTAAGATGGAAGAATCACAGAAGAATTGAGAGGGAAAAAACCATCGGAAGTAAGATAACCTGCGACTATGCCCAGAGCTGGTATTATATTGGTAATTAGACCATTTACAAGCATTTATACATTGTCTTAGTGGGAAATATGTAGGTTCAAGTGCTATACGTTTTTATAGTAAAGACCGTTAATTAATTTTGAACAGTTGTAAGAGAAGTACGTGGGTGAGGAATAAGAACCTTGGTAGAAGATAAACTCAGATAAATGCTGTCAGGGTCTCCACCGAGGTTCTCTTAGCGTGGTGTACAGGCTTCGTAAGTTTAATTTCTACAACAATCCTAGAATTTCTTAACAAATTAATGATCCACAGAAAATAGGGGTCCATTACCCATTTTCTTTCAAAATTCAAAAGCTGAAAGTTTAAACAAATTTGGAGTATAAAATTTGTATTTTAATTACACGGTACATGAGGACTCCACAGAATCTCCCCTTTTGCCTGAAGGAGGGCAAGCCAAGCAGAATGTGACTCATACAGCTGTCGACATTGGCCATCAACCACAGACAGACCTCAGCCCGAGGCCCATTCTGGAAGAAAACTGAAAACATGTCATGCCCATATGAAATCACCACCCTTACTCCTGCACCTGCAGTTTGCTGTTTGGAGTTGTTTAATGGAAACCTCAAGTCCCCGGAAACCAAGTGTAATTGATGGAAGGTGGCTGTGCTCTACCGCAAGGGCATGTGTGTTAGCAGGTCCTAGTCCCCCCAACCACAGGCATGGCCAGCTGCTCTGGAGCGCGGCCGTCCTTCAGCCAGGAAAACAAACACACAAATAGCACACTCCCTTTTAATTGATTGCTTCTAGCAAGAAACCTGGTGATGAGGGAACAGGCCTAGACAAGGTCTGGAGGGCATTCACCTTTCCGTTTTATCCCTGCTTCTTTTCCTAATCGTATAATGTTCATTTTATTTTTTGCTTCTCATGTAAACCCACACAACAAGGTGCCATATGTATTTTCTTTGCTTAGCATTAGATTGTGGATTAAAGTGATAGCTGCAAAATTATTCTGTGCTTCTAAGCAAAGAGTAAATAATTTAAATCTATTTCTGCCTCTTGGAAACCAAAACAAGTACCGATCTTACAAATAAGGTGTTTATGCAAGACAGATAACAAATGTGTCGTTTAAATAAAATACTTCTGCGAGACAGATAAGTTAAATGTTGGATTGCTTCATGGAGGTATTACAGAGAGACCTAATGGCTGGTGCATTACTAATTACAGAACTGTTTTAATTGTGATATAATCTATTTTAAGGTCATTAGAAAGTGAAGAAGAGGGAGAGAGCCTACTTTTTTCCCTTTGTTAATTCAGTTAATAAATAAATATATATTACACCTGTTACGGATCTGTTACGTGCTAGGCATGGAGGATACAAGGTAGACAAAACATGAATGGTCTCTAAACTCCGGGTGCTTATGTCAGCATTGAGCGTAAGGAAAGCAAACGTTAAACAAATAATCACACTAACCATGGTTGGGGGTGGTGGTGAGGGGGGGCGAAGTATATCTGTACAAGTGTCTTGAAAGACAAGTATAGTGATTTACTCATTTAAATAATATTTTTTGTTTACTATGTGTGCCCCTTTCCCTTCTGGGTTTATGGTGGAATGAACAAACAAAGGCAGACATCTCTGTTTTTATTAAATAAAATAGGCAAAATATCTGTCTCCTGGAGAAGCAATAAACAAACAGGTACGTTCTAGGGTGGAATGCGTCAAGGAGAAGCATGGTGGGAAACAGGAGGAGGTGTGGTCAGAGTGGTCCTATGATGCGGTGGGGAGATGGATGATGTAGGGCCTTCTAGCCAACTTCAAAGGCATTGGCTTTTACCCGAGGGAAATGTGAGGCTTTGGGGGGGTTCTGAGAAATGGCATGGTTTGACACATCTTTAAAAGATGACTCTGGCTGTAAGGATCAAGGTGGAATCAGAGAGAGCAGTGAGAAGTCCATTTTATGTTCCAGGCACAAATAAGGGTGGTTCAGAATCTCTTGGCAACATGATAGGCAGTGAAAAGAGGTTATTTTCTGGATATAATTTCAAGGTAGTGCAACCGGGTTAGCTGCTAGACTGGAATAGGAATAGGAAAGAGAGGTCAGGGAGAATGCTAAGCAGCTCGGAACTAGTGATGTCTTTTAAGGGAAGTCTGTCTTTCTTGAGAGAGTAACGCGTGTGTTGATATTGGCAGGAGTAGTAAGAACTAACTAGAAAAAGAGTAAGGATGGACAGAATCTAGAGGTTAAGAATTGGTATGTCCCTAGGAAAAGGAAAGGTAAATAGTTTTTTTTTTTTCATTAAGCTGAAATTAAAGTGTATTTATTATACAAGTCAAACTTTTAGAGAGTGTATTATTTGCAACACCGTGTACTGTTAAAGCAGCGCATATAACATGTGTTAATCATGAGTTCTCAAATTAGGCTCCACATTAATTAGGTTTATTGTACATGCATTTAATACGTTTTATGTCAAAATTACTATTATAGAATGTTTTTCTTGATACAACTTGCCTGTACCCAACCAAGGAGAGAATAACACAAGTTGTGTGTTTTTCCAAAATCACATTCCAGGGCTTCCTCTTAACAGCAGAAGGGAATGCAGGTTGTGCTGGTTTAATGGCCTGACTGCTCTGGAACCTTCAACCGTAAAAAAATTAGGAAACTTCCCGCCTGTTTCTAAGGATTCAAGACATGCATTGAACCTAAATCTGAACTATATTAAATCTGGTCACATATTTTAAATAATAAATCTAAGCAAATATGTACAGCATCAGCAAATATGTGTAATATTCCCAAACATTTTCATTTTCTGTTAAATATTTACACCTTTTAATAGTTTGCTGTTTATTTTACTTATTAAATAATTGCTCATCTGTTTTCTGTTTCTTAAACACGGTGTTTATACAGAAGTCATAACACAAAGGCAGTGCCATCTACGTTTTGTTTACTGCATTTTTAAATCATTGCCCTTGCACTTTTATTTTACTTCAGTATTTTATGGTTTGTATTTTCATCTTTTAGAGAAGCTTCCAGAAGTACTTAGTCCCAGAGAAGTCATTAACTGAATACAAAAAATTAGGTTATTCAAACTGCCCTAAGTAGTGATAATAAAAGACATCAAAGGCTTTGTGTTATGCTATTTATAAAACCGGGACCATCACGTTTGGTTTGATTTTTCTAAAAGAGGAAATCAAAAGTATCAGGCAGGATGCACAGAATTATGACAACGAAGCTTATCCCAGCATGAAGCTGATAGAATAAAGGAAACCCTGTCAGGGACACATCTGGCTGTGCCGCTCATTCCAACATGATGCTTCAAGTCTCCTATTTTGAAAATCGTGGTAAACTACCCAGATCACATTCTCCGTGGCTTTGGAAACTCAGATATGCTTTGGGGAGGAAAATTAACTTCCTTTTTCCCTTTTGTGTTTGCATTATATTGAGGCAACTTGTATTATGATCTAACTCATGGTCAGTTCAGAAAATCCAGTCTTTTTTTTTTTTATTTAAAGCTTTTACTTTTTATTATTAAATATAATGCACAATGGCAAATGTACATAGAACATATATGTACAGCTTAACAGATACATATACAGTAGCATCCATGTAACCATTTCCCAGGAAAAGAAAGAATTTTGGTAGCAAAGAGATGTTCCCACAATCCTCTCCTATTCTCATTGTGTTTCTCCTTGTCCTAACTATCATAATAACCACTTATTTTTTTACATATACACAAATCCATAAACAAAGTTTAATTTTGCTATTTAAAAATATAAACATGGGAATGAGTCGGAGTCTATGCATGTGCCTTTGCTTCCATAGCTCAACATTATGTTTTAGAAATTCATATGGCTGCAGAAAGGAATACAATTGTGGCTTATTTATTTTAGTATAACATAATTATCAATGCTTTACTGTATAGCTCTTCATTTATTATACTGTTCATATTCTACTATTTCCAGTTCTTGGATAGTATCAATATTGCTACTCTAAAAAGCCCTTTCTTTTTAAATTTTTATTGATTTATAATCATTTTACAGTGTGTCAAATTCCAGTGTAGAGCACAATTTTTGAGTCATAAACGAACATATATATATTCATTGTCACATTTTTTTCTCTCTGAGCTACCATAAGATCTTGTATATATTTCCCTGTGCTATACAGTATATCTTGTTTATCTATTCTACAATTTTGAAATCCCAGTGTATCTCTTCCCACCCCTTGCCCCCTTGGCAACCACAAGTTTGTATTCTATGTCTGTGAGTCTGTTTCTGTTTTATATTTATGCTTTGCTTGTTTTCCTTTTTTTTAGATTCCACATATGAGCAATCTCATATGGTATTTTTCTTTCTCTTTCTGGCTTACTTCACTTAGAATGACATTCTCCAGGAGCATCCATGTTGCTGCAAATGTTATTATGTTGTCAGTTTTTACGGCTGAGTAGTATTCCATTGTATAAATAGACCACATCTTCTTTATCCAGTCCTCTGTTGATGGACATTTAGGCTGTCTCCATGTCTTGGCTATTGTAAATAATGCTATGAACACTGGGGTGCAGGTGTCATCCTGAAGTAGGGTTCCTTCAGGATCTATGCCCAGGAGCGGGATTCCTGGGTCATACAGTAAGTCTATTCCTAGTCTTTTGAGGAATCTCCATACTGTTTTCCACAGTGGCTGCACCAAACTGCACTCCCACCAGCAGTGAAGGAGGGTTCCCTTTTCTCTGCAGCCTCTCCAGCATTTGTCATTTGTGGAGAAAATCCCAGTCTTTTAATTAGGAATTTTAGTTATTCTAAAAAACCAAACTCTTACAATAGTTGTTAGCGTTACATGGGAAAAATAACATTGTATAAGTCATTTTTCTTTATGATTCTAGCATTAGTTAATTAAGTGTGCACATATATATGTATTCAGTAAATAAATTAATTTTCTATAGGCTAAAGACAGAATATTATCCAAGTGACTCCTGAAGTTCTTAGATTTTGGGGAACTTGTTTAGGGCAATTTTCTGAAGAGAGCTGGGTGCCAAGAGGTGAGAGAGTTTCAGTTGTTTACTGCACGGGCCATAAAGGCTGACTTTATAAAACTGCCTAGACCAAAATTCTGGCCTAATTCTTCTAGGACAGCTCTTAAGAACTGAGACGCCAAACCCATTTTATCTTAAAATTTTATTACAACCTAAAATAAAAGTGATTTGCAAATTGTAAAAAGTAGATACAAGTCATGTTCAATTTCTGGTTCATGCTTTGTTTTATCCTTTCTGGATGGAGTCATTGATGTTTCCAGTTCTCTTCATTCTCTTGCAGCCTCTGCCAAGTGTGGTCACACCAAGCAAACTCTCTTATGAAAGAAGGTAACATTAATAATCACCTATGGTCCACACAGAAACCTCCAGTTTGATAATTATCTTTAATGATCTAATGATGCTCGTTGCAAGAGTTCTCTGGAGAAGAAGTCGGATATATGATTATCCCCATTTTACTGATGAGAAAAATGAAAGTTTTAGAGATAATGAATCTCTAGAGATATTGAAGTTACTCTGGATTCATCTTTGTACACGAGACGACCTATTGTGATATTTATTATTGCTACCTCTTTGCTATTGGGGCTTTTCACTGCAGCACAATAATACTGCATACTTTTGCCCAAGTGAAAGTACTTCCCTTCTGAACTTTTCTGTGCAAAGTCTATTTATAGTAGGCTTGCTTTCATCCACTTGAAGCTTGCTTGGCAAGGCCTCCAAGCAGGTTTTTATAAAGGACTGTCAGCCTTTGCATTCTTTACACATCGTTGAGTTTTAAAGTGCAGGACTGTGGCAGCTTACTACATAACATGGTCTCAATAAACCTATCAATTGGAGACTTGGCTCAACAGCATTTCAAAAGCCTCACACTGGCCCCAGGTACATTTGAGGAAAATGTCCCCTCTCAGCAGGCACTTGTGAAATCTAAAATGCAGTGTTGGCCCTGGTTAGGAGAAAAGCCCTAGAAATATCAAGGATTGCTGAATGTGAGAATCCAAATCTACCTTTAAGCCCCTTTTAACAATTCCCATTCAACTCTGTAAGGAGTCGAAAATGTTGCATCTAGGGTCAGTTGAGTTTTATGTTCTTAAATAATGCTGTGAACTTCATTCACGAGTCAGATCTGCCAAGGGCAATCCTTTAGGCGGAGGATAACTCACTTGTTGTCACAAGCAGCAAATCTGGGAATGAAGAGTTAGAACTTATTGGCGAAAAGCCTTGATTTAGGTGTGAACAGTTGTACGAAAGAAAAACGCCACCTTGGTGTCCAGAGATCAAAGAACACCTTTGGATTCAAATTTCACATCACGTTTTTCCTGGTGTCCCATCAGCAGATGGGTAAACTATTGACCTATTTTTTGATAGATATTCTGGCTCTTTGAATGCCTTGTTTGTTTCTCTGAGTACTGGCAACTGATATCTCTCAGGTTTTATCCATTGAGAGACTGCTTCTTGCACTGTACACAGAGCAGGATGCTGCACGTGGAAGCAGACCAGATAGCTGATTGTCACCTGATGAAAGAAGACCATGAAGGCTTCCCTTCCCAGATGTCTCTTCCATTTGCTGGCATCTTCTAGAGTCCCCACGTTTGAGATCATTGTACTCTGATGTATTAATTTGTATTCACTTATTAGTATTCACTACCAAAACAGTGTAAATCAGTTTATCCCATGAGCTGATTGCCAGTGTTACAAAGGGATACCGATACCACCACGTTTTTATTAGAAAAGGAAAGGCATAGGGACATGGCATCCTTTGCAAGGGAGCCAAATACAGAGAAAGGTCTTTGAACAGGTGGAAATTTTCTTCCATTCCTTTTATTTGCAACTAAATTACATAACTCATTTTTCAATGCATATCTAATTACTGTGTACTCTATTCAACGCACTGTGGCTAAATATTTTTCTTTTTTATCAGCCTTTAAAGAGATGAGGAGATGGGTGTGTGTGTGTGTGTGTGTGTGTATTTGTGTTGTAACATGAGGAAATTATTGGCAATGAAATAATAACGATTTAAGTAAAGTACTGTGTGTGAGCAGCAGAATTATACACTAATCTCTCAGGTGGACCGAGACAGGTTCAGAGAGGGGGCTCCCATTTGTGTTCTGCTGTAACAAGTAAATAGGATCATGAAAGGCAGAAAAAAGGGAGGGATCCTGGGACAGGAAATGACAGGGGTGGAAGTAGGAACGTAAGAAAGGGAGTGATGTGGCAAAGGGCAGGTGATCCCAGTTTCTTGGAAAAGTCCAGACCTTATAAAGATGAGGTTATAAAAAGTAGGTTGGAAGCAGGATACAGAGATTTGGAAAGCCATCATACAGGTTTTGATATTAACCAGGTAGGTAACAGAAATTACTAGAACAGAGGAGTGATACAGTCAGTTCTGTGTGGTACAAAGGGAACAGCAGGCAAAGAGAATGGGGAGGGCACAGAGGCTGCTGTAATGGTTCAGTCCAGGAAGGATGTGAAAAAATATAGAAACTATGAAGATCTGGCCAGGGCAAAGGAAATGAAAATAAAAACTTGTAGAAAACTAGGCTATAGCACCAAACAGATTTTATGACTCAATAAATGTAGGCATTGGAGCCTTGGGGACCCTGAAAGGAGAGTGTATAAGGGAGAGGATGGCTGATTGTGTGGGAAAGGAAATTAATAATTTTTTTCTTCTTCTTATTACCCCTTACGCTATTCCTGATAGATATAATAATAGTGATATTGATAATATTGTTAAATAAATGATGAAAGTTTATACTTAATCCTTACAACAAACTTGATAAATGGATAAAATATTGAGGCTTTATGGACGAGAAAGCAGATGCTGAAAAGTTACATAGGTTAGAGAAATTCAGATAGCTTCCAAGTTACAGAAAAGGATCAAATTCAAATGTTTTCACTCCAAGTTTCATCTTCTGAACATTTCATCAGAATCACCTCATATGTGGATCACTGGATTCAACACATCCAAGTAGACATATGATTAGTAAGAAATGTTCTAAATCTTGTTTTTGGGGGGGAGAATGTAAAGTGATGGTGGTGGTTTTTATGTAAATATTATGAGGCAGTTTTTTTTTTTTTTCTGCCAGTGGGAAAAAGAAAATCAAACATATCAGCGAAGGAAGAGCATGAAGGTTAACATATTGGGAGTAAAATTTACAAGATTAAAGAAAATTAAAAATAAGCTCCTCTGCTCTGTTAATGAGCATGTAGCTACTTCTTGGATCTGGCAAGGAGGGAAATAATCTTTATTATTCCATTGAAATCGACACTTTATGATGCCTAATATTTCCTTATTGTGGTGTAGTTTTTTCACATTTCACTATAAATTGTGTTAGTTGATTCTGTATTTCATTTTATCCTCGAAATAACCTTTCTTAGTAGATATGACTGGTTCTTTTTATGATCGTTTTATAGGGACGGAAATTGAGAATTTCCCTCAGAGCATTTAAATGACAAAACTGGAACTTGAGCCTTAATCTTCCAATTCAGTGTCTGGGATTCCTTCCACAATTCCACATTACTGAAGACAAGTTTGGTACAATATCTAAAGACAAGCAGTTTCTATTATGAGGAAAGAGATGGAGAAGTTAATTTTTTTACCTGCCCCTTCCATCTTAGGAAGATTTTAAAGAGAAAGCCGCAAGCTGAAAATGCTTCATTTGTCTTATTTGACAAGGAATCAGATGTATTTTGGAATTCCCTGGAGCCCATGATGTCTCCTCTGTACCGACAGTGCTTCCTGTAATTAAAGGCTGCATTACTTTTGGGTGGAAGTGGTCAACTCACTTCTGAAAGCACATAGCCATATGCAAGGCTTAATTTAATAAAAAAAATAAAATCAGAACTCAGTCGAGAGTGGGTTTTGTTAGGATTAAGATGTTAAATAAAACCACGGTCAGGGCAGAGATGCCCAAATCTTTCTCTCTGAATTGGTATGAAGTGAGGAGCTTCTGCAATCAGAGGATGGATTTTTCTTTTAGAAGTGGGTGAGAGAAGAAAGATCATTCGTCGGTCTGAGCTGGAAGTCTACAGAACTTTTCAAAAGATTTGGTGAACAGCTGCTTTTAAAAGCTCTTTCCAGCTCAGTCTTCACTATTAGTAATTTCAAACAAAGCGGAAGGTCGGAGCATTAATGCTATTTTCCTTCCTTTGTCTGTATTCCTCTTGGCTAACACAGATAGGGAACAGCCTGGAGCAGCCTTGAGAAGCCCCCATGGTGACAACACATCAATGTCAGCTTTTCAACTAGAAGCTTGTTGTCAGCTTGAACTAATTTTTTTTTTTTTTTTTTGGTCGGTTTCGCTCCTGCTTTACCTCTTCCTAAGCACATTAAAAAGGAGATGATACCCATGACCTGTCTCCAGAGATGGGCTCTTTGTTTGATTTGTCCTCATATCTTTGTCATTTCTTACCATGCTGAGTTCTACGTAGGTTTTCATGAATAAGAAGACAAGATGGCGTAGGAGGAGTCAGTGGCTCTTGCTGGAGACACTGTGCCCCACTATAGGAGACCAGTCTTAGATCGGGGTCCCTAGAAGTAGATCTTGAGATGAGGATTCATGTGCATGAGACTCATGAATGAGGTCCATCCTGGAGACACTGTTAGGGAAGGGCTGAAGCAGGATTAAAAAAAAAAAAAAGGGGGGGAGAAGTCAGCAAAGGTTCAATTTCCAGCCAAGTTTTCCCGAGTGTGGCCTCAGTGCTGTCTTCCCTGGGGAAACTCTGGCTTATCCCCTTGTCAGTGACTCCTCAGGGACCCCCACCTTGAAGACCGAGAAGTGAGCTTTCTCCTTCCTCACCTCCTGCTCTTTGGTTAGGTAAAGCTCCGCTCATGGGGTGGCCGGCTCTCAGAAACGCCAGCTCCAGTGGCCTGAAGACAATCCCAGCGGAAGACTCTTACAGGCAAATTGAAGCAAAGATATTTGAAAGCCACAAGAGGTCATCATCACAGAAACAGTGAAGTCCGGGCAGACCACGGACTGTGAATACATCACTTAATTAAGGGGAAATTGGGTGGAGCTGCATTAAAGATCTTTATTTTCTCAGATCTTATAAAAATTCTTAGAGTTAATTATGAAACAAACAATAATGAATAGCCCCAGAGGAGAAATGGTCTTTTGGAGAATGGTGCATGGAGAGCACGGAGGTGCTAGGAGAGACAGAGAGAGGGAGGAGGGTTCACTACCGGAGTCAGACAACGTGGCAGCCAGGTTTGCGTCTACAGTACACTGAGCATCATCCTTTGGGACAAATTAATTCTACTTCTAAAGTGGCTGTTTTGAAATACCTATATTTTCACCTAAACTCCTCCTACAGGCAAAAGAATCTAAAATACCACTGACAGTTTCAGCTCTTTGGGGAGCAAGCCCTAGTTTATTGCTTCCGCATTGAATTTTTAAGGATGGATTGGCTTCCTTGATCTGCTGTTCCTGCCTTTTCCTCTGTGATGTGCTTTGCGAACCCTACTAAAGCAGCAGAATTTGATAACTGTTTTTATCTCCAGTGAACAGCTCCCCTTGCTATAGCTCTGCCCCGCTCCACTGCGCTAGTCGAATGCAGAGCATGGTTGAGGGCGGGACACGTAAGTAGCTGTTGAAGAATGGACAGAGTAGAGACTTTGCAAATAAAATGCTCAAAGGATAAAACTAGAAGATCTGATCCAACCATGAGATTTGGCTTCTGGCAATGAACTGTACAGACAGATCAACTACATTTCATTGTGAGAAAAGATGGCAGAGTTCATTCACCCACAAATTATGACAACCATGTGAATGGCAGGCAGAGCCATGAGGAGAGTATTTTGAACAGAGAATAAATTCTCAAAATTACCACCATTGGTATTTAAGGTTGTATAATAACAACACTGCCAGAATTGCTGATTTTCTAAATAAGGTCTAATAAATACATGTATTTTAAAATCTGGAAAGCAGACTGTTAAAGGTGGGATGGCATCCAGGCTGAGAGTGCTTTAGCTCCTTTCCGGCTGCAGAACTAGGGAATACTGTGTGTGTGTGTGTGTGTGTGTGTGTGGTGTGTGTATGGCAGACTCTTCTCCATCAACTCCCTGCCCTGCCACCAGATCCACTCTCCACTCTGTGCACTTGGAAAGCGTGGGAGGACCCAGTGCTCTAGCTTTGGTGCAACAGGCCAATGAGAGCAGTGGGAGGAGAGAGCTGGGTGGGAGGTGAGTGAGGCAGGAGTGTTCATTTCCCGACTCCCTCCCTCCTGAGCTGTGGAGGGCAGCTACAGCTCTCTCTGGAATTTGGTAATTCTTCTCTATCCTTGAACTTTTAGACCAAGGGTTGCTAATATGTTCTTGCTGTTCCCAGCCCTGTTTTGCCACCGTTTCACAGTTTTCCAATGTTGTTAGCCCAGGGAGGTGCTGACACATCTCCTGTGGGTTTCCCAGAATCCTGCTCGTACCTCTGTAAAGAGTTTCTTTGCTCAGCTCTCCTCTGCTGCCCCGTTTGAACACGGCTTCTGGGACTTGACTAAAACAGAAGGGTAGAAATGCTTTACCCTAGAAGCCCTATCTGCTAATAAATCTAGAGTTCTCACATTGTTTCTTGTGCCTGTTTGTTAGCAGTGAAACTAGACCACTTGTTACCCGCAGAACTGCCCTTAGACCCAGGCAAGAGAGTCCCCTCTCCCGGGCTCTGTGCTTTAGGAAGCATCACTTACCACAAGCGCTCACAAAAACAAATTCATGAAAGAACACCCAGGTGCCTCTGAGTCCCAGCACTCAGCCCTGGGGAGGCACTACCTGAATGCCAAGCTTCTGCTCTCACGGCTACAACCTTAGACCCCAAGGAAATACTCCTCCACATTTTTGCTATGGCCCTGAGACCGAAAGTCCTGTGTTCAGACCTTTGAAGGTTTGAAGTTGTGCTTCTGCAAATGTGGGAGGTGGATACTACTTTAGGACGAAGGCGGGGCTTGAGGGATGGAAGTACACAAGTAAGCGAAAAGAAACACTAAATGACCAAATCGTTTTTCTCAAGTATTAATGCAGTCACTGAATGCATAATGAACTTTCGTCTCCTAGTAATTCAGAGTACCTGTTTTCCTTCTTCTTCTGTTCCAGTGTGTAGTTCTGGACTTAATTATAAATGAGTGTGGTATATGTTCAACAGTTGCACAAAGTGGTAGAAGAAACAGTTGTGACACTAGTGATTCACATTTCTTTTAAATTTCTATCTAGGTCTAGATGTAACATGCTAAGGCCATTGGTAAATAAATAGACATTGAAAACTGGAATTGCTAAGTTACTGTATTTTTATTAAAATAGGTAATAAAGTTAAGTGAACATTTCAAAATAAATAATTCAGCTTTATTTAAATAGTTTTCTTCACATTTGGGTGTTTCCTTATAATGGAGGTTTTTCTTAATTTAAATAGATAATTTTAAGTATTTTAGAAGAAAAAGATTTTGAATTAATACTAATGTTTCAGTCTTTAACATTTACTTTATATATTGATGAAGCATACATTTACATTGGTAGCCTTTAATAAAATCACATTTTAATGTTTAATTTTTTAGAACAAGGATTGTCAAACATTTTCTGTAAAGGGCCAGATGTTAAATACTTTAGGGTTTGCAAGCCATACAATCTCTGTTACAACTACTCAGTCCTGCCACAGTGTCACCAAAGCAGCCAGAGACAGCGTGTAAATGAATAGGCAAGACTGTGTTCCAATAAAACTTTATTTACAAATGAAGGCTGTCAGCCCACCAGCCTTAGTTTGTTGATCATTGCTTTAGGTCATTTTGATACTAGGATAAAAATTATGTGAAAAATCTTATTATAATACTGTATTAGCAATTTTGCTTTTCATTTTATTAAATCAGGAAAATGATTTATCAATAATGTCTTTATGTTGTTACTTTCCAAAACAGTGTGATCCACCCACAGAGTATACAGACATGGTAATAGTAATTAAATTTTGTTTTCTGATACTTTGGATACTTTCCACTGCAAAGAAACCATAGTATTACACAAATTTTAAAAAATTATTGTTTAAAAATATGTTTATCAAGACTACCTTAAAAAGCATATTACTTAATAGCTGGTGAGTCTTATTTATGTCTTACAAATATGGAGACATATGGTAAGGTATATGGGCCTTCAATTGGACCAACAATTGGGCCAATCAGTTTTGGGGTGAGCCTGGTTTGCTATTCATTGTCTTTGAGTGACCTTATCAAAGACACAGTGTCTAGTACTCCAGACATTGCAAACTGACAAGCACTAGGTTGTGTTTAGCTCACTTGTCTTAGATCTGCCCAGTATCTACAAAATGTAAAAATCTAAATGCCCAGATTTTATTTTAAAATGTAGCATAATCAGATCCCCCTCCAGAGATTTCAGCTGCCACTGAGACCGAGCGTGTCCTCTCCAGTTTGCTGAAGCCTCGGTCACCACTGATGGGGTCTCCAGCCCAGCCAGCCCACGGCTCCGTTCATACTGCCCGCCTGACCTCTGTAGCATTTGGGTTTAGAAACTATTCCAGGCCGTTGCAAACTGGCCCTTTCCTAACCTGTATCCTCACGGCAGTCATGGCCCCCTGCCCCAAACCAAACAAGCAAAACCAACCACCTAAACCACAGAACGACGATGCAATTGCTTTTCCTCCTGAGCACCTCCAGTCTTCCTGCTCTTCCCTGGGACACAGAGCTGCTGACCTTGCTCCAGTTGCTTCCTGCTTGGACCTCTAATTAACAGAGAGAAGGAGTGAGCAACGCAGTTTGCATCCATCTTTCACAGTTTCCAGAACAATCCTGCAACTCAACCGTTACAGAACTATAATCAGCAACAACTCTGCAGTAAGTGGTCTGGCTTCTGACAGTGTAACTCTGATAAAATGGTGTTACCTAATAGTCATGTCAATTATTCATATAAGAAGAAGAAGAAGAAATCACCCTTTCTGCTTAAAAAATTGCTACGGAGAAAAATTGAACTTTGACTAAGAATTTAATTGCGTCCCTGCTAGTGATAACTTTATGAAAGGAAAGAAGCAGCTACTAAGAAGCAGCAGCTGGCTGAGCAATGGACTCCTTTCTTTCTCCCAGCAAACTCCACAGAGGAGTAATTTGGAATTGAGAAGATAAAAGATAAGAATTAACCGCTGTTCTGCATAGCACCGCCATTATCATTCTGCAGCGACCCAACCAGAGCGATGCTTTGAAAATTAAGTTAGGAAAATGTTTTCCCTACTTACTGGTTTAGCTGTGTGTGTGTGTGTGTGTGTGTGTGTGTGTGTGTGTGTGGTGTGTTCTTGTCCAGTGCTTACCTTGAAAACAACATTGACTTTCAACATTTGACAGAAGCCTAAAGTAAGAAGTGCATTTCATGTTGTGAATGTATACAAACACACACACAATTATATAATTTTGGGAAAACATTTTCACAAACCAGTATCCACTACTCTACTGCTTGTAATACACACTGACATTTTCCACTCTCTTTCAGGCTTGCATTGAAAAAAAGAAATGCTGACAGCAGCTCTCTAAACTGAGCATTCTCAATGGGAGAGATATTGTCCCCAAAGGGGTAAAAATGGGTTCTTGGGAGCAAAGAAAACTTAGATAGCACAATGGTTTGGATTCGTCCCAAGGGTCACAGCACATACATACACAGTACAGTACATCTGTGCTATTAACGTTTTGTGTGGGTGGAGTGTTAGGAACCAAATGAGGACAATTTTAAAAAATTGAGAAACCCTGCAAAACTGATGTAATTTTAAAAAACACTGTTCAAATATTCATGAGAACAAAGCAACTGTGCCTGAAATTCACAGTTTTTCAAGAGAAGGCAAATGAGATCAAATATGTACCGCCCACAAGCACATTCAACATTGGTTCAAGATCCAGAATCCCAAATCCCAGTTCCAGTATTTCTTATGGTATTTAGTATGTAGCTGCATTTCTGAAACGACCATCCTTCCCACAACCATTACTCCAAATTAAACGGATTCCCTTCTCTATGCACCAAGAAGTCAGGATCGCAACTCCAGCTCCACTGAGAGAAGGGAAGAGGGAGGTTATTATAATATACTTTGTGGTGAAAATTTGAAATTGGGCTGATCTGAGGAACCAACAGTGATCATAAAAGGATGGAATCTACCCAAGATATTTAGGGGAAAGAAAAGAAGGTGGATGCAGTATGTCTAAGGCAGCGGTTAGGGGGAAATGATCCTCTTTGGTGTTTATTTCACAATGAGTTAAGACTACTTAATACATCGATCCCATTTGCCAACACTTTTTTCCCAGCTTCTCTGCTCCTGATACTCATTCTTTTCTTTCTGACCTTGTATTTCCATTGCTGAATCTTTCCATTGGTAAGCATCATGCTCTAGAAAAATAATGATTAGAAAGGGAAATATTTAAGCAAGTTTTCTTCCTACCCCAAGCCTAATATCCATGAATGTGTGGAAATAGGTTTTCAAGTTCATCAAGCAAATGTGGATAAATGTAAAATTCACTAGAAGAAATGACACCAAAATTTTTAGCAATATCTGCAAATAACAGCACTTTTACAGTGCTGATGTGCATGGCTCTCAGCTCCTAGAAGTCTGGGATTGTGAGACAGACGGGATCTGAACACCAGAGGAAAAGGTAGTGTGCAGACTAATGTCCCCGACCCAAACGTTGATTAAGCTATTCCAAGTGCTGGCCACAAAATGGAAATGTTTGTTAACACTGTAGCCAATGCAATCTCTGTTAGAGGTATGATATGGTCCCTATGCCCATGCTGAACTGGGAAGCAAGGAAAATACAGTTAAATTGTATCATGCACCTGCTGTGTTCAGAGGATGGGGAAAATGCTAAGGCAGAGAGATGGCCAGACAGCCAGTCACAGCTCTGCAGGTGGGGTGGGAGTAGAGGGACTGAGCAGAGGGTTACTTCTCTCCAGCAAATGTATTTTGGAAGGGTGGGAAATACTTTGTTTTCTTTTTCTAAGAGGATGCAGGGACAAGTTGAGATGAAAATTTGCAATAAGGAGACCTTTCTCTGACTCTCCTTTCAGATTCTAATATTTCATGGCCCCTGATGGACATTTCGAAATATTAAAATTAATTTCCTCTTCACTCAAATGAAGATTTTATTGTCACTTTTAAAATGGCATCTGACATCTGGATCCAAGATCATGAAAAAATTCTGTTTTTTCATACTCTCATTATGGGTATTTTTAGTCATGAAATCAGTTTATTTGGTAATGATACAGTATGATTTGTAATAAAGTCCTGTTAGGGATTTTTCAGAAATTCATGAACTTCGTATTGCTTCGGAAGTACTATTTAAAATGGGGGTTTGGGACTTGTCTTGAGGTAAATAAACTCACACAGACTCAGCCTCACTGAATACTCAGTGAAGAGTGTAGAAAATATTCTTGTCATGATATCATTATTATTTACCAGACAACCCCTCACAATTTTCTTTAAACCATCAATATTTATTTTCCTCTCTATATTTTCTGTGCTACTTATTGTTGGACCTGTGTGACTCATCAAATTCAAGGCAGAGAACAAGTTAGAAGGGAAGATATCTCTGATAATTTGCATTTCTTTAGGCTAAAAACCTCCTGAAACAAAAGTTTGCCTCCAATGGAAGATCTTTCTTGATATCATAACACTGCCTTTAGGTATCCTTTGAATAAGTTGCAGAAATGTGACTTCTTTTTATTTTTTGAACAAGTTACCTTTTCTTAACTGGCAGAGTTCTCCTTTTCTGCTTAAAATTCAATTAAAAAAAAAAGTTTCAGACACTAGAGTGTGATAGTTATGGCTGCGCTGACACTTCACGGATGCTTCTGAGAACAGAGCATCCCTTACTGAGTGGTTTGGTTAGCAAGGTAAGCGCATTGTGATGGGCATGGTTGAAACAGATGTATTTTTCCAGTAACGTGCTCTAGAGAGTTATTGACACTTGCTTCATATCAGGTAACCAGATTTGAACATTTATCACTCTAGACTTATTGGAGAAGATGGCAGTGGCCTCCTAATGATGCAAGAGTTTAAAAAATCTATTCTTGTCTTTCTCCTTTGCAACTCCAGGTTGCTTTGGGCTGAGAAATTATGAAGTATAGACACACTTTTAGTTTTAACGCCTTAAAACAATCTCATTTTCCTGTCTGATTGAAGCTCTTCCTTTCTCGGCTTACTCTGTAATACATCATCTTGTATTCCATTATTGTATTCTGGCTCGTCTGGACAATACTGCAATCAATTGTGATGGCTGACAGAGCATTACGTGAATTTCAATAAATTATGAGAAACTTCATTCTGCAAGCTATGCAAAAAAAAAAAAAATACTTGACACCTCCAAAAAAGGCAAGAGGGGGAGCTTTAAAAAATGAATCTCTAAAATTTAAATATTAGTCTTGTGTTGTTCTAGTCAATTGTTCAATGTAGGGAAGAGAATTAAATAAACATTTTTCAGAACGCTATTATGATCTTTATATAAAGTCCTTGAAAACTGAGCTTGTTTGAAATTTTAAGATAAACTCTTTTCTTTTAAAATCATTTAACATGTGAAAGTTGCTAAACCATGTTCAATGGGTCATTGCTGATAACTGCTCATCGTCCATATCAGGCATTTGGTCTCTGGTCAATAAAATATTGTTATTTCCTCAAAGCTATTATATCGAGGGCTCACCTCTCAATATCGTGTGTGTTTTACATGGTGTTGAGAAGCGAGTTGATACTTAGTTATGGTGATTGTATAATTTATCATCCAAACCAGACACTTTGAGAGGGAAAGGGGGCTTCTATTCAGATGTAAGGTCTTGACCACCAGTGAAAGCTGGCATAGCCAAGAGCAAAGCAGTATGAAGTTTCTCTCTGCATCAGAGATGCCCAATACATTTTTTATTATTATTATTATTATTATTATTACTATTATTATTATTACTATTATTATTATTATTATTTTGGAATGTCTGTTGTTGATTCTGACAAATGTTTCCAATAAGAGCTTTAAATTGTTATTTTTTTTCCACGAACTTTTTGTACTAAATTCACTACTCAGTATGCTTGGGAGAGGAAGAACACGTTTCATATAGTTGTTCTTATATTAATCATTTTAATTCTAATTTTTCATTTCTCCTTTTAATGACTTGCTCGGAATTAACCTTCTTATCTTCCTTGTTATTCCGTTTTCTCCTTTTTTTCTCTCCTCCTCTCCTTGAATTTCGTATCTAGATGACGGTGGGTGGGAGTGGAACTCTGGCAACTGAACTTATGAGAGAAGGTGAAAGGTGGGGTCTGGGTGTACCGGGAGGGAGAAGGGCTGCCCCCTGGGTAGCTGTGTCTCTGCTGCGCGGCAGAGGACCAGGGACCAAGAAAACCAACTTCTCTGCCCATAAACTTCCAGCCCCCACCAGCTACAGCTTGACTGATGCTCCGTGTGTTACCTGGTGAATCCGAGACATGAGCCTCCTAGAGATTTGAAGAATAAAACGTTATCTCCGCTGAAGGTCCTTAAATTTAAATTAAAGCTTCCTTCCTTGCGTTGAATAGGTTATCTGTCAATCTTCTTTCTATCCTTCAAAAATGTGTTAAAAGGATCTCATCCTGCTACTGCCTCCTATTCTAATCTCTCAGTTCTTGTGGGTTTGCCCTTTGAAAATTCCTTCATTTTCAGTATTTTAGAGGTTTAGAAGAGAAAAGGGTTGAACAGTTGTGTGTTTCTTCTATTTCCTTTAAACATGTGTATTTCAGAATGATAGCTTCAAAGCTTAAATCTGATGATGTCATTTCCCTTTACCAAATCTTTTAATATTGCCTCTGAAGCCCTGAGTAATCTGGCCTCTGAATTCTCTTCACTGTCATTTCATACAAGAACCTAGTATCTTTCTTTCTCTTTGTTACACACACACACAGACACACACATCTTTTCTGGTTCCTTTCATATGTTACTCCTCTTCTGTCAGAAGCTTCATTTCCTGTGAAGACTGTTCTTTTTAGCTCTTCCCATCTTTGAGTTATTATTTTGTTTTGGGCTTGTTTTGTTTTTGAGGAGGGAGGGGTGATGAGAATGCAAGCTTGTTTTTATTTGAAATTTTGATTGAGCTAATTGTAGATTTATCTGCAGTTGTAAGAAATAACACAGAAGGATCTTCTGTGCCTTTTATCTACTTTTCCGCCATAACAACAGCTTGCAAATTATTGTGTGCAATATCACAACAAGGATATGGCTGTGGATAAGTCCACCTATCTGGTTTACCATATTTTCCCAGCTTCACTTGTAATCATGTGTGTGTGTATTTAATCCTGTACAATATTATTACATGTGAAGGTTTATGCATCCACCACCACAGATAAGATACTATTTCTGTCACCACAAGGATCCCCGGTGTTGCTTATTGAAAGCCCAGCCACCTCCCTCATAAGCACTGGCAACCATAAAATACCTCTCAATTTCTAAACTTTTGTCACTTCAAGTACAGACAAATAGAATCAGACAGCTGCAACCTTTGGGGATTGACTTCTTTGCCCAGCACAATTCCTTGGCGATTCATCCAGCTTGTGACATGTATCAAATACTTGGTTCCTTTTTATTGCCAAATAGTGTTTATTGCCAGATGATATATGTGCACTAAAATCTGTTGACGTATCCACCTGTTGCGGGACATCTGGCTTGTTCCAGTTTGGGCTCTTATAAATAAAGCTGCTGTGAACAGTCGTGTACAGGCTTTTGTGTGATGGCTCTTAACTCTTCTTCCAGTGAAGACTTATCTCGGGGAAGGTGTGCTTTCGTTGCCTGGTAGCCTGTCCCTCATGGTGCTTGTCACAGTTGCAATTTTACATTTACATGCGTCTGAGAACTCACTTTAATACATTCAACTGGACCTTAAGATCCATGGGGGCAGGAATTATATCTTTTTCTCATCATTGTTTTCCTAGCGCCTAATAGAGTGACCAGTGCAGAGCTATTTGGGCAATGAACTGTTGACTGAATGAACCAGTCACAATGATAGATAATTTATACATATTACTCCTTATCTAGTCTTACAACATCCCTGGAATTCACAAATCTCTAAGTCTTCTTTCGCCAATGAAGAAAATTAAGTAATTTATCCAAATCGCTCCACGAGAAAGTAGGCAAGCTAGACTTCAAACGCGTATCTGACTTCAAAACTCCTACCCTTTGCACCACACTATCCTTTTTCTCACAGCTCTGAAATTCTCTCTGCTTTTCTCTGGTGGAGCAGTTTTACTGCCACCATAGAGACACAGCTGTGACAAAATACCACATTCAATTGATAACCTAATACAATGAGATGATGAAATGAAAACCAGCCCCCCAGCGTTTTGTTTCATGCTAGACCACATGAAGGAAGCGTGCATAGCTGCTGTGTAATTTGCAGTCTGCAGGTGTGAGAATCCCTATTTCATAAGACACAAATAAGCCCGGACATGTTTGGTAATTACTGTGTTAATACAGAGTAATTGCACAGCTATTTCTTTCTTACAAATTATATGGTAGTTATACTTGGAATTACCATAAAAAATGAAAAACTTCTAGTTGCCAGTAAATGATTGCTTTATAATTACAAAATAATTGCATAGTTATTTTGGCCTAAAAAGATAAAGCATTGTACAAAACCCATATACTTTGCTGCCAGAGCTGCCAAGGTCCAAGGCTATCAGCCCTTTTTAGGAACTGCCCTTAGGACTTTCTGAAATTCTCCAAAACTTTAACTTCTTGGGGAAGAAAAAAAAAATGTGTCACAAGAGAGATAGCTTCCCTCATTAAACTAGAATTTTCAGTGACCCCAAAGCTATTGCACTGTAAAAATGAAGTCAGTGATGGTAATAACAGATCTGTTTTGCCTACCCCGATGAGACCTGCTTGGCTGTGGTTATTCAAGATGGAGCCAGTTAATTTAGCAAAGTCTTTCTGCATTTCTTTGGGTCATGGAGTCAACCTGCTACAATTCTTGGGAATGGTGACAGTTATTAACTTACTCAGCTTTTCTGTCATTTAGAATATTGACTTTAGTAGGTTTGCCTGTTCTCACTGTATTTTACTACCTTATGACTTTTCACTCTTCCTGCTATTACAGCGTTACACCCTGTGAATGTTTGATACTATGTGTATGGATTGCTTATGATTTATGATGCCAGTTCTGCTTCTCTGGATATTTGAAATACAGTTTTTTAGGGAAGTCAAAGATAAAGCAAATAGATGTGTACTTTTCAGTTATGGACTTGAAAACTTTCAAAGGAAATGATTTCAACAAGGGTTGGGATATTGTTGGTATAAATTATTGAATGAATGTTACACTTCATTTTTTGAGGTTTATTTAATATATTAATTTTAAGAATAGGTAAATGCCTATTGGCCTAACCATATAAGACAGAAACAGAGGACACACTTTTTTTGAATATTTAATAATGTGATTTATGGCCCCCCCCCCCTTTTTAAAAGGTGTACATGATTAGGTGTTTATGACATAGTCTCTGTTTCCTAATTCAGATCTTTCTCTCGAATACTGCAATTCATTTTTGAGACTTGTGTGTTTGTGTGTGGTGTTGAACGAAGACACTCAGAGCATTACAGATATTTAAAAGGAAAGTGTATTGCTCAAAGAGGCCTATTTTCTAGTTGTCAGAACAGACTTGTTCTCAGTAAGGAAAAGAAATTTATGTTGTATGCCTCAGTTTTCATATTGTGAATTCAGATGATGTCATTTTGGGTTTTGGTTTTGGTTATTTTTTTGCTTTCATTTCCCTTTCCTTTGCATACCATGTTCTGGAGACTTACACTAGCCAACAAAACTCATGAACTAATTAAAAAATTTTTTTTTCTAAATCTAAATGTTTGGCAATAGCAGCATGATTAACAAAGTCACGGTAATTCTTTCAACCGAATGTTACACGTTAAATCATGTTTTGTAAAATGTTTAATGACATGGAAAAATTAACAGAATATATTGCTAAGTGTAAAAATAAGAATAGAAATACGTGACTTAAAATTGTCTTATAAATACTTTTCATTTTCTCTTTAAAACAGCATTATTAATTTTATAAACAGAATATAAGAAATCATACACTTTTTTCAGAGTTCAGTAGGAAAAAATACTGTTTCTTGTATTTCCCCTCATTAGTATTTAGGTCTCATTGTGGAAAAGTGTGAATTTAAAAGATCCACTTGAATTAGTAACTCCTCCGAAGATTTTCCAGAGACAGCAAAATGAATTTGGAAAAATAAAAACTGACTTCTAAATCATGATCTTCATTTAGTAATGGGGTGACAGGTTCCGAGGAATGGAACATTTGGGGCTAATTGAGAGAACATTAAAATCTAAGATTAATTCATTAGCTAAAGTTATTTCACATTGCATTTACTTAGTCCAATATCACTGTTCCTTTGAAAGAAAGTTTTAAAAATTAATTTTCATCCTTTGCAGAACAGACCTTCACTTATTCTGCGTGTTTAATCTCTTGGATATTTTAGCTGCTGTAGGACCAATCGACTGTACTGCTTTTTCATATCAACTTTTTGAATCTATTTTCTTATTTAGTTTCCATAATATTGAACATCATTGGTACAACAAATAAGTTCATCCATGTGATTTTAATTCAGTTTTTGGGGGGGGGGGGCGGTAATTAGGTTTATTTATTTATTTATTTATTTTTCAGTGGAGGTACTGGGGATTGAACCCAGGACCTTGTGCATTTTAAGCACACACTCTACCACTGAGCTATAACTTCCCCCCTACCCTGTGATTTTTAGATCAACACATTACTTCTCTTGTTTATAGTAAGTATTAATGTTGGTCCAGCCCCAATTTTTGCCATGTGAAAGGCACAAATGACTTGTCACCTACCTTCAATTCTACAAACTAAAAACACTGTAGCATTTTGTATCAGGGATACTGTTCTTTCCACAAAAGGAAAAAAGGGATTAGAAAAATAAGATTAGAGTTGTGTATTCCGATTCAGATGCCTCATTTGAGATGATAGACAATTACTTAAAATGTTTTAGCTTTTACAGGAAAAACTTTAGACATAAAAAAACTGTATGCTTGGGTTTTAGTTTATGATACTTGGATGCGAGTTCATTTCAGTCGTGACAGTACCACTTTCCCAGTTCAAACCCCAGTTCCATCAGACGATCAGTTTAATTTTCTTTGTTTCTTCTCCTACATTAATAAGATAGAAATAAAGATACTTGTTAATTGATGCCTGGAAGCACATGTGGACTTCATGATACAGTGGGCAGTCAGTAGCATTCATTAATATTCTCCCTGGTATCAATAAACTTCCCTTTAAAGCAGAACTCAGTCAGTCTGCAGTGAATCAGTCTTCTATGCAAAACAGATTGAACATTGCTTTCCAGCAGGCACATTTGTCTACACTTCAGAGCAAAGGCAGTTGGAATTAAACAGATAGTTCCAGAGCTGTAGGTTTTCACTGGCTAGGATTTAACAGATAACACGGCACTTCACCTCTGCCGTGGCTATTTCAAAGTTCTAGAAACCAGTTTGGTGACTTGTGGCAGGTGTTCCCTTAGTCACGTTCCAGCATCCCCAAGTGAAAACATAACCAGAGTGACTTTAGACGTAGGTGTTATTCTGAAGTAACTCAGGGGAAATTAAGAGCATTTATACTGAGTAGCCTGATATGAATATTTGAATTATATTATCTCATAAAACTTTGATAGATAGTTAATTAGAAGTTAGGAGATGCTTTGCAACTTCACATAGCTATCCCAAGGCAAGTTCTGGATGAAAACTTCAGTATCCTAAATTTTAAAGTAAATTTTGTTTCCATTCAAAGCATTTGCCTCTTGTTTTCCTTGGAGAATTATTCCCACTGAAATACTACTTTACTCCAGGGATCTGATTAGAAGCTGTAAACAAGCACAGATATAATCATTGCCAGTCCTATAAAACACTTAAACCAGAGAATTAGAATGTAACCAGCTCATGGTGGGAGAAAGTTACATTTCAGCTCCATTTCATGGATGAGTTAATAGAAAATCTATCTAAATGTGTTCTGTTCCACATCTGGTTGTATGGGTACGTGTTGAAATCAAAGATAAAAAGAAAAGCAGGTTGGGTCAAACCCATCATTTTTCTTAGATGGGACCATAAAGGTAGAGACCAGCTTTTCATGCTTCGTGTATCTGATTTGAGGAACTATTTTTCATGCAGCATCCTTAGGGATCTGGGTTGTTCCCTGTTCTATGCTGAGAACTTACTGAGAATGACCTATTTAAAATGGAAGAAATTTTTACAATCATATCTATTTTGCTTAAGCATTACTAATGGTTTTTTTCTAAACATTAATTTTAGTTTTTGAAGAATTGTATGAAAGAACTCTCCAGAGTAAACAAGAGGGTAAGAATATCAATTACTCAGAAAATAAAGCATACTGATGTTTTTCTTTGAATTTGGTCTTAGATGATAGAGCTTCATGTCTTCAAAGCATATTAAATTGTTATCTCATTTAATCCTTACAAACATGAATTCTGCAAATTTCACAGAAACTGAAGTGTGAGATGTATAAATATTTTAAAATATCAGATACCTGCTTCTGATGCTTTTGATCGTCCTCAAAGAGCAAGGCACAACATTTTCCACCCACCCTCCAACCCAGAATGCTTATTGATTACGTTGCTGGTTTGGACAGTGGCATAAGCAGACTTGTAATACAATCTATGGAAAGACTCGTGTTTTATCCGGCCCCTTCCTTGATTTCACGAGCAAAGTTTTTATTCGTCTGAAAACTTCATCGCACAGAACAATATCGAGTATGCAAGAGTGATTCCACGACTTGCTTTTTTCATGTTTAATATCTCTTGGAATCAAAATACGCACATCACAAAAATGGAACCAAATTTGAGGCCAAAATTCCAAGTAGCATTTATTTTCACCATTGTTGTTTTAAAGCCCAGAGGATAAAAAAAATTTCCTTCAAATCAAACAGGTAGGATAACAATCTCTGCATAGCAACTGCTTGTCTCCTTTGATGTGTCAGCATTATTCAACTAGCTTCCTGGGTAAGTAAAGTGTGTATCATTTGTAAAAATTACACTCTCAATCAAAAACGATCGAAAGCTTCAGATAAAAAGAAGGCTGTAATAGAGTGTTATCCTGGCACAAAGATGGTCAGCGGACAGCATTGTATGCTTCATTTTAATGGGTGCAATAATGCACTGAATGCTATTTTATTCAAAGTTAATATTTATTTTTGAGTAAGTGGATTTAGATAGACAAAAACCAAGTCTTCACTTAGCCATTAAATCACTTTTCCATTATGCAGAGCAAAATCCTCACACTAACTGTGTGTAGATCACTGACTTTCAGAATGCCAACAGGGCTGTGCCTTCCACTATAACTTAAATACTAATGAAATCAACTGAAAATGACAGTCATTAGTCAGCTGTGCCTTGCTAGGGTTCCCTGTGGACTGATATAAAGTCACCATTAGAAATAGATTTTCTCACAGTCTACAGTAAGTGTAATTTTTTTCGTCAAAGCAGAGTTTAAGTCTGATATTTAATGCATGCTTTTTGGTCTTTAAAAAATTTAGATCGCATGTTTTTTGTATTTGCAACTTGTATTGAATCTTCAAATGCCATGAACCTGTGTAAAATGTATAAAATAGATACTTGTAATCACTAGTGTAGACATACTAATTATTTAAAAAGCTCAAACTAAAGTCTGGTGGGAACAAAATGTATCCACACATACAACTTTAGTCTTGGCTTAGGGACAGATCTGTAGAAATTGGGGAGGGCAAATACATGTAATATTATTACACCCTTCTAGGTTAAAAGATGGTTAACATTTTTGTTAGCCACTATATATAAAAATAGATTTTAAAAAGTTTCTGCTGTATAGAACAAGGAACTATGTTCAAATCTTGTAATAACCTTTAATGGAAAAGAATATGAAGATAAATAGATGGATGTATATTCACGACTGGGACACTGTGCTGTACACCAGAAACTGACACAATGTAACTGACTGTACTTTAATAAAAAATACATAAATAAAAATAAAAGATAAAAAAAAGAGATGGTTAACATTTTTAGATTTTAATACTGAAAACAGTGCTAGTATTTACAAATTAATCATTATAATTCTATAGCAAATGTGAATGTGTGCATGTATACACATGCACGGTGTTTTGGATGTTTCAACCTGTTCAAATATGTTGAGATCCAATAGGATTGGGAAGTAAGGTAAAGAAGACTATTTTTAATCATATATATATATACACTATTTTTAATCAATATATATATATACAGTTGTCATCACAGAAAATAGATTAATTTCAAAAATTAAAATAGTGAGTCCTGCTATACGGCAGAGTACTAGTGGGAATACACAAACTTTGACATTGTACAGCAAGTTTAGAATTCCAACAGAAAACTTTCACTATGAATTTGTAGCAGAAATCACCAAAAAGGCTTAATTTAAAATGCCTTGAATTTATTTTATTCCCTACCAAATATTCCATTGTGCATAAATATATAATTACTTTAATTATCTCACTATCCTAATTACTTGCTGGGGCTCTCTAGAAGGTATTTAACTCTTCCTGGCCAGTATAATATTAATAAGCATAGTGATAGATGTTATTAATTAGCTTCTGTGGGTTTGTGGGTTTTGAAAGTTAACAATATTATGTACCTTTCGTATAATAGTAGCAATTGAACTTCAGGGAAAAGTGTTGTAACATTTTCCCTAATGTTTGCAATATTTTTCCTCCCTCTAAAAGTTGCTAATATAAAGTACTTTGTTTAGTTTTACCACCAAAGAGTGAAAAATAGTGAAGAATTTATCAGTAAATCAAAGGGATGAGCAAATAACTCATAAACAAAGAAATATAAACATATTAAGACGATTCCTGAATTTCAGTTAGATATTAATACAAATTCATTCATAAGGAGACTCGAGTTATATCTACAGATCTCTCTCAACTTACTATGGGGTTACATCCTGAAAAACCCATCTTCAGCTGAAAAAAATGCATTTAATACCCTTAACCGACTAAACATCATAGCTTACACCTTAAACGTGGTCAGAACTCTTACACTCATCTATAGTTGGGGAAGTCATCGAACACAAAATCTATTTTATAATACCGTGTTGAGTATCCCATGGAACTTATTGAATACTGGACTGAAAGCGAAAAACAGAATGCTCGTCTGGATCCAGAATGGTTGCAAGAGTATTGATTGTTTCCCTTCCTGGCTGACTGGGAGCTGCGGCTCCTGCAGCTGCCCAGAATCACGAGGGAGCATTGCACTGCCCTTCACTAACCCAGGAAAGATCCAAATTCAAAATTCAAACTATGGTTTCTACTGAGTTGCTTTTGCACCATCATAAAATGGAATAACTGTAAATCAAACTGTCCTAAGTCGAAGACTATATTCATTCATATTTTAAAATTACTTGTATCCAATTGCTACGTTGTATTTAATATACAGGCACATACACATAGATACTTGTATGCAGGATTGATGACAAATTCAACTGAGTAGACATCTTTTGAAATACCATTTTTACTTTAACTCCTAAGCTTGAGAATTTTTTCCGGAAGAAATAACAAAGCTATCTATGTGACTGGGTTCGTTACAACACTTTTAAAAAATCATTTCTTTATTCTTAAATGAAGCATTGCTTGTAATATGTGTATTGGGCTACAATTTTTATTTTGAAATAAGAAAGCAACACATTGTATTTTTTATATTCAGTTACCATTTGGTAACGTACAATAAGTGGAAAAACAGGTAAAATGACAGTAGAGAATGTTATCTGTGTTAAACTCGTAAGCATTTTATCCAGGCAGTCTTTCCAGATGTGGGGAGCACTTTCTTGGGCCAAATTTCCAAATTACAGGTACTCCATCTCTCCAAGCCACCTCGGGCCCTCTGAGGCCACCGGTGGAAAGCCTCACCACTGGTGAGAGGATGTTTTATCCCTAGTGTGTTCCCTGAGGGACAGAAATAATTAGCTCAGACGCCAGGTCAGAACCAAACCTTTGGCCACATAAGGCACAGCTTCCAGTAGCAGTTGAAAGTAAGAGGCCTTTGGCACACCTCTGTGCCCCTTTCCATCCTCCTGATCACCTTTCCTGCTTTTATGTCTTTTCTGAGAAACCTGAGACCTTAAAGTGATGTATTTGAAACAATGAAGAGAGGCCCAAGAAAAGGATAAAGGAGCCAAAACCCACAGTAGTATATGCAAGAGGGGTAGGGAGACCCCTAGCTAGCTCACACTGACTGCAGTCGTAACTTCTCCAGGAACATGTATTCCACAGTCTCTTAAAACGTTTAGTCTGCAGACTGACGCATGCTGGGGGGCGTGGCTGTGTACAGGTAAGAAGGAAATCACAAAGAACGCACAGAAACATTCTCGGTGTTAGGACGAGGTCTGGTTAAGAAAGAAAACAAGAAAAACACGTTACAGAAATCCAGAAACGTCTCTAGCTACTGGAGCACATTTCCTGTGGTTCCACTGTAATCGGTGATCACTTCTCCCAGAGGTTGAGCACAATCGTGTTTCATTTACAGTCATTTTCCTGTGGATCACTGGCTCCAGCCCCAGGAAAGCAGCCAGCAAAGCAGAGGATGGAAGACCAGTCTGTATTCTTGTCACTTGAAAAGATAACAAAATTTCAGAAGGGTTACTGAATATGTGATAAAGTCTTCTTTTTCTTCTCCTCTAATTTATGTTTCATTCTAGATGTTCTAGAAGGAAGGGGCAAAGATAAAAATCAGGCTTGTTAAGTGTCTCGGCAAAAGTGCCTAGGTTTGGATTCTGTGATGCTGAATTTGAATTTGTCTTATCACTGATGTAAAGCGGCTTGTGAATGAATTCAGAAGAGTGAATACATTTGTTTCACGGAGTAGAAATCTGGTCGGTGTCAGAGTAGTTCAAAGGCCAGACCTTCACTGGCCCTTTCATCTTTCTCAGGGTCCAAGTGTATTAGGCCCTGAGAACTGTCTTAGTGAACCGAAATCGTTTGTTGGCAGAAATCTCCATTTTGGGTTGGCTCATCTAGAAAGGCATGCTCTGATTTTGTGATAGCTCCATTTCTGAATTAAGCCTGACACTTGAAGAGTTAGCTGTGGCCTGAGGCCCTGAGGAACACTGGGTGTGACTTGAACTCAGTGTGAGCCATCGTGGATGAGAAGGATGAGGATTAACATCAACGTAACTCCTCATCTGACATCGCGTTTGGTAATGACGTGAGCAGAGCAGCACGCGGTGGCCCTTTCCCTCCCCAGGCCATGATGTTGTGGTGTCGTGTTGGCAAGGCTGCTTTCTGTCTATCACAGCAGTGACATCTGCCTTCCTAAATCTCACCCGCAAGTGGTTGTGAACGCCCCAGTTTCTCCCTTCGTTCGGTCTCTCTATGGTCTAGGTCCATGTGAAGGTTTTTGCTCTTGTTCTTTGCCTTTCCAACAATCAATCCTTTGGTATCTTTTTCTAATGTTACAAGTTACTAAGTCTAGCCGCTCTGAAATGTTTTCCTTCTTCCCCCACCTTCAAAATGTTGCCATTGACTTTTTATCAGCAGAGTCAAGTCAAGGGAGCTTTAGAAGAAGCAAAAAAAGACCAAAGGACTTTGGTAGATTTGCTGCTTGGGAAAGCTTGATGCGCTGGGCTGCGGACAATGGTGACATGCATGGTGTAATTGAACACAGAAGCCACGCTGATCACAGAAGCGGGAGAAACTGCCCTGTGAGTGTATGTGTAATGTGCACGGGAGAGAAGGGCGGGCACCAGGTCCTGGTAAAGCCACTTCCGCAGACTTGCTTCAGTAGTCAACGCCTTACTTCCCCAGGACCGCGAGCCACTTCAATCACACTCTGTTAGTTTCATGTCATAACGAAATTGAAAATGGGGAGCTCTGAGTTGTAATAGGCAGTTTTGACGAACTTCATGAATTCTCCGAATAGGTCAGAACCTTACACAAGGCAGGATTTTGCATTTTCTCTTGCAGTAAATTGCCCTGCACCAGAGTGAGAAATCATGTCATATTTTATTACTAAACCCGGGAACTCAAATCAGGGATCAGTGAGACTTCAGAAAGGATACTTGCCAAGAGTCGGCAGGCTTCAAAAGCTTTAGGTTTCTCCTTTGTTTTTCTCCACTTTTTCATTTCAAATTGTCTTTTCATAAGGTTTTCACAAATATTAGAAGAGGCAGTTACTAAACCCAGGTGCTAGAATAAAACTAAAAATCTCTTAAATACAGATTTTTTTTTGAAGACCTTATGAAGAACTCCACTTGAAATCACAAGATCCTCATTTTATGCAGTTGAAATGACAACAATTATTCCTAAATAATTGCAAAGTGTACTTGAAACACTTAAAGAGATGTATCCAAACTTTTAAATACTTTGAAAAACTTCCACAGGACACTCAATTTTGTGTTTTTTTTTCTCTCCTATTATGAGTTTTTAATTTAAATTAGGCATTTATCAATATGTCATGAAACCCTAATACAATTCTTTTTACTGACATCACAAAGTTGTCTTGTTTCAGTAATCTGGCACCAAAATATTAAGGATGTAGTCAAGCGTTGTTCATACAGATGCCGGTAAGCTATGAGAGGCAGTAACCTTTCCTTAAGTTTGTCTAAGTTGAATGATTCCATCCCAGAAAGGGTTGATTATTCTTTAAATATTTATAGAGAAATGCACAATTTGATTTTGAGAAAACTTGTGTTTGATTTCCACACTGGCTCATACACATGTACATACATGTGCTGAAACATAACATACTTACTCACGTAAATTAATTTCTACCCTGGGTCAAAATGAAGTCCTTGTTCTCACACTTACTTACAGCTTGTAGTATGCAAGAGGGGTGTCAAATACTATCAGTTAAATTAGCAAGGGCATTTTCAAGGAAATTGATTTCTGGAGTCTGAAATCCCTGAAATCACTCAAAGTCTTTGTTGCTTTTCAGGTGCCCCATTAATCTTTATAGGGCTCCATTGACATTGGTGGCGGCTGCTTTCCCACGCAGTGCTTAAGGCAGATGTGAGCCGAACACCATGGCCCGGGGATTCAGGTCTAATTCAACAGATGTCACATTAGGCTTTTAAACTAAACAGAAAATGATATAGAAGGGATTTATAAAGACAGGGGTGTAAATTACAGCAATGGTGCTGAACTGTTCCCCGATGAAGCTGGTTTCAGGGAGGAGCTTGTTTTTTGAATTACCTCCCTTGCCATTTTATGCAGCTGGAATTTTAATAAGAGCAAGCCTCAAAGTCCAGGAAGTGTTTCTCATCCAAAGGCTGCCTCTTCTGGTGAATGTTTAGGACCATGGGCGGCAACCAGGACTGAAACTGTTGGTAAGAAAAAAAAAAGAAAAACTCAAATCTGCAGACCCCGGCTCTAGTGAAACTGAAGCTTAAAGTACTAAATAAGGTGAAACCACGTGGAATGTCACGGCATGACAATGCTTTATTCTCTAGCCCAGGTGGAGTTATGTACTGGGGAGTCTGAGCCCTGATTTGAAGATGCTCCTACAAAGAAGAGTTCTTCTCTTTTGAAGGCAAGACAAAGATACAAAGTTGCTCTGAATTTTCAGAACTCTTAACAATAGCAGTAGTTCTCCCACAGGTAAAAAGAACACAACTCAGAAGATACTTATGAAAAAGTAGGCTTGGACATTCTTGGAATTATCTCTAGAAAAACACAGGCTGTCTCTAGTTTCCTCTCTGGCTTATGATTTCAAACTCTGTTGCTGTCATGGCCTCAGATTCAGTTCTCAGGGTAGAGCAATTAGCAAGCTATTAGGGGAATGTAGATTGTCACTGCAACCGACTCTTTCTGTCCATGTCTTCTAATTTGCGCATACAACCTAGATGGTGTGGTTCAGGAATATTGGCGATTTACTGAAAATATGAACATTGCTACAGCAAACGTTTAAAAACAACCGAGGCAGAAGTAATGATGCAGGTGGTGAATAATAAAAGACCATAATGATAGCAATGACATTATCCCAGTGCTTAGAAATCAGAATAAGTATGTTAAACCTTGAGATAGTCCTTTTCTTTAAAGCAGCATCCTCTTTCATGTGAAAATGAGAAAAATTAAATATAGACAGACAGATAAAAAGGATTTACTCCATTTTCAAGGTAATTTATTTCCAGTGCTTACTTTCTCAGCTTTATTTTTTGTATTAAACTCTATAAAAGCTCTCTTGATTAAGTTCCCCCAAGCATCTCTGAGTGAGGCAGTCCAAAACATACATGGATTTGGTCATAAAGTGCATTTTATTCATCTTGTCAAAACAACAAAAAAAAAAGTCAGGAGGCTATCTGAAATTGCATAAAACAGACTCGAGGGAATGAGAGATGCATTAAAATCACCCAATACCTGACACAGAGTGCAACTGCATGAGGATGATTTAGACACTTATGCCTGAAATTAACCTGAAAAAAATATTTTCTGTTTTAAGAATTATATATGGACAGACTTCACTTCTCATTCTTCCTCTGGGCATGCTGATAAAATAGAACAGGAGATTGGAATATTCAAATTGACTCAATGTTTTGCCAGAAAGAATGTGGATGTTTATGTGAATTATACAGCACAGCCACTTTAAAAAAATGTTTGGTAAAAAAAAGAAATTGGGTGCATATTCTCATTGGAATGTTTTAATATAAAGTCTCTTATACACATCAGCAAGAGTTTTTTAAACAGCTTAAACACTGATCCTCCTAAACCTCCACTGGGGCTGACCTATGGCTTTGGTAGACTATGTGATCCCCCAAGACATGACATATGTCTTGCTCATGAGACAAACATGACCGCACAGAGCTCTGCCCCAGGCAGGAGGGAATCGTCCCTAAGTGAGACCGCAGCCAAAGTTACAGACTTGGATGGATCATAACACTTGCCATGAGCTTTCCAGTATATCAAATAAATGCATTTGAGTTCATTTAATCCTTGTTACAACTAAGTGGGACAGGTTTGGTGAGTGGTACCATTGTCATGTTAGGAAGGAGGGCGGAAATGAAGTTGAGGGGACATGATATGACTTACATGAAGCCACAGATCTGATAAGTGACTGAGCTGGGATACACCCATTCTTCAGGTTACAAGGCTAATGATCTTCCCATTATAGAGTTTTTCTCATCTTTTTTTCAACTGAAGTACAGTCAGTTACAACATGTCAATTTCTGGTGTACAGCACAATGTCCCAGTCATGCATATACATACGTATATTTGTTTTCATATTCTTTTGCATGAAAGATTATTACTACCACCACCGTTTTTCGTTGTTGTTGTTGTTGTTGTTTTGCCTTTCTGTCATGTGGGTTTTGTGTTTTGAAAGATTTTGTCAACTAAATGAAACCTACTTATCAAATAGCCTGTGTAGCGTTACCACGAGGAAATGTGGAATTTCCCTTGTGGTCTTGAACACGAAACGGCTCATGTAAACTTACTATCTCAGGGCGCTCTGAGACTCACTGTACCATTCCCAATCCTGCTTACCCCTGGGATGGGAACCTCCAGGCGTATCAGCCCTTCACACATCGTGTCAGTTTGACGGCTTTCCTTCTGCCATTCCTGAAGTCTGGGCATGGTATTTAGATAAAAGTAGAGGGAAGTGAAAAAAATCTAAAACAACTAGCTGCCTGGTTAAAGACTCCTAGAGGCAGGGAAGTGAACAAGGATATTGCATGCTTCATAATTTTTCCTCGGTGCTGACCTTGCTTCATATATAAAATGAAAAGCAACAATGGGAAAATGGTCATAATTTAATGACTAAAGGAAATAGTTCACTGCAGTGGGTTATTTTTAGCCTTCATAATGAACAAATCAAATCACTGCCCGATTCACATGGTCAAGTGATGCACATTTGACTATAAAAATAACTGAACATGACAGATAACTTGAACTGTGCCTGGTTAGCAACTATGTGATCTTGTGCTAAGTTTATAAAAGCATTCTTGCTATAGACCCACAGTGGCAAACTTCTACACACATATTCAGGCAGTAGCAGGCAGAACATTCTGAAAATGCAGTCTACTCAGTGATAAATAGGAGAGTTAGGAAGCCTCTGACTAATATAATTCTGGTCACACTACAGAGTTAGGAAATGTATATCTCCCTATTAATCAATTACACTTTATAAAATACCGTTCAGTCTTAAGTCAGCAATTAAATTCACACAGATAGAAGATCCAGTACTCACAGAAGACACGCTGTGTGTGTGTGAGCTTTACAGCTTTTGCATTTTCCTTTGCACCTTTGATAATTTTTATTTTGTACGATCCAAACTCTTCAGCATATTATGTGTCTCATGTGAAAACACATATTTGCAAAATGGCTTGAGAGTCTTTCAGGCTTGCCTTGTTTTTTCACATCATTTTGTCTTTCTGCAGGACCATCCCTCTTTCCTTTAAATGCTTTCGACACATATCAACTTGATGAATTCCTATTTATCATTTATGATAGTCTTTGCAGAGTCTTTGGTTATCTCTCACCTTTCTCTCCGCTCCAGGCACAGCTCACTGTGCTCTTTTTCTTTGATCCTGTGTCATTTTTTTTTTTTTTTTGATAGAGCATCTCCCTTATGGTCTTTTTCATATTTCATTAGCTGTCTACCAACTGTCCCTCCCCCAAAGCCAGTCCCGGGAAGAAAGAATCATGGTATATTGATTTCTGAATCCCAGGAGATGAGCTCAAAACCTGACACAAAGTAGGTGTTCAATAAATATTTGCTGAATGAATGTCTTAAGTCAGGTTCCCTAGAAGCAGAACCTGAGACCAAAATTCTTTTGCAATGATTTATTGAGGACCAGCTCTCAGGAGAAACTGTAAGTGAGGGAAACAAGATGGAAAACAGGGAAGGGAATTAGGCAAATATGTGATCAGCTGAGGTCTCGTCTGGGACAACCCAGAGATGTTCTTCTTGTTTTGTGGAGAGGGGGAGGTAATTAGGTTTATTTATTTATTTATTTATTTTTTAATGGAGGTCCTGGGGAATGAACTCAGGACTTCATGCATGCTAGGTATGCGCTTTACCACTGAACTATATCCTCCTCCCCAGAGCAGTTCTTCTTGTCACCTTCTGTACCCTAAATCATTCTGTTTTTAGCTGTGGGCCTCCTCCTGGGAAAAGGGGGAACATAAAATACCAGACATTTTCAAGCAAGACAACTCAGGCCGCCCAACAAGTATTTGGAGAAGGGATGCTGTTGACAGAAATTCACTATCATCACTCAGAGCAACTGAGGATGGTGCACCGGCCGGGAGGAGGACCTAGGGACGGTAACAACAGTGCTAACTCAAAAAAAAAATGCAGATCCATTCTTCAAAGTTTTGTGGATAATGATTTGTGTGGAATAGAATGATTAACGTAGAATATCAGAAATAATTCAAGCTTAGGGGTCGGACCCCCGGTTCAAATCCTGGTTTTGTCTGTGTAACCCTGGGGCAGGTCACTACACCTCTCCCAGCCTCAGTGTTCTCTGAGAAACAAGGATAATAAAATCTATTTCATGTCATCCCGGTAAGGATTATACAAAATATATATAAAGGACCTTACAAAGTGCTCAGCACAGAGTTTGTATAATTATCATACATCATTTCCTTGGGTTCATTTACCAAGCTCAGAAATGAATGCAGTTCTAGACAGAGAATTCTACTGAAATTCTTGGACATTGACAGTCCTCTCCCACACATTAGGGATATTTTTAAAATACAGGGTGGAGAGCAGAGAAGCTAGACTGATTCTCGGGTTCAGCTCAAAAACCGTATCTGACAACCTTAGAAAAAGATTGCCCTTAGGGAAAAAAAATCACTCTTCATTATTAATCTAATTTGCTTGCTTCAGAGCACCAGTCACTATTTAAATTTGTATAAACTTATTATCTCTTTTGTTTTTATCATCTGTTTCTTTCCCCCAAGTAAAATAGAATCTTTTTAAGGGAAGTTACCTCTTTTTTTTTTTTTTTCCCCATGCAGCTTCCTCAGCATAAAACCCTGCCTTGGCACATTGTTGGTGGTAAATAAATGACTATCTTACTGCTATTTTAAATTATCTTATCAAAATCTCACGCTTGTTTTCACTTACAGGCAGGGCTAAATGTGTTCCTACTTAGCAGAGATCAAAGGCCACACCTGCTAGAGCTGTTCTGTGACCTGTGTGAGCACACTTAGTCTCAAAGAGACATGCATGTCACTGGTATTACTATTCACTTGGCCATTCATTATGACAACTCCTAGCTGACTCATATTTCAGAGTCCCAATTCACCCAGTTTCAGAAGTTCTATGCACTGTAAAATATTACTACTACTCAATGAATACAGACAAGAGACAAGACAAAGGATTGTCCCTGTTCTCGAACCAGAATGGCAACAGATGACACCGCATGTTAGTATAGAATTTCTGTGTGCATTTTCTTTTTTCATCCTACAGATGTCTCTGGACATAGTCATATGTTGCTTATTCATTTTCTTTTTCAGACTTCGCTGTTGGCTGCTTAGGTCTTTAGGCATATGTCAATATGAATTTATATTTTGCTACATTATGACATCTTTGAAGATGTTGTGGATTCCTAATTGGCTTGACTGGGCATGAAGTTAGATATGAATAGTAATCCCACCCAGTTTTCTCCCCCCCTATATTGTTTGATGCAATATATCTGAACTTGGAATCCTGGATGATTAAAGTCTGAGTTATTAGTAATTCCAAGTCAATCAAAAGAATAAAGATAGAAGAGGTCGGTGGTTTTACGTAATTACATAAATGCATGGATAACTGAGAACTTCTGGTGTTGACCTGTATTTGTCAATGACCTGGTCATTGATGGATATAAAAATATCAGCGGTAGCTGATTCTCATTGCTTTGCCTCCATCCTCCTCTGCCTATTGATGTACTCGGAAGAAGTGATTCAACTCTGCCACAGGAGACTCAGGAAGGCAAAGAATAGAGAATAGTTGCCTGAGAAATAGAGTTTTTTCCTTTTGCTTTAGATGTTGTATATTTTTTAAAGTGACATAACACCAAGGGTTCTATTCCTTCTATGCATTTTAACAGTCTTTTTGGATACACATAGAAAAATCTGGCAAAATTCAAACATACTATAGGCCAGATCAAATGAGACATTATGTATTACCAGGTGGTTTATTAAATATTTGTGGAGAAAATAAAACATGTTCAGTGATTTAAGGATTGCACGTTGAGTTAACGCTACTTATTTTCAGTCTCACATCTAAATTTGAAATATGCATGTTGAATAACTAGACTCTATTTCACTTAAAACCTAGAATGTCTGCTCATTTCAGAGTGATGGATGAATGACTGAGTCCATAGCTTCTGAGTTAGAAAATTGTTTCTCCTCATTACCAAATTAGTTCTCAATGACAATTTAATAGGGAAAGGGGAAAAAGAAACACTAAAAAAGAAAGTGAAAGCTTTCCTGGGCTCTCAGAATGAATGAGAAAAGACTTTTTCAGACAAATGCCTTGGACTCTGTCAATGAAAAAGCATCTGGTTAAAAAAAAAGAATGTTTAATACTGGAATAAAATTAAATTCCCTCAGGTCCCTGCTAAAAATTTCACTGCATTTCCAAATTAAACAACTCTTTCAGGAACTGCTCAGTGTGTCAGTCACCTTCAATAACTGAATTTGCTCCAAGAAATTAGCAAATAAGGAGCTTATGATTTTTTTTTTCCCTAGATCTTCATCACATTGGAAAACTTCAAAACTTAAAATTTAATTTGATCATTTGTTTCCTAGAATCTCTTTTTGATTTTGTGGACTTAACATGGGTGTTGAATTTACCTTGACACTGACTTTATCTAATTATGAGGGCACAGACCAAACTACCAAACAGAAAGATTTGGGAATGGCATAGCTGTGGACTACAAGGATCATTTGGGTTATCCACAGATTTGACTACTTCTGGTTATGCAAACATCTATTTTACACCCAAGCTTTAAAGTTTCTTGTGCTTGTTAGCTTGCTAAATGTCTGAATGCTTCCTGCATCAAAAAGAAAAATATTAAGGCATATGAGATATACCATAGTATAAATGTTTTGGGATGGTATTTACAAAGCCTTTGAAATATAAATTTCAAATATAAATTTTACCCAAGTAAAAATTGTGTAAGGGGAGTTCAAAATTTCAAAAGAAGTGACTGATGGATCTTGTAAGTAGTGTGCAGTCTGTGTTAAATAGTACATTTTTGCTATACACATGTATACATACACATTACACATACATTGCACACATTATGCTATAGGTCAAACATTTTTTTTCAATAAATCAAGGTGTTAGTAAACAATTATACTTAATTCAATTTTCTTTTGTTTAACTGATAAATTCTTCACCTGTCTTTTTTCAAATGAAATACAGACAGTAACAACAGTAAACTGAAGGGAGGTAAAATAACAGAGATGAATCCAAGGGATATTGGCCACATTCACATTAATAGTTTTCTTTTCAATGACAGCTGCCGAGCATGTTTTTTTCACAGTATTCAGATTGACAATTTATTTTAAGATATACTATTTTGCCTCTTGTTAAAAATGCAATATATATTTTGTTACACAATAAATAAGGACGAGAACAAAATAAAGAAAATATGCTTTCATTATTCGTTACCATAGAAAAATCACTATGAACAATTCCATTGTATAACATTCTCTTATAAGCACCCATAATTTGTAAAAATGGCATTGCATGGTACATTCTGTTTTGTTGACTATCTTTGACAGTTGACAACCTATTATGAAGTTATTTCCAACTCAATCAATGTGTTTCACCCTATGTATGGTATTTATTATCACAACTCTGCCACAATCCTACTCGTAACTAAACCATCCTTGGAGGAAGCCTGATAGGTCTTTTATCAACACCCAGGCCCTGTATTGTCTGCTCCTGTATCGTCTTTTATTTAATTTTGTCTGGCACCTGTTGTGCCTCCTAAACTTGCGTTCTCAGATGTACATCCAGAAGATTTTTATTCTGTTCTCTTTTTGACTGTTAGTTTGTTTCCATTTGTTCTGTATTTTCCTTGGGAATACAGAATTTGGGGTGTTGAGTCTCTTGTCACTTCATTATCATATCATCTCAGGTCTTCCATCATTTTGGGGACCTTTTTCTCTGCATCTCAGCAAAGCCTCTCAAACACGCTTCCTGTAGCAAAGATTTGCTTTTATCATGCTGACTCTTGCAATGCTATTGCAAATATAATTTTAAATTCTGCTGTGACATTTTCGCATTTCTTTCTTGAACTTTTCCAACCCAACTTTTTATTGTCATGTCAAAGCATTTTAATCTTTTTTCATGAAAATTGTGTTTATCTTTATTTCCTTCAGGAAAAAAACAGATTACATCTAATTTTTTACTTCTGTTTCTTGTCTAATATATTTTTAGAAATCAGGTACTTAACTTTTTAAACACTTTATCTTTTTTTTTTTGGTTATAGAATAGTTTTAATAAGTCTTCTACTACTTTCTTCTCCAATGAAGAAATAACACCTCACCTTGTATGTTTTCTTCTAACTATTATAAATGCGTAATCTTTACATATGCTCACTCTATTGGTATCTTATGTTCAAATATGAAAACGTAGGTTAAACAGGAGTCTGGGGAAAGAGAAGAGTATCAGAGATGAATATTGTCCCAAAAGAGGAAGTCCTACTCTGTGTAATTCTTTTCCCTGTTTGTTAAAACTACCTTCAGACACCTGGTATCATCACCTAAATCTCTATGCACCCCAGCCTCCATCTTAGGTATACAGTATAGTTGTGATGGGCTTTCTTCAAATTGCTGTTGTCATTTTTATTGGAAGAGAGCATTGCTGTTCCAGAGAAGGGCCCTAAATCGTCACATTGAGCTCCACCAAGTCAGAGCAGGGTCCAGTGTGAAACGTCCTTCTAGGAGAAACTCAGCTCTGCAGTCTTATCCGTATGATTCTCCCAATAGAGAAGTGTTGTGGAGTGTTTATTGGCATCCATTGGCACAGGACATGAAAAACAAGAATTACACCTTTCAAGTTTAAAATCCTACAGTTACTTTTCAAATGAATGAATAAATAAGCCAATGAGAGGAGAATGTTCAAAAGGATTCTTTTATATTCCGTTTAACATCAAGCCACAATCTTTACTTTTCTTTCTTTTAAACACTTTCTTGTATAACTTTTAATTTTGACCTGTATCTTCTTATAATTTTTCTTCTTTCTGACCAATAAAATAATAAAATCATTTTGGCCTCAAGTTTCTAGTCTTTTTTTTCCATTAAGTATATGTATGAATACACACACACACACACACACATAGTAAATGTACATATATATAATGGAAACTTTATATTGTATTTATGAATTTTTCACAAGAAATTTAAATTCCTGTATTTGTTTAAAAGATTATTTAGTGACTGATTTTTGTATTTCTCTTTTTTACTTTTCAGTGAATATTAAATCTAATTTTTATTTTCCTGGGAACTACAGAATATAAAAATATATTATAAATTTTTAATTTTATATTCAGTGGAAGCATACCAATAATTCAAATTAAGAAATATTTTTAAACTAAATTCTAAAATTATACATTATAACACAGATTTTATTCACTGGTCTTTGTACAACATAATGTATAAATTACATTTCATTTTGTAAAAAAATGTAAAGTTAAGAATATTATGCCCCTTTAATTGTTTTTCTTTTAATTTTTTAAATTGAAGTCTAGGTGATTTACAATGTTTCAGGTGTAAGCAAAGTGATTCAGTTGTTCACATATATATATATTCTTTTTCAGATTCTTTTCCCATATAGGTTATTGCTAGATATTGAATATAGTTCCCTGTACCATACAGTATGTCCTTATTGTTTATTTATTTTATATATAGTAGTGTATATCTGTTAATCTAAAATTCCCAATTCATCCCTCCCCTCTTCCTTCCCCTTTGGTAACCATAAGTTTGTTTTCTATGTCTGAGTCTACTTCTGTTTTGTAAAAAGTTCATTTGTATCATTTTTTTAGATTCCACATAGGAGTGATATTATATATTTGTCTTTCTCTGTGTGACTTACTTCACTTAATATGATAATTACTGGAAACAGAACTCTGTTATTAAAATGTTTTGAGCCTACAATATATGCATACGTATTTATTTAAAAATAATAGGTATGTTCTACTAATTGTACATGCAGATGCATTTTACTAATTATTATATGCATAAAACACATGCCAAAATAGAAATATTAAAATATGAGATAAAGATGAGTTATGCAGTATTCAACATTATATCTTATTTATTACTGTTCCAAATTTTTTCATACTAAAGCACTATTAATTGATACCTACTAATAGTGACTTTAAGTGCTAGCCATATTATTTACTCTACCACATTTTTCTGGAAAAATATTGCTATAATACTTAGTGACACAGTTGGAAAAAATTTTTGGTTGGAAGTTGACAAAATTTATTTGATTTTCATGGCTCTCATAGCTGAAAATGATAACCTTACAAAGACACAAAGACTCAAATACAAAAAGAAGTTATCAGCTACACTTATCAAGCCATAATATTTATTTTGAAATTTTATCTATCTGAGCAGTTATGGAAAGGACTTGGTTGAAATTCAGCCTGTCAAATTCTTTCCTAATGTCTACCAACTGTTTGTTCCAACAACTTTGAAAGGGTAAAATGGTTATATTTTTATCAAATGGATTTAAACTTCTCTAAACTCTTTATTTGGAATACCTTAAAATAGATTAAAAATCTGCTTTTTAGTGGCTTCATATTGATATGTACACAGATGACACCCTTAGGTAAATTTTGGTAAATGGTACCCTAACTAGGCAAACATCTCCAAACAACTTTTTTCAAAGCTCTGTCTTCATAGCTTGGGAATTTTTTGAAAAAAAAAATTTCTTTCTTATAATTTTTAAACATTGCTTTTATCTTGAAGTGACAGATTAAGTGCATTCATTTTTCCCTAAAATATATTCTGGATACTATGTAGGATTCAGGACTCACTACTCCAAACGGAGGCCACCTGGAGTATTAAATCTCGTAAGCTGAAGAAATTAAAAAGAAAAAACAGCGGATGCAAGACGGTCATTCTGACCTCCCTCCACCCTTGTCCTTTTTCCCTGAAACAGATCATAAAACTCCCGTGTGAAAGTTTCCCACTTTGAGCCAGGAGGAGGGAAGACATACCTATCACCAGAGATGGAGAATTTGGGACCAAGAATTATGCACAAACCAACCTTGTTAAAATAACTCTTCTCTTCCTGGTTCCGTCTTCACCATTTACTTACTTTTTCCTAGCCCGAAGCCTTTGTCTTGTCAGTTCTTCACAAATTTATTATTTCTTTGTTTAAAAGTTATAGAAGCTTCCTGCTCCGGTCACTTCTTCAGGTCTTTGTTCTCTTGTGAAGACTCCCAGGTACAGGTCAAAGTTCAATAAGGTGTCCCGTCTTCTTCTGTCAATCCGTCTTTGTTGGTTTCATTTTCAGACGCAGCCAGGAACCCAAGAGGGTGGAGGAAAACTTTTTCCTCCCCTACAGATGCTACTGACCATCACTAAATTTGAAATACTGCCTTACATAACTTTGCATAATACTCCTTATCTTATTACAAAGCATTGTAAAGATGCCACGATTTAGGTTCACATAAGCTGGCATATGTAAACGGTGGCACTGGAGGGGAAAGGCTGAGCGAGTGGGCACTGCGCATGCCTCCACGCTCCTCCAAGCCCGCCCTTCCCATGGCGACACTTGAGCATGGAGGTGATAAGTGACTTTCTAACAAGTGGCTCCGTTAAGAGCATCAAGGTCAGCACATTAATTAGATTAGAGTGAAGCTTAATTCCTTCTGCATGTTCAGGACAGAAAAAAGAAAGATAGAAATGGAATTTCTAGTACTTATTTCCCATACCCCAAAGGAACAGTTTGCAGCCATTTCTGTGAGTGTACACCCCATTCTGGAGATAGCCATCTGGAGTCTAAAGATACAACTGCCATTTACCACTACTAAATATTTTGACTTTGTGAAAATTCTAATTAAAAACAGATTCTCTTTTCTTTGTAAAATAAATCCACTTGACAAAATTAAACACCCAGTTTTCTTTCTCTTAAGATTATTTAGATAATCCTCCTTCATATAAGGAAAAAGAAAACAAAAAACAAGATTCAGATCTATGTTTTCAGTCTTTACAAAAGATTGATATGTAATTACTAATTAACTTCATTAGCTCCAGGCTCATTGTTTGGATCTCTCTCTCTCTCTCTCTCTCTCTCTCTCTCTGAATATATATAAAAGCTTCAGAGAATTCAGAGATTATATTAGATGAGTATTAGAAATTGGTATGTGTACAAATATCAACTTCTATATCCTAGTCCTGTTTAATTTTTCTCTTCCAATATCTCCTCCTCATTTTACTAAGCTTTAAAAATTTAGTGTTATCATACAGGTAGAAACGTCTAAATATAGATTCCAGCTGTTTCTTTTGTTACACTTGGCCTCCACTACTTCAGCGTTTCCAAGTCAGTTCTGTTCTGTCTTTTTTTTTTTTTTTGAAGAGACTTGAATTTTTTTTAATCCATATATTTCATCTATTTTAAACATCATGGTAACTTCCATTTTTTTATTAAGGATGTGTAAGGTTGGAGGTACAAAAGCATCTCCAGTTGTGACTAGCTGGGGTTCTTCCATCTCCTCTCCCAGAGTTTCCAAAGGAGTGAAGGGAGGAAGCTGTTGAACTGACAGCTCTCTGCAAGGCGCCAAACTGTCAGAATAATTTGAAGACAGATTAGCTTTACAGATTGTTTATTAACATATTGGCAAAGGGATGGTGACAAGGGGGCTGCTTCCTGCTTGGCTCTGCATAAACTGGATTTTCCTGTGAAACAAACTTTTCTGTGAAGTGGGGGGTGGGAAGTGGGTTCTGGAGGGACCAGGGCAAGCACATTCTGCACCTGAAAGCAGCAGTGTAGTGCCTTCGTTTAAGATCTTGAGCAAGCGAGGATGAACTACTTCTGAAGAACTCAATCAAACTCACATTTTTTCCCCTTGACTGTTTACATAAAACATGCAAATAAGGAATAGAAATCTCTGGGGAAAAAAAATTTTTGCTTTTCATCAGTGAGCGTACACACGCATACACTTGTGTGAGCATGCCTGCGTGGGAGGGGTGTTTATGCATTTAGTGGATAACTTATTTTTCTAAGGTGGTTTATACAATCCAAGCCAAGCCAAACACGGGTTAGCAAATACATCTTCCACCACCTAAGAAGGCAATGTAGGAAAATCAGAGTTGCACATTACGCTTTGGTTCAATATTAGTTGAGTGTGGTTTTGATCTTGTTATTTAGGATTTTAGTGCATCCACGCACAACTCAGGGCTTGCCTTGGATTTCCAGCCTGGCCTATTGAGCGCCATTGACTATTTAAAACTGTTTGTTCGAGATAATAATGACAAGCCAGAAAGACTGAGTGTTTTTCAAATTTGTGATTGGGATTTTGCAAGTTTTTATACAATTTTGCCTTAATGCCTGAACACAAAATGTAGAGTACACCAAAAGCCGCGGGCCAGAGTGAATCCCAGAGGGCTGTATCAGGCTGCTTATAGTTCATGCTTCAGTACTGATCGAATCCAAGCTCACTTTGAACGTCACCTGTTATCCAAGTACAGGACCGAGTTTTCATTTCTGGCTCACTTCCTCATGTTTATGTGACCCGTGCTATCACCTGAAACCCAGCTGCAGATCTCATCTAGGGAGGTGACGTGGCATGGGTGTGGCTCTCGGAGAAGGTGGGCTCTGCTCCTTTCTGGCCGAAGGAGTGGCCTTATCTGGAACGGGAGCCTAGGAGGGAAGCTCAAATACACGGGGGAATTAAAAAGTAATGACAAGGGAGACTGCAGTGGGGTTAACGGATTACAGAGTTAGGGGAGATATTTTGATTCAGCCTAGGAGACTAAGGCCAGACTCAAGATCTACCCAATACTGTGTCATGTTCTAGGTGCTAAGATGGAGAACCTGTCAAGAATCCGTACAGACTCTGATGGAGAGATAAGAAGAGGTACAAGCTAGTTTGGGGAACTCTCCTTTTGTGCTGCAGGGCTTCTGGTTTCCATGGTCTACCATTTTTCAAGGAGATCCTAGGTGAGACCTTTTAAGGACTCAGATGGCCTTAAAAGTGCCAGGTTGGGCCTTGTAATCAACTCCCTAAACTTCTTTAGGTTGTTTAAACCCTCTGTTCCCTAGTTCTGTTTCCTGCTTTTAAAATAGTGTGTGAATTGCTTTTAGATCGTAGAAGGACACCTCTGAGATAAAAATAACAAAATGTGGCAGAACTTGAGATATAAAATTGCTGTGTTCACTGAAAGTGTACATCTTCTAAAAACCTGAACACTTGGAGAAAAGATACAGGAATAAATTTTTAAAGATTCTTCATTCTCTTAAATAGTTTTAAAATGTCTGGGCTTGAAAGGAACCATATTATTTCACAGGTCTTCATTAAGTACCTTATTGAGTCTTTTTAAATTGAGGCATATTAAATTTTTATAAAATTTTAATAAAATTCCTCAGCATATTAAAAAGGACACCTCAGAAAAGTGAGAAGGAAGTTTTCAGAAGCAGACACCATGACAGAAAAAGTAACAGCTCCTCAAAAGAAAAAACTAATTAAAAACCAAAAAAAAAAAAACATGGAAAAGTATTATAAAAAGAAACATAGCAATGTTCAAAATATGGACAAAGAATCACTAAGAATTTTAAAATTCTATGTAGCATTCTTCTTTTTAAAAAGTTAGAAATGTGTAACCTTATATTTGCTTTAAAAATAATTACAATTTTTAAATGACATTTGAGTCTTTGATTAATTTGAGAGGCTCAGGTATGACCTCAATTCCTAACGGTCATAGGATTAATAAAATATCACTGAATTGTTAAATTTTTCAATTATCCAAATAAATTTTCTGCATGTGGATTATCTGTTCTTACTTGTGGATCAGCCTTTATATTAACATCTGAAATTGTTATCATCACCTCTTCCTCTTATTCAAATAAAATATGTTCAGGAATGTAAATTTATCTTAATATTAATGAAATAAATACAATTGAAGGAAGTCATCTGCCTATACCAATATGTGACTTATTACGCTCTTTAAGTAACTGAAAACTGACTTTACCAATAATGAAACCATCATTCCATATATGTGATGTCCTGATTAGCCTGCAACTGACATTCAAACCATCAGTCTTAAGTCATCCTCATGTTATCAGTCAGTCTTCACCACATGGACTCAGTTACCTCCCAGACTAGTGGTCAAGGCAGGATCCTTCAGAACCCAGAGATGGTGCGGCTTCTGCATTATCTACCTGAGGAGCCGAACCTTCTCCTCAGTTACTTGTGTCACCAGGAACCATCGTACGCTATGACAGTGGCCATATTTTAAACTTCATATACCTGTCAATCCAAGCATCACATTAGTTGCCTAAGGTCACAGCTCTAGAAATGATCTACTTTGAGCTGGGTCTGCCAGACTCTAAAGGCTGTGATTTTTCTATTTTTCAAATATGGAACATTTTCCTGGTGAGACTGTAGAAAAGTCGGTGTGTTCAGTGCAGGGAAGAGAAGAATCAGACCCGACAATACCTTTCTCTATGTGAACATCCTGGGGGGTGAAGGTGGGGTTGGGAAATGTCATTAGGGAAAAAAAAAAGTATATGAGTAGTGATTAATATCAAGGTCATAGAAATAAAGAAACATAAAAATGAGAAACCTCATTGTCATCTCTGTTATTTTTCTCGCAGAATGACTGTAAGATAAAATGTGAGTAATCTTAGACTGTCTCTAGAGAAAAACTGTAATACAAGTACAATTTATGGTGAAATGGACAAAACATAATTTTAAATTTCTCAGAAAAATTATATGAAGTCTAGTAAAGTTGAAACTGAGTTCTTCTGATAAACTGAATTTAAATTGACTCTAAGTATTTCATATACATATATCTCATAGAGATAGCTTGTGTTTAGAGGTACACACTACTATATATAAAATAGATAAGCAACAAGGACCTACTGTACAGCACAGGGAGCTATATTCAATTACTTGTAATAACATATAATGGAAAAGAATCTGAAAAAAAAGTATGTATGTGTATGTATAACTGAATCACTTTGCTGTACACATGAAACTAACATTGTAAATCAACTACACTTTAATAAAAAAAATTTTTAGATACAATTTAGCAATAATTATCAAAAATCATAAGAAGGATTTACAGAATAGTAATTACATGTTAGACACTGTTTTAAGCACTTTGGATGATTTTTTCATTTAATATTCATGATAGTAATATGAAGTAGGAACTTTGATTCTTATCTTTTTCACATGTGATGAAAATCAGGTGTACAAGATATGAACAATTTACCTGGAGTCTCCACAGATCCTATGGGGCATATCCAGAATCTGAACCCAGGTCTGTCAGATTTCAGAACCTGCACTCTCCCTATAAATTATTGTTTTGTAAATGTCATTTTCTATACATGACCAAAGTCTTATTCTATAACATGCAAATACGAGTTAAGAATGTAAAACCAGGAGATGGTAGGTACTCAAAAAATAGTTTCTGAATAATTGAATAAATGTTTGAATGAATGGTTGTATTAAACTTTAAAAAACATAAAAACTCGATATAGAGAAATACAGTAACATTTATAGGCATAATAATCAAATGTATAGATAGATCCTTAACGTTTCCATACTGCTTATCATACATTTAATCTATTTGTTCACAACAACACCCCCGTGAGGGGGCATTGGTGTTCTCATTCCACTTTCCTGATGAAAAAGCTAAATCTTAATTTTATTACTTTGTCCACGTTGATACAATACTGGGTAGCAGACTCTGAAGTTGAATCAAGGACCTTCGGCTAAACATCCAATCCTATTTCAGCACACACGTTAGTCTTGGAAGTCAATCACACCAAATGTATTACTGTCTTTTTTCCTGATTTCTGATTTGCCCAAAACATATCGATTGTAGGAGCAAAACTTCTTTTTACCTCCTGCTAGAATTTTATATGATCACATTTATTTTACAGCCTGAGTCATTATATCATTGCTCTGCAAGTCCTTCTCCGCTGCTCGGAAGCCCAATGCTGTTCTCGGACTGTGTTCCTGCCCTATATATAAGAGACATTCCTTTGGAAATTAGATGAGTGGTAACCTTATTAATATTTCATATTCTCAATCCTGCTTGAATTGATGATGCTGCAGTAATTTTTGTGTGAAATAATGTAACATAATGTGCATAGAGAGTAAGTAGGCCTGTCAGAGAATTAATAAAACTTAGTTGTGAGAGGAAAAAAAATCTCACTTTTTTAACCCTAATTCAGGAGGATTTAGCCTTTCTCTCTGCCCTATGAAAGCCGCCACGTTACTAAGTAAAGCATCTTTATGTGCTGGAGTGTAAAGAAAAGCTGGCATCACTCCCCTCCGTAGCTGCTGATAGAACGTGGTGCCCTGCGCATCCCCACAGAAGTGCTCTGCGATCCACGGACAAGTTGGGGGGTGGCAGGGCCCCGAGAAACGGGCGGTCTCGGCGGGACGGCCAGCTGCCCCTCCAATGCAGGCGGCTGCACTGAAGGGCAAGCTCATACATGTATTATTTAAGATAAATACCAATGCCATGGGTTCTACAGATTATCAAGGTGCTAACGCCCAGTGAACAGAAGGGCAGAGCCCTCTTCTGTCCTGACGTGGCATCCCGTGTGCAAACGTGGTCTCATCCACTTTCTGCTCATCCTGTGCCTGCCCTGCTCTCCTGAGCTCACTGCAGCCAGCAGAGGGGTAACTCCCTCTACACTCCTCATCTCTTCTCTTCCTGATTCTGTCCTTTCCTGCCTCCTAGTCCTTTCCTGGACACCAACACCTGAGCCAGCCCCCTTCTTTAATGAATCCTTTGCATTATCTTATTTAGCATGCTTTTTGACCTTAAACTTTGTTTTATTCTTACCTCTGGACACTTTAATTTTTGTATCATTTTGTAGCTTTTGGTAACAATTCACTCTGTCAAGCCCATCTAGTCAGCATAATACCTCCTTTAGGGCTGGCTCCTAACATCTGCCACGAGAAAGGATGGTGTCCTCCACTTAAAAAAGTAAGATAAAACTTTCAAAAGACTTGAAAAAAGTGTTTATTTTTTTTATTTAAAGTCCTCAGAAAGCATGAAGTAATTCAACATTTGCAGATAATTTATTACTTCTATGAAGTTATCATTGCTAGTAGGAAATATTTTTTTCCTATGAGATCCCAAACATTAAAAAAAATAGTGGCAAACTTAAAGGCAGGTTACTAATGTATAAGTAATTTTATATATAAAAGGATTCATAAAATAAAAAAAACACAAATGGTTGTTTCTCTAGCCATCTAAATTTACAAACTCTGATTTTCACATAGTATCTCAAAATCTGTTTAGAGATAGACCAATTGATTCATTCAAAAGATTTAAACATAGCCCAAAGTATACATGGCTCAAACTCAAATTTCTTTCCTGTTTCCATGCTTTAGATAAATAAGTCATTAACAGTGATTTTTAAATCCTCTTAAAATAATTTATTTTGCCTTCAGCATGTTCTGTTACCACTGGTGTTTTATTTTTTTCAGTGTTCACATTTTCCATTCATTCTTTAGTTTATATATTCTCTCGAATTTGTAAGTTTCCCGTATATTTCTAAGAGTGATATTATTTAAGTTTAGTTCTATGTTATCATACTTGCAATTTTCTAAATACAAAAAATACGCATGCTGCACAACACTCCGTGTATTTCTCCCTTAATCCACAGCGGAGCCTTCACAACGTTTTGCATATCAGAAGGGAGCGGGGCTGGGAGAGGAAAGAGTAACTTCAATAAACCGTTTGACACACGTAACTAGATGGCAGCCGTGAGCCTCAATGAAACAGTGAATGGAATCACCTTTGAGGACCTCCAAGGCTGATACTCTCCACGGCTACAGAATTCTTTGGCAGATGTATTACAGTGTCCCCCGTAAGCTGCCCAATCAGGGTTATTCATTTGTTCAATTATTTACAGGACTTAGTTTTGATGTTCCACCTTAGAGGAGCTTCTTTTCTCTAGTGACTGGCAAGGTCTTCTAAATATCTGGGGTTAGCTGAGGCTCAGCTTATAACTGGTCAAGAAGACAAACGAGGTCCTACAAATCTGAAAGAATTGTTCCACATTCCCAAGTTTCCCCCATTAGCAGGTGTGGCACAGCCACTGAAGGGGGCACAGGGCAGGCAGAGAAGCATGGTGAGATGAAGACGGTTCCCCCTCCTCAACTGTATCATATTTCCATTGTTGAGTTTAATCGGTTGGGGAAAATAAACTGTGAACCTTCATTCTTCATAACCAGGGAAGCATTTCCCTGGAAATTTTCTCCATCCGATTCACTTATTTAAAAAGAAAAACACCTGTTCCACTGAAAGTCTGTGCATTAGAGGTTCACGTGTTCATGTGGGAGTTTGTAGTACAGCTTGCTAAATATTCCAGTTTTCCCTCCTTTTAGGCACGTCAGAGGCGTGTACTCCTGGCTTTCTTGTGGGTGACGTACCGCATGCCTGGATCTAGTCAACGAGGACTAAATTCAGTTGAATTGCTAATGTGATGCCCTCCAAATTTCTTTTTTCTTTCTTCCAAGGACCCAGCAAAGTTTCAGGCAGTGGCTCTTCCATCAGCCAGGGTCCTCCACGAAGGGCAAACTGGACAGAGACCCCCTAGTCAACCCACAATGACATGTATCATGAGTTATAAAACTTCGCTGTGTCAAGACACTGAGAATTGAGTTTGTGGTTACTGGTTCATGACCTCATCGATTTTAACTGATGCCCCATGTACCTTGAACATTTCAATACTTTTAAAAAGTTGCAATTTTATCCTCTAAAATACTTTAATAGAGCAACATTGCTCATTTTCTCAAATCTGAGTTCTGTAGAGACAGTTCCAATTGTTAAATGTTTCCCTGCTCATAGATGAAAGACCAGGAGTTGAAAGGAGCTGTAGAGTTTATCCTGAACTTTGACAAGGCACAGTGACATTAAACATCAATCACATGGTAATTTGCAGTTATCACTGGGCTGTTATTGTGTCTTTATTAAAGGCAAAAACTTGAAATACACGTGAGAAATCATTTTTGCATTCTAACACTACTACGCTGGCATGCTCAAAACTAAGCTTGGGAGTCGATAAATTCCACTGGGAAATAGTCATTAAAATACATGAGGACAGGCTGCTGGTTCAGGATTTTGACACAAGTTCACTTGCTTTTCTGTGTATCGCTGTGTTTCAGAGCATGTTAAATACGGCTTAATGAGTGCATGAGACTCAGAGAACGTGGACTTCTGATCAGGTAGCTACTGATGGTCCTGCAGTTTACCTCAATACTTGATTCCACTGATGATGAAAATCACTCACTGGCGTCTCACTTCCTTTTGGTACAGGGAAGAATAGAGTCCCTGGCAAGTGCCCTTCTCTATTATTAGTCTGAAAGCTCCCCAGTTACACCTCTATTTTAAAATCTTATCCACCTTACCTTCAATCCATTGTGGTTTTGGTTGAAGAAAGATATCAAAACAATTTCCATCACATCCTAAATGGAAAGAATGAAAGTCCAGTCTTGAAACTTTATCTTTTGAAAGGTATTGTACACTGTGAATCACACTTCTCTCCAGAACCTAAGTAATTCCCCTGGTTCTGGTAATGCCTGCTTTCCTGAGTCCAGTGGTAGTCAAATATCTTTCTCTCATTAGACATTTAAAGGCTTCTTGTTCAGTCTACAGTGGGGGCAAGGAGGCAGAGCAAATGAAGCTAAAAACCATCAGGTTTTGTGGCACAGGAAATCGGTTCTAATTTGATATGGGAAAAGTTGGAGTACAAGGTTGAAAAGGGTAAGACACAATCACACAATGAAAAGCAAAGAGTGAGAATCCTGTTGGTTAAATTAATATTTAGAAATCCAACACACACATGGGTTTGGTACAGTTGCTGTAAAAGATTTTCTTTTTTAATTTCATCATCTGAACATCAATTTTCTGAGCTCTTCTGGGGAACTAGAGCGATGCCAGGCACAGTGAGGCCTTGTAAGGTGCTGACTCATGCGAGTCAAATCAGTGCATTGTTATGATTAATTTTTTGGAGAGAAGAGAAAAAAAAATACCAAGCTGAGGCTCTGACATTTCACTTTCCATGTGAGAGAGAGGAGCGTTATGTATTATCTTCATTTCATATAATTTTATAAAAGTCAGGTTCTGATTCATTATAGGCGCCCGCTGTGTTGGGAAAGGCAAAGTGGGGCAAGTTACGTGCTTTGTTAAAGGAATTTCAGAAAGACAAGACCTTGATTTATGGGGGACTGAAAATGTAAAGATAATATTTCAAATTTTCCTTTTATGCAAAAGCAAAATCCTGGTAGGTCTTGTTTCCGTGGCTACAGAACTCTGTTCTGTAACTCACAAGGGGTTGCTGTCATCCGAGGCAAGGCAGGCTGCTTTATGGCAAATCAAACAGAGTGAAACTCGTCGTGATAGAAACGGCAGAGCTCGACACAGATTGCAGGGCTGTGACTCACTTGCGTCCTCGAGGCAGGTTTATAGTGAGAGCCACTAGGATCCATGGGCAACACATGGGCTTTGAAGGCTTCTGCAGCATAAGTGTGTCTGGCTCTTCCTTTCAGATCTCTCTGATCACATCTCAAGACATCCCTCACGTCTTAAGATGTCCCCTTAAGATGTGATCTGGGAGCTACAGTGAGTGAATCCTGAGCTACTGAACAGATCGGGGCCTGTTAGACGTGGTGACTGGAATGAGCTGTTGTACTGTTGCCATGATGAGTGTTCTTCTGCCTCATGTACATTTATCTGTGGGAGACCTGGTCTTTCTTCTCTAATCGAAATAATCAGGCACTTGTTTGGGCCAATGGACCATGAATTCTAATGAGGTGGATCATTGTCAATGTCCTGGAGTAAAGAAAACATGAATGAGAGACTCAATCAACCCAAGGTGATTGAGAAATAAATATATTTAAAAAAAAATTGGAAACCACTGATTGCTGAGACTTTTAAAAAAGAAGGAAATCTTCCCATTTGTTACAACATGGATGGACCTGAAAAGCGTCATGCCTAGTGAAACAAGTCAGACAGAAAGACAAATACATATGATCTCTCGTATATGTAAAATCTCAAAACAAAACAAAACGAATACCTCACAGATACAGAGAACAGGTTAGTGGTTATGAGAGGCAGGGGAACAATAGGTGAAGGTCACCAAAAGGTACAAATTTTCAGTTATTTTTTTAGAAAGTCCTTAGGATGTAATGTAATGTGATTATGGTTAATAACACTGTATTGCATATTTGAAAGTTGTTAAGAGAGTAAATATTAAAAGACATAATCATAAGAAAAAAATTGTAACTGTTTGTGGTATTGGACGTTAAGTAGACCTGTCATCTGGGTCATTTAACAATACACACAAATATCAAATCATTAGGCTGTACAAGTGGAGCTAACAATCTTGTATGTCAACTGCATCTCATTTTAAAACATTTCATTTTGCCATGAAAGTAAAGGCCTTTTTTTAGGGCTTAGTTGGAGCCCACAGGATACTCAGGTGACTTCAGGTGTGTAGAGGAGTGAGTGCAGGTCCTGATGAGGGACTGGACCCGGGAGAGGAGACGATGGGCTGAGACAGGCTGAATATCAGGGGCAGCTCAGGGATTGGCCTCATCGTGCAGGAGGCACTGCACTGAGACCACTCTTCCCACAAAAGTGATCTCGCTGGATCTCGGGAGATCTACGGGGTCCTAGCAGGGGAGTCATTGTCTGAGAAATACCTGGGTGCCCCCCATCCCAGACTCCTTATAAGGAGTCTGTCTTACACCACCTATCAGGCAAACCCTGATGCTGGTGGACAACTCACTCCATTTCCCCCCAACTCAGAGTCACAGTGCAGCCAAATGCTGGGAAGTGACCGCCAAGGCCAAACAGAGGAGGAAAGTGCACACTCCCCGGGCTGCAAATCTGGAGCCTCATGGGAGCCCGAGGAGCCCTGGCAGTCACGTGGGCTTCCAGCTAGGAACCCTGGGGCCCCAACCGGACCTCTGCTGAAGTCCAAGGCGGCAGCAACCTAAACGTGCTGTTCCATCGCACAGCCTCGGGGTCAGCTGTTCCTCTCATCACCTGAGCGGAGTTTATAACTGCAGCATAACCTCATACATATCTTGAAAAATACAGAAATCAACAATAGAAGTGGAAGGCTGCAACACCACAACCTGCACTGCGAGGCACTGGCTTTGGAAATGGGGTTACATATAGGCAGTGAAAAAAAAATTATATGAAGCTGGAAAAACGGCTACTGATGTTGCACTATGGGAAAACATTTTGGAAAAAACTATTACCTGCGATGAAGTAAAAGGTAGATAATGTCCCTAATGAGCTTATTACTATAGGTTAAAAAAAAAGGGTAGGAAAAGAGACTGTAACATGAGTTCGTTTCTACCGGCTTTTTTTTTTTTTTAAAGATAATGCAATGAAGAAGTGATCTCAGAAAAAAACAAAAAACAGAAAGAGAAGACTGGCCTGTTTACGACCAGGAATGAAAGAGCACTCTGACAGTTCAGAAACTCAGGGTTGAATGATGCTGCTGATTCGCATCAAATCAGCGCAACATAAAACCGAGGGGCCGTCTGAGTGACAGCCTGAGACAAGGACAAAACCAAGACGCTGCCCACTGCACCCTCCGCTAAAACACATGAATGAGTTCCATAGAACCCAGGGAAACCTTTTAGGTGGCTCAAGAAACAAGGGGCCTGGGGAAGGGGGTTAGGGGATGTGACTCTCCCACAGAAACCTCACAGGCCACAATTAAGTCTAAAGCATGGGGCAAATGAGAACTCACACATGGAAGAGATGGCAAAAATCAACTGTTAAATACCCAACTATACTGGTTAGTTTACGTATTCTATTGTATAGATTATATATCATTACCTTGTCTGCTACACTATTGGGTATTCTGTGTGTGTGTGTGCGCGCGTGTGTGCGTGCACACACAGCAAGGCGTGGTCAGGTAGCATATCCTTCTGCTTCCTAGGTCTCTCAAACAGGAAGAGCTGTAGGCAGACCTGATGAAGACACTGCCAGGCACCCCTCAGAGATCCCGGTCTTTGAACGCCAAGCAGAGACAAAATGGGGCTATTGTGTTATTTTGCTGTGTCAGGGTAACAGAAACAAATATTTGTGACTAGAAAGGACGACTCCACTGCCTACCGTTTACTCAGCATTTTGATCATATAGAGTTACAGAACACAGGGTACCTGGAAGTGTTACCTAATGAAGAAAACGGAGCTCATTATGAGGGTTTCTGTGATACAGGTTTTTTAAGCAACCAGTAATTTCAGAAAGACATCTGGATCAGTGGGTAGTCTTCTCACCCACTTTGACACTAGATCATATTCAGTTCCATTTCGCTTGTTTTTTGAATGCTCCCAACTTACTAATTAAAGGTTGTCTTGTTGGGTTCCAAGATTTCAACCCCGGATGACCTGCTCACAAGAAGTCAATGATCAAGACCCAGGATTCTGAGAAATAGAGCCTTGAGCAATATAATGATGGGAGCGCTTAGTTTCTAAACAAACTGATGGCAGATTGCTCCACAACGCCATGAGTTTATTGAGACCACGTTTTTGTTGTGACATGTTGAAGAGATAGTCTTCACACATAAGTGAATTTTAGATTAACTATCGTTTATGTAAATTGTGCCTATTTGGTGGTCTTACTGAAACGGAATTTGGCTTTGGCTTCCCCCTACAACTTGGAAACTGAGCAGCACGATTCACATAAAGCTATTTGAGAATAATTCCAACAGGATATTTGCTAATTAACAGCAGGCAAATGATCAGAGAAGGGATAGGTCAACATAATCAGAAGTGGCTCATGGAAAAACCGAACCGAAAAGGATGAAAAAGAATCACATGGAATGGAAGAGACTCTGTGGTTAACAAGAACATGAGTCAGGGCACATGGCAGGCACGAGAACAGCAGAAGAACATTCTGAGGTTGCCAGCTGCCTAGGGCTAAAGAAGCATGTGGAGCACGCGAGAAAGATTAAATATTTACTGTCATAGGCTCACGTTATTTTTGAAAAATTTCAGACTGGAAGAAAGCAACATAACAGGGTCTCAAAGATATCTATCAGGGCAGTTACGACAACGTTATGTGTGGGAAGAATAAGCTGAAGTGCCTCTCAACCTCAACAGTGTGACAGTTATTTAATCAGACAGTTATTTTTTCTAAATTCTTTCAGCAAGTATTTACATTCTGATTTATAGAGCCACAGGGCTGGGGGAGCATCAGTCACATAGAAGATAATATGGCCTATTACCCTATAGCTGTGCAGTATGGAAACCCTAATTCTAAATAAGAAATGAGGATTGTTGGTATATGTTGGGGAGGGGTAAGGAATTGAGATGATGGAGGACATGAAACACAGGAAATAAAAATAATGGCTGATACGTATGATGTACCAGAGACTCTGTTCATAGTTTCCACTGGTGAGGCGATGCTATGTATTACTCCCATTTTACAGATGACAAAACTGAACAACAGAGAGATGAATTAACTTGCTCTAGTTCTCAAGCTAAGAACTGTGGAGCTAGAACATAAAGCCACGTCTATCAGATTCCAAATATACTTACTTTTAACCACCATCACACACTATTTTCCTAGTGTCTTAATTCTTTTTCACCTGGTTTCAAGAAACAAGGCTAAGATATTTCTGAATTATTATCATGTGCTAATTATAGCTTCCATCTTGAAAAAGATTCTAGGTAATCCTTAATTATAATTTTGATTTTTTGACTCTTTTTTTCTGGCTTTCTAGAACTTTGTCTAGAACACTAACTAATGACCATCCTATAGTGATGCTTTAATACACCTATATGGAAGTAATGCTATATTGCATAACTTTATTTAATACTATAACTATTAAACTCATTCTTAATTGTCATTTACATTTCTGATGACAGGTCCTGTTAAAGGGTTTTTTTAAGATTTTTTTTTTAAGTTGCTCAAGTCAGATGGTTAATAAAAAAGTGAATTGGGACTTATAAATTATAGACTATTTTTTCTTATAGAATATGCATCCACCATATTACACGATCCAATATTACTCACTCCTCACCCTCCAAACTTCTAAGGTTAGCTCTCTGAAAGGTGTTCAGTGCTAGTGACCTCCCATAGGTGCCCTAGAATAAAGTTTGAAGAATCTATTTCTTACACATTTTTTAGGAGATTTGTGAATATTCTATAAGGTGATTGTTCAGCTACAATTGATATATAAAGACTAAAATATATACATTGCAGTGTATATGTTACAATACATATACTATAATGTAGTGATGTAGACGTGACCAAGATATTTTGAGATATTTTGTTTTTTTCACTTTCTCAGTTCTGTTAAACAACACACAGTTACTAACGTAAAATGTAGGGAGGACGTCATAGCTTCTAAGTGTTGTTTTGTTTTTAATTTTCTGAATTCTTATACACCCAAGCTTCCTAGTGCTTCATTCTTAAGCTCCAAAAAGTTGGTTTGGTTTTTACTACATTTCATGTTATTCCCGAATCCTCAAACCTTCTATGACTGCAATAAATTAAACAGTCACTTACATGAAATCATAGATTTTCCTCATGTACATTGAGGTCAGGGCCTGGAAATCATTTAATATTGATCAGATGTCCTATGATCATGTATTAATCTTTTTAAAATGATTTCAAATACAGTTGCTTTCTTATATCACTTATTGAATGTTACTCAGCTTCACACAACCCATTGCATTAAGACAGTTAAAGAAATGGAGTGGGAACTTTCCTTTGCTAGTCCATCCACTGTGAATCATCTGATCCCCAAAGTCCCTATAATAATATTTGAAATACCTGGAAGCTCTCCTTTTTGCTGTCATTTCAGGCCTTACATGAGAACTGCTTTTGGATCACTCTACAAATAAACGAGTTTGCCACATTCTCAGTCCCAGTCTTACAGGCAAGTCACTGAAACATCACTCTATATTCGACTAAACTAGTTTATCTACATTTATTGTAGGAGAAATAGACCGGCCAAGCAAAATGATCTATTCTTTTCCCTTTAGACTGAATGTGAGTGCTCACGAAATCTTGCACACAAATGAGTAACCTAAGATTATATTACTCAATTATCAACTTAAGCCAGTAAGCAGATGATAAATCTATTATATTACTCAATTTTAACTTCCTGTATAAGTAATGATGTTTCGTCCATAGCGTTTGACTTCATAGCTAACATTGGAAAAAGCTGCAGATCTTGTTTATTTCAATCAATTTTTCATTTGAGTTTTAAAAAATCCCCAGTTTTCAGAACACTGGCGATGCCTCTCAGTGATTTACTCATACTTCGGAAAGGACACATTGTCTTTCTTAATATTTCTGACTCAGCCATCTCCTCTCAGCTTGACAAGAAGACACCTCTCTTATCCACCAAGAGACCCTGGTCATTGATTCATTAGTCTCCACCCTAAGGCTATAATTTCAAAGACTGAGAAGGATTACAATTCTTAAAGTACAGTAATTTGAAAGAAATTCTATAGATTTAACATGTATCAGCCTTAAAGGAAAAAATAATATAAGCAGATGTACATATACCCCCCCCCCTTTTTTTTTGGCCAAAGCATAGGTTGTAGCTTTCCTGCAGCTTTCATCCAAAATGCATTTAGTGTCGCCCGTGACCCGGCAATCCAGGTATCGTCCTATCAGGAGAGAGAAAAGCACCCGGCGGGCAGAGGTCACACATGGCGCGGTGAGCGGTGTGCAGGCCTGGGCACCACCTGCAGGGCCGCCGCGCAGCGCCCGCGTCTGCTCCGTCGGACTCGGCTCGCAGTGCTCCTACCTTTCCAGAAGTGAGTTCTCTGGCCCGAGACGCAGACGGCCGACGCGGGTGGCCCGGGCTCAGCACCGCTTCTGGGTGACACTGAAGTGGCCGAGCTGCTCCTCGAAAAGCCCGAGCGCGGGAAGCGTGGCTGCCGCGACCGCCCCGGGGGCCTGGGCGGCGCCGCACTGCTGCTCCCACTCGAGGTAAGGCCGCTGCCGCCGCCGTCTTCAGGCAGCCGACCGCGCTCTGCTGGCCGGGCCGACGGGCTCCCCCTGCCACCGGGGAGACAGGGTCCTTCCCTCCCCGCCCAGGGTCCTGCCACCGGCGTCTCCCCACCGGCGCCCGCGGGAACGCGCTCGCGAGGAGGGCGCCGCCGCGCCGCCCGCCGCCCGACGCCGCCCTTCTCACCAGCTGGTTCATTTTTTCTTTTCTTCCTTTTGTTTCTTTCTTCCTTTCTTTCATTTCTCCCTTCCTTCCTTCCTTTCTTTCATTTCTTCTTTTCTTTTTTCTTTCTTTTCTTCTTTTCTTTCTTTCTTTCTTCCTCTTCCTTCCTTCCTTCCTCTCTTCCTTCCTTCCTTCCTTCCTTCCTCTCTTTCTCTCTTTTTTGTTTTTCTTTTTTTTTTTTTTTTTAAATCAAAGTATAGTTGTATTACAATGTGTTAATTTCTGGTGTGCACCATGTTTCATATATATATTCATATATATATATTCCTTTTCCTATTCTTTTTCATTATAGTTTATTACAAGCTATTGAATATAGTTCTCTGTGCCATACAGTAGGACCTTGTTGTTTATCTATTTTATTGTTTTATATATATATACTTATTGAAATATAGTCAGTTTATAATGTGTCAATTTCTGGTGTGCAGCACAACACTTCAGTCATATAGGAACATACATATATTTGTTTTCATATTCTTTTTCACTGTAAGTTCCTATAAGATATTAAATATAGTTCCCTTATAGTTCTATAAGATATTAAATATAAACTTGTTTTTCTATTTTATGTATATTAGTTAGTATCTACAAATCTTGAACTCCCAATTTATCCCTTCCCATGCCCCCGGTAACCATAGTTTATTTTCTGTTCTGTGAGTCTGTTTTGTAAATAAATTCGCTTGTCTTTTTTTTTTTTTTTAAGATTCCACGTACAGTAGTGTGTATCTGCACATCCAGAACTCCCAACTTACCCCTCTACCCGCCCCCCTTTCCCTTCCCCTCTGGTAACCGTAAGTTTATTTTCTGTTATAGACTGATAATTTTTTCTCCTTTCTTTACATTTTGTATACCTTCCCCCTCCTTACAGTTCTAATCAGGACTAGAAAAATAATGTGTGGGTGAACTGGGGACATATACATTTGGATTAGGGTGGGAGCCAGTAGTTCATGATACACCTTCTTCTCCCAGTTCGATCCTGATATTCATAACAAATGAAAACCCTCATGCTATGAAAATTAACTTTCATAGACACCCTACTGCCAAACCCTGCCAAGAATTTTCCACATTATAAAACCAGTGGAGCTCAAAGACGAGTTAAAGCCATGATTCTTAATGACACGTGCACCACTACACTGGGGAGAACCAGCCCACTGGCCAGAAGGACGGAGGGAGAAGCTTCCTTCCTTCCGCCACGGGCTGCAGTCTGGGGCACAAACAGTGGCTCTGCATGCGACAGAAAAGTGAGGAGCCATTTCTCCATTGTACCTGTATTTATTTTGATGAAAGAAGAATTATTTATTTGTTGTTACTGTTTTCCTACTCTCCTCCGCACACACACACACCCACACCTTTTCCCAAAACATAACAACAGAAAATCCTTAAAAATTGTTAGGGAGAATGGTAAGCCTTTACAATAACCTACCCGAGAGTATGAGCAATTTGACAATGAGAACAGCAGTGGAATTAGAAGTGAACTTGGCACTTGAATGGATGTAGTTGTTGCAAGAGATAAGCAGGTCAAGAATAATTCCTAGTTTTCTAAAGAGCTATTGGGTACATGGTGGAACAATTTGCAGAACTGGGAAAGCTGGAGGAGGAGGAGGTTTGGGGAAAGGATCATGTGTTACTTGATTGGCCATGTCCCATTTGAGGTGTCTTTGTCTAGGAAATATACAGGTTAAATCTTGAGTAGGGACATAAGGGTCTGGGGTCAAGACAAGAGGAAGGGACTAGAGGCAATGAATTGGTAATGGTCAGTAAACAGATGGTAGTCAAAGCTAAGTGAGTACCTGAAGCTGAAAGAAATTATAGTGTGAGAGGAAAATAAACTGCGAATCACGTCTTGAATAAATCAGTATTTAATGGTTGAGTGGACAAGGAGAAATCAGCAAAGGAGGCTGAGAAAAATAAGGCAAAGGTAGGAGGAAAAGTTTTAGAAAGTTTGGGAATTACAGAAGAAAGGATCTGAGTTTCACAAAAGAGCAAATGTTTAGGAGTGAAGCCACCTAAGGGTAATTTGCGTTGTGGCTGGATGAGTAAGACATATCATGAAGTAGTTTAGCAGGATCTTATAAGTTATAATCAAAATAAATAGCTACATGTTCTCTGAATATCAGAGTAGGAGCATGAATAAATTTTGGAATCCTATTACGTGCATACAATTCTTAAATTATGGGAAAATTGCTTGAGTAGTAGATATTTTTATTTGGTAACCAAATTGATCTATTTATTTTAAAAGATCAAGATGAGTAATAGCGACCATTTACTGGGCCCTGTTACTCACTGTATTTCTCGTGTTTAAAAAGCTGCCAATATTATTATATTCATTTATAGCTAAGTGAACTGAGACTTAAACAGTTTTCAGAAACTTGACACACGATCATACAGCTAATTCATGGCAAGCTAGAATCAAATGTAGATCTTGGATCCTTTTGTCCAAAAATTCAAGCTATTTGTATTATACTGAAGTATCCATATATTTTCATAAGGACAAAAAACAGAAAAAAAGAGATCCGTCTAAAAATAAACGGGAAATCACTTGAATCACTGAATACATTTTGAGGAATATGAAACACTTCGTACAATTCCAAGCAGTGCCTAAAAATATTTTCCAATATTCATCAGCTATGTTTTGTCTGTCCTTTTTAAGCAGCGGCCTGTGGATTTCAGCATGTCTTTGTTAAAGAAGGATGCCAAGCTAGGTATTAAACAGATATTAGAGTATGAATTCAGGAAAACTAGCTCACGTGCTGGCAGGTGATAGCAAGGCATACCAGTTTCTTTTCCCTTGCCGCAGGCTCTTAGCGTGTCTGATGGGAGCATTGAGAATCTAAATTTTATTTTATGAGCTTATTCAATGTAAGGACCAGTGCTACATGTATAGAGTAAGAATACAGCCTTTCAGCCATGTTAGTTCCAGCACTAGAAATGCTCCTATAGTTTATTTGGGAATAAAAAAAAGATCAACTGAGCATAAATGGAGCTAAAAATATTTACTTTAATTAAAGACGAATGCAAACAAAGTACCTTCTACTCTGAAGTATAGTTTGAAGATGTGTGCAAACAACTGCAAGAAATGTTTCAGATCATAAAATGTGAATACACAAAGCACTGAAAACAAAACTAAAAAGGGAAACACTCAGTCGCTGTGGGCATGTAGCTGGGATTAGAGCATGTGGTGACACACGAGGAAGGCAGGATCCATTGCAGCCATAAACAGTGAAACAGGATAATGAACCCTGGACCCTGACTCCTCATTTCTCTCCCGTGCTCAGCTTGAAGCCCCCTGACTTTCACGTGGCTCACTAGACCCCCAGAAACTTGATTCTCCTGGAATTTAATTCTCGCCTGCAGGCAAGAACTTTGCTGTCGAAGCGGGAACAATGTTACAGGCACAGAGGGGCTCTCATCATCAGGCGTGGCAACAGGAACAATTAAATCAAGATCTCAGGGCACTGACTCCGTGAGCCCGAATTTTAAGCTTGGGAACATCCTCTGTGCAAGACTGTTCTCTCCAATGGCTTCCTTACTATCTCAGACGTAGCAGTCATCAGTTCCAGTAAGTGGAGTTAATATTTCTGCAAAAACTTAACTTGAACTGACTGTCATGCGGTATGGAGGTCATGCTTTGGGATGAGAACAAAGAAATCAGCCTGGATTGATTTTGTTCCTTTATTCATTTATTTTGTGATGTAGTGATCAAAAGAGATTTGAGAAAATGCAGAGATGGACTTTGGAAAGGGAGAGAAGACATTTAGAAAAGCCCACATAACAGATGGGAGACCAGTGGGAGTACTGGAAAGAAAAAAAAATTATTTGGAGAAAGAATGTTTGTTGTATTAAATAATTAGTATATATTTAGTTAGAGAGGCCATAGGTTGTAATATGTGATTATGAATGTTTGGAACTATACTGTATATGTTAGTAGAAATGGAATTGAATGAATTCTTGGATTTGGGAAAGTATATCTTTTTCAATATATTCATTAGCACTGGCTTTGTAATTGCCAGGTATAGAAATTAATCAAAAAAATTGAGCAAAAAAGAGACTGTTACTGACTTTCAAGGTCAGAATTCCCATGGAGACCAGATCTGGTGCTCAAATACCCCAGAATGCTGAATTGCACTGTTTTCGTTCCCTCTCAGTTATGCTTTCCGCTTTTTTTTTTTTTTTTTAACTTCATCTTTAAGCAGCCTGTGTATACTCAGAGAGGGGCAGCTCTAGGTTTCCTTTTAAATGGAAAAAGTATTTCTCCCTCAGTAGTTGCCACAAATTCCAGAAATGGTGTCACGTGTCTTGTGCCACATCTCCGACTTTGAACAGTTCGCTGTGTCCTGGAGTGTGAGCTCTAAGACTGGCTGTCCCGAACGATGTCCATATCCTTGTCCTAGAATGTGGAACACAGTCCATTGCATGAATCCACGTGGACCAAGAGCTGAGGAATTGGAGTGTGGTAATGGGAGAAAGGACGTGGATGCTAGACAAACGAAGTAACAGTGTGTGCCTCCCTTATGGGGCTGCGGTGAAGGGCAGTTGGAAATATAAAGTGCTTAGTGGTATATGAAGTGCATGTGATACATAGGGGATGTGTCAGTGTTTGTCATTCTTGTTTTTAATGCAATTTTGGTAAGAAAAACCACAGGCAAACGTGAACATGTGTACGGGTGACGCAATATAGGGTATTAGAAGTTCATCCTCAGGGGAAGGCAGGGGGGATTTGAGTTGAATACAGAGTGTGAGATCACGTAGAAAAGCACTGAGTTACGTGGGTATAGAATTGGCTGGTTCTTTCGCCCTGTTGTGGGTTTGTAACCAGAGTAAAACCACGTAATTATCAATTAAACTTTTCTGTCTTGTTGCACTGTGAGCATCACTTCCTGGAAGAAGTTTGTGATAGGCAGCCTTTAAGGTGGTTCCCAGTCATTCCTGCCTCCTGATACTCATGCCCTAGTGAAGCTCTCCCCCACCCGGATGTGGGACGGACTTACTAACGTACTTCTAGGGAATACAGCGTGGCAGACTTTGTGTGATGGCTACCACTGCTAAGAGTTGGTTACAAAAATTAATGGCTGCCATCTGGGCACACTGTCTAAACCTCCCTCTTGGATCACTTAACCTGGGGGTATCTACCTGCCATGCTGTGAGGCAGCCCTGTGGGGAGGGGCTGAGACCCACCGGTAACACGTGAGTGAAACTGGAAGCAGATCCCTCCATCTCTGAATGAGCCTTCGTGTGAGCCTCCAGCCCTGGCTGGCAGCTCAGCCTTGAGCTCATGAGAAACCTGGAGCCAAGAGATATTCAGCCAAGCCGCATCCTGGTCTCCAACCCACAGACACTGCAGAAAGAAACATTTATTTATTTAAAGCAATACTTAAAGCAATAGAAGCTGTGTTAAACTTCTAAGTTTGGGAGTAATTTGTTGTACAGCGATAGATAACCAATAAATCATTTCTAGATTAAAAATTGCAGGGCATAATTATCTAAGAGCTTTCATGACTTGGCATGAGTTACTAGTAAATGTGGCAGCTTTTGCCTGAATCGATCCCCATGGCCCTTTCTGCTAACCCACCCCAAGCAGAGAGAATCAAGAAAGAGGTCTACTGATTTATCTGTTTTTAAACAACTACACTTTTACTCGCTTCTGACCATAACCTTTACTCGACCATTGTATGTGTATATATACCGTGCCATAGAGAAGAGAGGGAAAGCACATGAAATTATTTTCGGCCTCCCTCAGCTTACCCTGGGGATAAGATACATACAGGTGGGTAATTCATTAAGTTAAGCCACAGTGCGGTGAATTAAGTGCCAAAATGGTGTGCTGTGACTGAACTCCAGTTAATTTGAAAGATCAAACACTTATTTTTATAAACTGAACTTTTTCATGCCTCCTTTCCTGCTCAGCAGAAGGGAAATTATTTTTACACCAACCTGGCAAATTCAATCCAAACCAATAAGTTTTATTCCACCCTGGGTAATAAAATACCAGATTCTCTCAGGACATGCTCAGTCGAATTCAAGTGGTCCCATTCTCTCCGTCATTGTTCACGATTCAGAGTTTTCTTCTGAGCTTGGTCCCCAATTCTCCGCGCTGGTTTTTGTTTTTGTTTTTGTTTTGTCTGAAACAAGGAAGACAGGGAGGAAGGGGCTTCTGCTCCTGTGGTTGAGGGAGCATGAGATTGCATGGTTTATTCCTTGTCAGTTCTCTGTGGCTTCTGGCATCTGCTGCTTTCATGTCCCCCTGCCCCACCTGTCCCCGCTCCGGTACTGGCAGTGATTAATGCAGACTCTCTTGTAGGACATCTCGCGGTCCCTAAGCACTCAGCTAGGCAGCCTCTGTCGCCCGCCAGCACGGGGGAGTCTCTGTGAAATGCCACAGATGCTCTTTGCCTGAACTCTCTTGTGTGGGCAGCAAACTGGTGTGTATTGTCTTCCACCAGCTACTGTCCCTTGTCTTCTGTGAGCTTATTAGTAATCTTGGAGTCCGTGCCATTCCAACTAGGATTCCCATATGGTCAGCGTGGCGGGCAGGAGTATTCTCTCTCTCTCTCTCTCTCTGTGTCTCTCTTTCTTGCTTACCCTGGAGGCAGCCGGGTGGAATGCTGGGCAGCGGTCCTGTGGTAGTGCCCCTGTGTCCGGGAACTGAGGGAGGACTCAAGTCAGCCGTCAGTGGAGAGTGTAGGACCTGCGGAGATTTCCCCCAATCCAAGAGCCCATGAGGAACAGAACCCGCACGAACAAGCTTGGAAGTGGACCAGGTTCCAGCAGAGATCACAGATCTTTGGTAGAGACCACAGCCCGGGCTGACAGCTTGACTGCCCCCTGGTGAGAGACCTTGAGCCAGCTAGGCCATTCCTGGGTATTTGAATTATAAAACCTATGATAGTAAATGTGTGTTTTATAAGTTTTATATAGTTTCGAAGTAGTTTGTCAAACTGCATATGTAACGAATACACCACACCACCTGGTGAGCTTTCTGTGTGACTTCTCCCAGCCCCTGGCATCACTGGAAATCCCTGCGGGTCATGCATACATCAAGATACAGATTGTAAACTGGGACTGTGCCCTTTTCTCAGAATCCATCCTCAAACTACAAGGGAGATTCTGTTGGCGTGACGAGTCTTTACAGGGTAATATATTAAACATTCTTCCGCCCGTATCTTTGCACAGAGGAGGAAGAAAAGATAAATTACCGACTCTAAGGCTCTACAGAAACTGTTCTCCCAACCTCTGCCATCCCTACCTTGCAAATACCTGTATTCCCTCTTCGTTTCCTCTAATGGTAAAGCCTGCAAAAACCAGCTCTTTCTTACTTGAAACTTGTTGCCGATTGGGGAAAGCCCCGAACTAGGAATAACACTTTCTTAATATTTAGCTGTTTGAAATAATGTGTCATTCATTACCCTCAGATGTGAGCGCTCTCCCTGGTTTTTCATAGACTCTCTGCATAGTCATCGTGAAGAGCCAGACAGCCGGTAAGCCAGGAAGGCAGGGGAAGAAACCACCTCATGTTCGCTTACGTGATACCGTAGCAGAATTCTCTGAGGAGGCGATCAATGGAAGCTGGTCTGGTGGATGAGGTGGGATTTGTTCTGAGCCTTAAAGGATTGGAGGATTTGCATTAATAGATTGGAGGTTTATGATCATTTCAGAAAGCCAAAAAAAAAAAAAAAAAGACTTGTGCAAAAGGCACTAAGATCAAAATTCCTTTTGGAGGCAGAGTGGGAGGAAAAGAACCTGTCTGTGAGGCTACTGAAAGAGAAAGATTTCTGTCTTCTGTCGCAGTGGATTACTCAGAGAGTCTGACTGTTAGCGGTAGACGAGATGTTTTTGGGTAGAGGCGTAAGATAAGGAAATTAATGACTTCATAAATTGATAACCAAAGAATAAATGTTTACTGAGGGTCTTCTCTGCTGAAAGTGCAGTGGTCAGCAGAGCGGATACGGCTGCCACCCTCGTAGAGCTTACTGTCTGTTGTGGGAGACCGTGCCTGTAACAGTGAGTCAGAGGGTTTCAGTGTGCAGAACGCTGAGAAGCTGAGGTTCAGTGTGACGTGTGAGGCTGCAGTGGGAGAACTTCATGGAGTTAGGCTTTCCTAAAGATTTTTTTTTTTTCCAAATGGAATCTCTTGTTTTGAGGTAATTACAGATTCACAGCAGGTGTAAGAAATAGGACAGATTCCATGTATCCTCTTCCCAGTTTTCTCCGACAGTAAGTAACGCCTTGAGTAACCATCGTACAGAGTCACACCCAGGATGTGGACACTGACACAGGGACGATGCAGAGCACTGCCCTTGTGAGGATTTCTCCCGTTGCCTTCTTTAGCCACGCCTCCTTCTGTCTTGCTGCACCCTCTCATTAATTAATCTCTGGCAACCACTCCCCTGGTCTCTATTTCTAAAATGTGGACATTTCAAAAATGCTGTATGAATGAATCATGCAGTTTATAACTTTGGTGACTGGCTTTTCATCTCATTCCGAGAGGATCCACTCACTGGACATGGTCCTCTGGGCTGCCAGCTGTCTTTCAGCACTTGAAAGGTTAGGACATTTCCTTCTGACTTAACATGTTTCATGATGAGAAGTCCTGTGTCATTCAAAAATGTCCTCTCTGAGTAATGTCACTTCTTTTTCACTGCTTTCAAGATTTTGTCTTTCGTGTTTAGAAGTTTGACCACTATGTTTCCTTGGGTTTTATCCCATTTCGAGTTTGTGCACTTTCTTGAATCTTTAGGTTTGTATCTGTTGCCAAATTTGGGAATTTTTCAGCCTTTATTTATTTGAGTATTTTTTCATGTCGGTCCTCTATCTCCTCTTCTTCCAAAAGCCTGCAATGCATTTTAAAGAGTAAATGGGAAGCTACTGATAAGTTTTAATCAAGGAACTTGTATCATTAAGCTTTTAATGAAAAACAAACCATCCCACAATTTAGTGGATTAAAACAACAATCATTCAGTTAACTCACAACTCTGTAGGTTGGCAATTTTGGCTGGTCTTAGTAGGGTAGTTTTTTTCCTGTTCAAGGCTAGTGTTAATGCTGCATCTTCAGTTAGCTGCTATTTTGGTGGATGTAGAAGTTCTCCACTGACGGCTTGTCTCTGCTTCAAATGTACCTTCACCTTCCAGCAGATAAACTGAGCTTTCTCACGTGGTGGTGGAAAGTTGCAAGACCTATGAGAAGCAAGCTCCAACATGTAAGAGCTTTTCGGGACTCTGCTCTTGGAATGTTTGCCAATGTCCAGTGGCCAGAGTAAATCATACAACCAACCCAAATTCAAGGGATAGAAAAATACTTTCCAACTTTCAATGGCAGGGGACAATTTTTGCAGTCCAGCTCAGGGGTATTATAATCAGAATCACCTTTTTAAAAGAGTATTTGATACAGTGAGAGGTATGATTTTCAGGAAGCCAGAGGTGAGGCTGAGAGATCATTTTAAAAAGGAAGAGAGAGAAAACTGCAGATTTAAAATATGCTTAAGGGGTAGCAATGACAAGTGATTGATTATATATGAGTAGAGGAGAAAGGATGTGTCATGCATTACTAGTAGGTTTCCTGTCTTGAGCAGTTTGGGGAATAGTAGTGACATTTGTTGAATTGGGAACCCTAGAAATGGCAAGATGAAGACAAGGGTAATGAGTTCAGTTTGGGATAAATTTTATTTGAGGTACTGAGAGGCATCCAAGTGGAAATACTGACTATGTAATTCAGTAAAGGGCCAGGGTCTAAGGAAAGAGTTTTGGATAGAAGAAAAAAGATCTGTAAGTTATCAACTTATTGACTGTACATAGCTTTGGCTATACAAATGGGTGAGTTAAATGTGCAATAAGAGTTGTGTGATTCTGAAATATGAAGAGTGGAACAAATCCAGGATTCCATTGAGTTGAACAATCTTTAGCACTAGTCAGAAAGATGTTTTATTTGGCCATTTTATTAAGCACTCATATCTTTAGGATTTGCTTAAAAGATTTGAGTATACCTCAAGAGACAAGTACAAAATCCAACCTTATTTATCACCCATGGTGGGAACTACAGACGTCTGTGAGTAGAGGGACGGATCAGGTGATTATATATTTGTAACAGGGAGTTGGGGCTGTATCACCACAGGGTCGTACCCCTCATGTATTATGTAGCTATTCAGATAACAACTCCAAATAGAGTCTAGTCTGTCTGATCAGGGTTGCCAACAAACACTCACTCAGTAAAATAATAATAGACAAAACTCAAAAACATCTGGGATGATATTTGACTTAGTTTCAAGTATGAGAATTGCACTAGATTTCTGAAGTCCAGAGATCATGACCAGGCAGCTTTTCTGACCATATGTCCCTTTTGTCACAGGTGCATTTCTTAGGGTATATGCATCCTTTCACTCTAGGGGGAATCAGAATAAAGTACAAAGATATTTTTAAGAGAGATAAATTAAGATATTTTTATCTTGAGATGGAATCTATGCATCTTTTTTTGTACATGTGAAATTTAATAGAATTTGGCATGTTTGAGTGACAGCCTGGTAAATCCAATTTAAAATGTTATTGAGTAATTGATTCAGAATGGTGATGTAAGTCGAAATCTTGCTAAGTTTATGTACAGTATGTTATGAACATTTATACAAACTTAAATTGTACCATATTTATCAGTTAATTTCTTGGATTTATAAAAATCCCTAATACTTGAGAAGGCTTTTTCTCAGATAATTGAAATGCTAAAAAATGAGTCTAAAATATATTTTATTTATAAATTCTGTTTAAAATATTTGAAATAATATTCAAAGTCCCTTTAAAGATTATTGTTTTTCTGGACTTACAAGTTGAATAGAATTTGCTAATTGGACTTAAGCATCTGACAAGGGTTTTGAATTTGTAACTTCAGACAGTTAAATTTAAAATGAAATCATAAAACTCTATAAAGTTTCTTACGTACAAAATCTACCCTGAACTCAAAAGAAGAAGGAAATAAGTTAGAAGACTGCTGCAGGAAATGAAGAAATCAGTTAGATTTAGAGGCACAGGAAAAGAGCCCTCTGGAGGGGTAGTACAGTGGGACCTGAAATGACGCAAGTACAAAACCAGAGTGAGGTGCTGGGAGCCTTGGGAAGGAGTGAACCTTGGGTTGTACAAGGTCTCATTAAGGTTACAATTAAATACAGTGTTCAAGAGTGTTTACAATTGACAGTTAGTATTGAGAAGTTGATCCTCCCTACCCTCACTCTAGCCCATCTAGAGACCCATTTGCAACAAACTCAGCTCTTTTAACTCCCTTCATCTCCAATCTTGCATGAGAGGTGAAAAGAGTTGTAAGAATGAACATGTCCACATTGGTTGGGGTGTCATGGGGGAACGGGTGCTCAGAACAAACGATAAGCTCGTGAGAACTAATTTTCAACCTCCCCATGTGAAGCAGCCTCGTTGTTTATCCCTTCCTTTCCCCAGAGTTGGAAAGGTACACTAGGTGTCCTCCTTGCTTCATATGCTCTCATATTCATACCATAATCCTCTGTGAATATTTAAAATTCTACATGCCTTTGAGGCTCATGATATAAAACTATAGCCTTTCTTTTTTTCTTTGTTCTCAACCACTGACATTTTAATTACTCTTTCTGTGTTCATTTTCAAAAGCAAGATAACAGGTGACTGGTAATCTTCCTCTTCTCACCACGCCCTTCTACTGTTTTGGGTGACTTCTGTTTTACCAATGTCCTGATCCTCAATTTCTTGACATTTTCATCTGTAATGAGTATTTTTTTCCATTCCGTTTCAGCCATTTGCTCCCGTAACCCCATCCTGAGCCTCGTTCTTTGGATCTTCTCTGTTTCTGCTATCTTGTGAGCAGGATCACAGAGATGACCACAATCTCCTAGCCTTCCATCTTTCCAAACGGCCATGAAATCTATTTCTCTCCATTCCAACCATCACTGCCCTTTACTCCTTCGTGCGATCATCATCTCTGTTCTGGACTCTTTCTTCCATTTCTTACCTGACCTTGCAGATTCTGTTTTGTAATTCATTTTTGTTTATTCCCCTGTTTTCAGTGTTCCTTCTCTATAAAATGCAAACTAGATCATTGCCCTTAGGATACTGTCCAAACTCTTGATCAAAACCCATTTCTTCATCCCCACTTCAGCTCTCATTTCACACCACATCCATCTCTCCACACCAGCAAGACTGAAATTCATTGAGTTCTCCAGATATTCCATATACTTTCACCTTGTGGTGTTTTCTGCCTAAAATATCAGTCCCACCCCTACCTGAAATTTTCACCCGCACCATGCTCTCTTTAGTCCTTTCCTATGCATTCTGTAGGCCCTAACTTAAATTTTACTTTCTTTATAAAATGTTCCCTAGATTTTTCCTGGCCCAGGCATCCCACTTCGGATATAGTGTCCTTATTCTCGTGTTACTAAAGCTTTCTCTGCTTCCCAAGCAGACAGTTTATTATACTTTGTGATCATTGCTTTATTCTTTGCAGGTTCTTTGATCAACATATATTGGGAGGTGTTAGGAACCTGAACTGGACTTTTCCTAAACATCTCTTTACTGTTTATATGACATGGTCTAAGGAATAAGGCAGTGTTACATTTTAGAAATGTTCCCCGGTTTAGGCTAGCATTGCATCTTTTCTTGATGAAACATATTTATGCTGTAAGAAGGTGTGCTTGAAGGAAATGGGAAACCAAGATTCACTGATAATTATGGGTTCTTAATGTTTATTGTTTCCTAAACCCCCCTTTGTAGTACTTAACATTAACGTATTAAACTTTGCTGGACCTATGTTAATAAAAATAACATTTATTGATCATTATATACTAGTCACCACAGCACTTCGCATACATTTGCTCACTCGTGTCTTCGCACCTTATTAAAAAGTAGGCATTACTCCTATTATCACAATTTAAGAAATAAGGAAACCAAAGCTGATAAAGCTTAAGCAACTTGCCTGAGATTTGTAGTTTCTTCAAATGGGGAAATGCAGTTGCACACTCAGGCAGTCAGGTGCTGGGACCTGCCCTCAGATCCAAACTACTGTTTCAGCAAAAGAACCTCAGTGTAGGGGAGAAATGATGTGATGTCAAGAAATTGACATTTGAAATAGAAACGAGACTCTTATTTACCATTTCTCAGGCTAGTTCCTGTGTTTGAGTCTGTTTACTTAGGATCACCTGACTAGCTCATACTACCTGTCATATTGGAAGTCAGTAGATAATTTTGTTTTATATTGACACTCACGATACAGACATGGAATGACTGATCTAGGGATGAAAATTGAAGGTGCTGTTTGCCACTCTTGTTATCTGCTGAAAAGTAGCCAAGTATCTTGTGAAAAATGCACTCAATAAGGAAACATATGGCCTCTGTGGCAACAAAAGCAAACACCTGGCCAAGATCATGTTCACGGACTATAGATTGCATTGTCCCAAATCCTTAATTAAGTGCCCTTGCCTATAAATTCCAAGAAGTGTAGTCAATTGTATTAATAGCTACAAATATCCTTGGCACAAAAATGACTTCTTTTGCACTAAACATCACATAGGCCAAGAGAATGAGCACACCAATAGCGCAGTAAAACTGATTCCCTAAACTCTGGACCATTAAACCAGGCTCACGTAGCCAGGAACAAATCTCACGTGAGGAAGGTTTACACGGTATGTGATTGGGGTGTGAAGGATGCGGTGGCGTCTGGGAAGAAGAAGTAAGAAATGGAGATAGAATTAATGCATTTCCCATTTTAGGACGAGGATAGGTCTCTGCATTTCTGCATTGTCCTTCCTTCCTTTCTTCCTCATGCTTTATATTAGGGATTCAGATGCATGGATCCAGATGAGAAACATGTATTTTATTCAAAGAAAGGTACAAAACCCTGTCAGAAGTGCTGGAACCCACCACTAATATTAGACAGCAGATTTGGAAATTGTCTGCTCATCCCGGTCTGTTTATTTAAAAGCAAATACACAGAGAAATAAGATACGTGAAAGATTATTGTCCATTTTCATGATAATACTTTTTGTTTTATTTATATGTTTAGAAGCAAAAAATGAAAAGAATATTATTCAGAATTATAAATTTTTTTACACAAGTCATGAAATAGCATTAAGTGTAGGAAATTTAGACTAAAAAACAAATCCTTATTCTACTATCTTCTACTTGTATGAATTTTAGTGATTTCCTTATTTTCTGGAACTTAAATTTCTCATCTACAAAATGGGGACATCGGTACCTCTCCTGTTGTACAGAGATTGAGGATCGAATTTGATTTGAGAAGGCACTTAGTAAACTCTACAGGATTATGAACATGTTTGTAATTATAATGATGTGCTGTCTGTTTTCCCAGCTCAGCCTTAGTAACACTTGCAATTACTGAATCAGTATTCATGTAGATTATATCACGCAGAAGGCTCCAGAGATCTCTTAATGAGATTATATAAAAGCAAATATTTTATCCAGTATTGAAATGCATCACTTTTGAAAGTTAATGGATCAATTGCCTAATAGGAACAATAACCATAATGGTTTACAACAGAAAGTGGAAATACCTCTTTCAACTGACGTCCTAAAGGGAGTTAGGTGGGAGGGAAACAATTATTCAGAGTGGATAACAGTACTCAGAATTGCAAAGCGTGCCCTGGAACCTTAAATAAGTTCAAGCAGACAGATGTTTAAAGTTGCACTCGTCAAATGAGAGAAATGCTGTTCCTGTTGGTTTTTAAAACTTTTTAAACAAATCGGGATTCTTTACCTGAAAGTTTTTTGTTCCTTTCAGAATAAATTGGCTAAAACTGGCATTAAGCATCTTTAAAATTAAGTCATCTGTAGTTATTTTTCTTTTCTAATCTGTTACTGAAACCTTTTATGGATGGCAGATCTGTATGTTTTAAGTTATTTATTTATTTATTTTTCCTTTCCCCCAGAGACTTTTTCAAGGAGTGCAATTTTATGAGAGAATTTTTGAAAGAATATACATTTTTTTCAATTCTGCAGTCAAAGTTTATGGGAAACCCTGATTACCATATACATTTCTTGGAGATTCACGAATACATAGCATATTAAAAGCTTTGCATCCTTTCGTGGCAAGGAACCATATTTGACTGTTTAAACTAGTGTTTTTCAGATTTCTTTGGCCATTGGTAAAGCAAAAGATCCTCTGTAGTAAGGCTGCCGGAGCTGGATCCCAGGCCTGCCCTTGACCTATTTGAGCCCAAGTTTCCTCACCTGTAAAATGTGGATTAGATGATACATAGGTCACAGAATGTTTTACAAGGATTACCCGAGGTGACGTTTGCAAAGTGCTTAGAACGTTGTCTGACATGATTGTGCAAGTGTTTATTAAAAATAATGTAAACTTTCCTTTCATGCCCCATTTTCTCAAAGCCCTGCTACTTGAGGGATTGTGCAGATATGGGAGATGGGCAGAGGGTATGGAATCTAATTTTAATAGCTTCCAAGACTGTAGGCTCCTCGAGGCTCAGAGAAGTTAAATAACTTGCTCAAGACATGGTGGTAGAGATTCAGACTTGGACAAGTTTTGGTCCTGGCCCTTATATTAAACCACCGCATTAGATGCATCTCTGAGGGATAAACAACAGTTCATTGTTTCACATAACTTCTCTCCTAGAAATGTTTGTTTCCAAGTAAACCCATGTTTCCCAACGCTCATGAAAGATTTTGGACGAATAGGACCAGAAGACTTTTGCTGTCCTTTCAAAACTGGTTCAATTACTCAACAATCTTGGCTGCCTTTGTCACTTAACTAGAAGATGAGAATCAAGATACAAAGACAAAATTGAATAAAAAGATTTCAACCAAAATCTACCCAAATCCTAACCAAAATAAGAATTATTAGAAAGGATTATGACACACTGACATGGGACTAGGTGGTGGGAGAGAGAGGGGACAGTACATCAAAATAGTTGTGTGACATTTTGGTTAGCAAGCAAGAAAGAATGTAAATCAACCTCCTGTGTGTCTTTTCATGCCCTTTGGGTAGTTTAAAAAATGATTAAAGAAATATATTTATCATTACAAGTCACCTTGGCTCTTTCTAGTTAAATTTCTGTGATAGCTACAATTTTTTACCTTCCTGCTTATAAGATTCTTTTTGACCAAGGAATTAAGAAAATCTTGTGAAATCATTAAAAAGAAAAGTGCCTAGAGTTCTTCTTACTAAAATGGCATGGCTAGTCAATCTTCTAAGCATACCTACTTGGTTTGCTTGGACAGTGTATGTTAAATATTTGTCTTGTACAGTTCAGTTTGCCTCAGTCTAGTTCAATGATTAAGCAGTTAGAACTATTCATCAGTATTCAGTAAAAATAAATCTATTTGCAAGGATTTCCAACAAAAAGGAAAAACAAGGACTTTCAGGAACTCATATCTAGTTAGAGAAGTGGCTTGATTGAGCATTCCGGGTGGCCTCAGATCTGAATGCAGGTTTAGCAGTGGCTCCTGTGTTGTGCCTGGAGAGGTGGGCAGGATTCAGAGGTGGGAGGGGGATGCAGGAGGGCGCTGCGGGACAAAGACTGGAACAACATCATGAAGGACACGAGGAGGAACGTGCGGAGTTTTTCCACGTATCATAGATCAGTTAGGCTTACCCCTTCAACCTCAGCATTACTGACATTTGAGGCTGGATTATGGGGTCTCCTGCGCATGGAAGGATGCTTAGCAGCATCCTTGGCCTCTACCAGCTAGATGCCAGGTGCCCTCTCCCCGCTTATGACAATCAAAAATGTTTCCCGATATTGTCAAATGTCCCTCACAGGGACCAAATCACCGCTGGTTGAGAATCCATGCACTAAAGTGTAGGGTGCTAGTATAATCCAGCGGGCAGTGATTTTGTTTCAAGGGACAAACAGCAGATAGTCTTGGATCCCTGAAGAAAGAGGCTATCTTTCTTAAGAAATGGGGGATGAATGAAAGTGTTCTTTTGCTGTGGCTGGATTTATGAGTAAGTTTAATTGTGGTCTGTAACACAGGAAGGGGGAACGTATAGAGATGAATTATGTACCATAGCAGTATCATTTCCCCTGCTATTAATAAAAAATAAGGTAAAATTGACCATCTGCCACCATGAGGAAGCTTTGTTAAAATTTTGAGATGATTCAAAGTCAAATCACAACTCACCAGTGTTTCACAACAACTGGGAAGAAAACATTGAAATCTTGATTTCTCTTCGACACAGGACCAAATACCAAAATGCAGCTTTGATGCACTTCCCTTTAGTCTTTCTTTTATGATCTTAAGCATCTGTCCTGCCGCTGAGCATTGAGAGCAGGGAGTGAGGCAGCCCAGCAGGACATCCATAGCTGAGGCCGGCAGGTATCATTGACTGGCATTCCCGGTTAAGAAAAATGAAAGGGAGAGATGGCATAAACATTAATTTTGGGAGGAGGTGAAAGGTCAGGATATTTTGCTGACCCTCTCAGTGAGGTCTTCAGCCAGTGTCAAGTAATCAAGAATGCTTTTAGTTTAACCTTTGGTCTGTCAAACTGAGAATAAAACACAGTCACGGTCATAAAGCCTTTGCTGTTGTAAATAAGAAACGTGGGTAAGGGGTATTATATGGTGAAAGCACGTTTAATTTTCTTTTTCAAAACAAGATGGAAGAGAAAGAAGACTTACACTGTACTTGGGAATTATATGAGAAGAGAATAGTACTTTCCAGTTTTATGAAAATCTGTTGCGGCATTGCTAATTTCCATTTTTAGAAAAATTTAATGCCGAATCTGAAGAGAGCTCCATGTCACTACATAGGAAATATGACTCTAAATTTTGTGCTATAGCAAGAGAAATCATCTCTCTCAGACAGAATTTTGTACTCACACACACGTGCGTGCGCACACACATGCCAATTAGGCACCTGGGGCATTACTACGATCCTGGGAGGAGCTGCCGTGTGCACGGTTTTGAGTCATGTTCGTCGCTCCTATTCAGGTCACTATGTATAATTCAGGCTTATTCAAAAACACTCCACTTTGTCAGTTTTCAGTGTGCTATTTTTAGTGATAAAGAGTTGCCATTAGGGAGAAAGAAATACGGTTCTCCCTCTTTTGTTAAAAGAAACCTATTCTGCAGCAGGAATACTTACCTATTTTTCACTTGTTCTCCAGCATTTGCTTGCACTTTGACATGGAAAGCTTGAGGTCTTTTATGGCAAATTATTCCATCCTTAGCATTTTTTTGTTGTTAAAGTGACTAGATGCTGTTCTGTTTTTTTATTATTTTAAATGAAAGGATGTCTTAAGATTCCTTGCTATTTTAGGCAGATCATTCAGATCTTTTGAAAGACATTAGTAAACCATTTCCAGGGAAGCTAAGTTTATTGAATTTTTCAAATACTCTGCTTAGCTTGGCTGTCATCACACCATCAGTTGTGAGGGATATAAATACCCTCAGTTTCACATGTGAGAAATAATAAAGAAGACTCCTTCTGGATGTTAAGATGTGAAATTAAACTCCAGGTGCTTTTCAGAGTTGTTTGGGACATTTTCCGGTTGTCAGTATGGAAATCCTGTCACTCAGGGCAGGGATCTGTTGCCATGGGGAAGCCAAAGCTGCATCGTTTGACAAATTGGCAGTTTTTACAGCTGGTGGAAAAGAAAAAAAAACTTAGAGACAGGTACTGGAAGATGACTGTTCACCAGGGATTGGTGAATGGGCTTGGAAATAAATTAATTATTCTTCTTTCTCTTTTATAGACATTTGTTTATGCACAAAGATTATGGTCTTTTTGGTACATTGATCCTAGAATTTTAGGCATAACTGTGTCTCTTAAATATGTAAATTTATTATATCCAAGCATTTAATTGATTTATTACTAAGATTCTGATTACCAATTTCTTGTGTAAAGGGTTTTCCTCACCCTATCAAGCAATTTTCTGACACCAGCTGGGTGTCCTACAATTCAACTCAGTTCTGATGCTGTCTACCTGGAGACTGAGTCAGATTCCCCTGGTAAAGGACTCAGGACTCAGTACCACGGGACTGCCCCACTTCAATGCCAATTGCCAGCCCAGGTTGTTACCTGAACTTCTGACTGAGTGAGTATAAATTGGATGTTTCCCTGACCCTCCCCTTAGGTTTGATTAATTTGCTGGAGCATCTTGCAGAACTCAGGAAACCAGTTTACTCATTAGATTACCAGTTTGTTACAAAGGGTATTAAAGGATGCAAATTGACAGGGAAATGAAGAGATGCGGAGGACAAGGTATGGGGACAGGACACAGAGCCGCTGTGCTCTCTGAGCGGCCACTCGCCTGGAATCTCCAGTGTGCATCAACCTGGAAGTTCACAAATCCGATCCCTTTGGGTTTTTGTGGAGGTGTCATTGTGCCCAGTGATGTGCTTTTGCTGGAAATTTCTAACTGAGAAAGTAGAAGCTCAGCATTTGTGACATTCAGATTCACTAAGTAACACTAGAAAACAGGTCTCTTAGATCCTAAATCCTAAGTTTTACCATGGGATGGATTGCCTTCCAGTAAGATGAATTTAAAGACTATTGGAAATGTGCTCTTTTAAAAATCAGCCTCATACTTTCAAACTCAGTTCTCAATACTGTATTTGTTTCTTAAACAAAGTCTGTCTACCCATCTGACTGAGTTCGTGTTCACTGTTCTTTCTAACCCGTTCCTTGGCATCTGCTTATGTGCTTACCCACATTGCTGACTTTTCCTACCAGCCAGGGTCAAGTTTGCTTGAGCTGCTCCATGTCGATCTTCTCCACCTCTGGCAAAGCCTCTCTCCTTGACCACACTTTAGTCATGCTCCTCTCTTCCCTTTTCTTGACGATCCCTTGGATTCCATGTCCATCATCTCATCACCCAGTTTTAGCGAGAACCCTCCTAAGCAGTTCAGAGAAGCTCCCTCACCCTCAGTATCTGATCACCTTGGCTACATCTGGTCAAACTCCTCACCTTCCCACATCATTCCCCAGATGAAGTCTGATTTGTCTGCCTTCAGCAAGAGTCCTGTTACGTCAGGTTAGCAAGAATTCTCCCTACCCTTGATGTCTTCTCTTAGTAATTTTTCATCCACTGACCCTCCAGCCTGCTCATTGGCTATAAATCCCCTGCTTTGCTTTATCTGGAACAGAGCTCTGTTCTATACTGAGGTCTCTTTTCCCCTGTTGCAATAGTTCCTAAATAAATTCCATTTTTACCAAAAAAAAAAAAAAAAACCCTTTAGCTACTATCCAGCATTGATGTTCTTTGATACCGCCACTATAAAAAATTACAAAGCTATATTCCCTCAGGAAATATCCTAGGTCTTCTTCTGATCTGCTTTGAACTTCGGCTTATCCATCTAAATGAATGTCTCTTAAGCTCTAGTTCTGCAGGTACATGGGGCTTTTCAGCACTGTTACCTATGATCCATCCATTTCCCTAACTTTATTGTATTTTAAAAATCACACAGCTGTACTCCTAGTCACCTCTCAGGAAAATCGAAGTTTTATCCAACGTCTTACTTTCCAATAAGTCCCCGAAACCTGCCCGGGTGACCTCTCTTCCTGAGACCTGTTGTCTTCCTTTTCAATTCTACTGCAGTTGGCCTTGCACCTTCTTCAACCTTGACAAGTACTGTTGTTTCTTAACTTCTCTCTCTTTCCCAGTTCTCTTTGTTGCACACAGTGCTGTCAAATTTAACACATGTATTGAATCTACTTCATTCTAAAAGAGTTTTACTAAATAACCACTGTCCATGTAACAAATTTCCAACCTCCAAGCTCTGTCCCACGTTGCCTCTATATCCTGACCTACTACTTCCATTCAACAGAGCTTCCCTTCTCGCTGAACATTTTTCACAAGTGCCTTCCAGTGATTTTTTTTTTTTTTTTTTTTTTGGCCATCCTCTCTAAACAAAACGAATCTTTTACTCCCACAGCCCACTGAAAGCCTTTTTGTTTCAACTTAAATGCCATGGAAGTCAATTCTCTTTATTTTCATAGTGCTTCCTTAAAATTTATTTTATAGAATTTATCACACTGCACCTTGCATAATAGCTTAATAGTCACCTGTGCTCTCCTTTTTATCTCTTCTATTAAATTGTAAACTCCTTAGAGATGAAACCATCTTATTTATATTTATAGCGACTGCCATCTTTGCACTACTGGTAGTCTTTTTGCTTTTGTTTTGTTTTGTTTTCACATATCATAAAAGAGAAGCAAACTAATGTGTAGTACATAATTATGATATGGTAAGTACCATGCTATGTATTTTCAACACAGTTACTCTAATAAAGTTACGATGTCCATTATATTGATGGAGAAACTTAGTCTTGGAGTAATTAACTTGCATGGAGTCACGTACTCTGTACACGGAGCAGCCCATTCTGTCTGATTCCCAAGCTCATCCCCCATCCTCTATTCCTTGCGACCTCTTATTATCACCCTTCCCAAATGTACTGCAATGATTGCTTACATGTGTGTCTTCTTCAGCTGACTCTGAGTTCCAAAAATGAAGGCTGACGTTTAGTAGGAGTACAATACATGCTTGTAAAATGGTATTCCATGAGTCAATGTAAATTTGCAACACATTGAAAATGGACATTATTGCAAGATGGAAATCTCTTCGATAGTTTTTTTTTTTTTCCCCTTGCTTTTTGTTTAAAGTGTTTACTAGGAAGATTTGAAATTCCTGGTCAGTGAAAAGAGCAAATAATGCACCTCCTGTTTTCATCCTGTGTGTTCAGAGCCTAGAACCTTGCCATGTAAACTGTGGTCCTTAAACGAGCAGCAGGAGCACCACTTAGCCCCTGTTAGAGATGCAGAACGTGGGGTCTCTTCCCAGGCTGCACTGAATCACAATCTTCACTCTACAAGAATTCCGGGTGATTCATTTCCCCATTAAAGTCTGCAAGGCACTGACTATGTAATCTTCTTGAAAATGAAATTCATATAAACAAAAAATTCTGTAAACTTTGCTTTGAGTAGATTCTTGGGATGAAGTAGCATGCTTCTGAGCATATGATGAGGCAGCCAATCATCCATTTTCATATAATCAGGATTAACAGGCAACAGCCTACAATTACCGTCAGGAGACCCAATTGCTCCCCTTGTCCTTGCCCCTGTCCCGGCCATTCCATTAACTGAGCCCTGGGAAACATTTCGGTGACAAGTTCAGCCAATGGTTTGATTTCCCTTTCAGTTTACATTTGCAAGCGAAAAAGAAAGGAGGAGGAATAAAGAAAGAACATTACAAACAGCATAATGCAAATGAGGCCCCTTTAAGCAGCAAGCAATCCGCATAGGTACATGCCTTATGCTGTAGTCCCACATGCAATCATTAGGCTGCCTTCTCACTAGGGAAAAGGGAAGACATTGAGTGCTATTGAACATTGCCAATTTTTATAGTGGATCAGCTTGAAAATATTTAGCACAGATGTTTCTGTAATTGTGACACACTGGGAAAATTCACATGTTCAATAGCCCTCTAACGCTCTCTCCCATCTGTGCCGCGTGATGGTCCACAGTTACTGCACTGGGCTGTTGTTATGTGAAGCAGAGAGTAATGGGGTCTGGCTCAGGACCTACAGAAAGGTTCCCTTGTACCATCTGTGCGACTCTGTTTACTTGCAGGTGTGAGTATATTTGCACTTATTTACGGTTGTCGCTATCACAGACCTAAAAGGTTGCATTTATTCCCTGTACTCCGTGGTTAAGCAGAACTTTACCTACAACCAGGATCTAGAGAGAAGGAGTGGAATAGGGAATTGGAAAGCAGAAACCCCACTTTTCTTTCCTGGGCTCCAGCCTGAATTCTAATCAAGGTCAGTAATGGCTGAGCGTTTTGATGAGCTGCCGGTTGTCTGGTGTATGCAAAGGAAGCGAACCGGCTCATTTGGGTTCCCAGTGAACAGTTGCCCAAGTCACAAACCACTGGCTTCATGCTTTTTATCTGAGCAAAGAGATCTCCTAGCAGAGTGTTCTTCCTGAGTGTGCCAGTCCTCAGTGCTCCCGTCCTCTTCCCTCAACCCCGGGGTGGCTTGAGTCTCCACCACATGGGTTAGCGCCTCGCAGTGCCCCGTGCCAGCCCTTTCTTGGCGGCTCTGCTTCCTAGACTCTTGCTCTGTCTCTTACTAGATTATAAATCCTCTAAGGAGAAGGGTCTTTTCCTTTGTTGCTTCTCTGTCATTCTCACTGTTGGCTACAGAGTTGTCACTGGTGAGTCACTGAAGATAGAATTAATACAAATATGCTTAGCTCCCATAGACATCTTTTGAGAATACACTTAAAATATACTATGGGGTATAAAGACTGGACCGTTCTGTCTTTCATGATTTTCCTCTGGCCTCTAGCCTGTTGTTATTCAGACACGAAGAAATACTTGCAAAGCACCAAACTGCTTATCTGACTTTTCTCTTCTGCAACAAACCACTGGGCTGATAGATTTTTGAAACCACTCAATCATTTTTAATGTGACCCCAGAAACTTTTTTTAATACAGTGTTTTCAACTTGAGCTGTAAACATTTCATATATTTTGCAAGTAATTTGCAGGTTGAGCAAGCTATCCTGCCTAGATTGCTCATAAATTGAGGTACGCCTCATTATCATCACAGCCACCTTAGAGGAACTACTAAGCCGAATTAAGGAGCTAATTTTATCTTTAAACAGTGTTTAGCAATTATAAAGCTTCAGAAAAACAGTATCCTTGAGTTTTGACCTAAAGAGAAAAGGAACATTCCTAATTCTGGACTCTGTCTCTCAGTGATTATTTTGCTCCACACCACAGCTCTAAGTCCTACACTGATGTTACTGGAGTTCGAAGTGGATGACAGGTCCTAAAATCTGCATCAAAGGGAATTTGATACAAATAGTACCATGAATTATATAAGGAAACATTGCTCTATCTGCTCAGCTATCCACATTGTGACAATACAGGAGCAAACATAGCATTGACCTGTTGTTTGTATTTTCAACCGTGTATTCAGGTTTTACTCAACACAAATAGACTGCATATCTGTTGTGTTAGACACTAAGCTAGAGTGTTGATAAAAATATATAAAAAAAAAAAAGATAGAACAGATGTGTTATTTTTCTTCTTAAAGCTTGTAATCCGCCAAGGATATAGGAAAACAAATGGCCAATTTGAATATGAGTTGGGTCATTTTATGGATAGTCTAGGGTATCGTGGACGCCCAGAGAAGTCACCTGACACTTAGTTGTGGGATGAGTGACAGCTTCTTCTAAGATCTCACATCTTAGCAGATATCTGAAAGATAATTAGGCATTTTCCAAGAGAGGTGGAGTGTAAATTATGTCATTTCAGAGGAGACGCATCTACAAAGCTCTGAGGCAAGAGACTTTACATGGAGTAATTACATCCTGAAATTAGTGCTGTAAAACTTTAGATTAGCACCAACAGACCCATTTTCCAGAACCTAGATGAGGGTAGCAGAATTTGTCATTCCTCCCAAATATGCCACCTTAGCGTAAGGATTATTTCGATCTGAAAGCAATTGAGAAGAAGCAGACACAAGAAAAGCTCTCGGCCCTCCCCCTATTTGCCTAAAAACAGGACATAAATTTGTAAAGCTGTCACCCTCCCATCTGTACCAGGAAGAGACCACCCTAGACCTTTATCAGCACGGAGATGCACTGGAGGAACCTACAATAAACTTTGCTAAAACTAGCCCTTTTCTACAATGAGTTCTCCATATATTTGCCTTTGATGCATATGTTATTAAAATTCTGGGGTTTTTTTTTCCACTTCCTAATCTCTCTTTTGTCAGTCTAATTTACAGGACTAAAGCAAATGAACTTTTCTTCCTCTCCCACTATATATTTTATATATATATATATATATATATATATATATACACACACACATACATACACACACACACACACACATATCAACATATGCATTGCTGACAATCACTGTGCTCTGTAAAATTGTGCAATAAATACTATAGTGCTCTTAGAAAATAAGGGGGTTTGAGGTACAAAACTCAAAAACTTCATCAGTGACCCACACAAAAAGATAAAAACCTAATAAAAATAGTGCTAGTTTTACATGTTAAGTGATTAAGAAATACATAAACTCAGTAAATACGGCATTTTTCCTTGGAAGAAACCTGAGGTTTGCTAACGGAAGTGGTCATCAGAAGGGTTGCCGTCCGTGAGCTGTTGTAAGTGCTGTAAGGAAGGTTGTCTGAAATCGGCTGGAAAATTGTAGCACCGGATGTGCAGGGGTGTATTAGTTTTCCCTTGCTGCCATAAACATTATCACAGATTTGGCTGTTTCCATGAGTCAGAAGCCTGGGCACAGGCTTAGTTTCAAAGTCAAGGTGTTGGTGAGCCGTGTGCCTTCCTGGAGGCTGTGGGGAAGAACCGTCTTCCAGGTTCATCCGATTGCTGCAGAGTTCAGTTCCTGAGGACTAGAGGCTGAGGTCGCCGCTCCCTTGGTGGCCGTTAGCCGAAAGCCCCCTCAGCTGCCGGAGGGCTCGCTTTGGTCTTCGTATGTGTCAGGCCCTCCCAGTGCGTGGAGTCTCTCTGACTCTTTTTTCTGCTTCATATCTGACTCTAGCCAGAGAAAGTTCTCTGCTTTTAAAGGCTTGTGGGATTAGATTAGGTAAACCCTAGATAATCCAGGATAATCTTTCTGACTTGAGGTCAATGATTAGTAATCTCCAGTACATCTGCAAAGTCCTTTTCACCATGTAACATAATATATCTGCAAACTGCAGGGATTCAGGCTTGGTGCATCTGGAGACCTATGCCATCTCCCACCTGCAGATATGGTTGATAAGATACATGGTGGACTGAGGTAACTGGTAGATGTTTGAAGTGTATTGCGTTTTGTGGATTCCCATGTGGGTCAGTTTAGCCAGTTTCCGATTTCATTGGTCACCTAGTACTTCTCATGGATGAAATCATACATAAACAACATGAAATCTGTGTAATACCCAAATTGTTTCCTAATACGTCAATTGCAAAGAAACAAGTCTGTGTCTTTAAAACAATCACTGTAGCTGATTATGTATATTCTAAGGAAAAGGAAATGAGAGATGTCTTTTACGTGTATGGGTGTCGTGTCAGGCTCATAGGCACAGTGGGTACAGAAATCTCTCTGATCTCAAAACTATTCTAACTATAGGAATCTGAGATAAGACACCACATATCTATAGACCTTAATTTCCTCCTAGATAAAATAAAAATAAAGGGTTTGGCCAACTGCTCTCATAAGTCCCTTCCAGATCAAAAAAATAATTTCCATAATAAATCTAAGATCTAAGCAAATGTATAAATAACTTATAAATAAGTTTCAAAGAAGCAATGATTATTTTCATATTTGTGGATGAGTACATCTGGCCAAAGGCTCTAAGTCTGTTATCTGACAAAATGTTATTTTCATATCTCTTTGAAATTACAGAAGAATATGTTTTTGAGTGAATATATTTTTGTCCCTGAGGATAAGAGTGGAAATTAAAAAGCAAAGCATTTAAGTATGAAAGAAGAAATAAAAAGCGTAGAATATAAATGCTAGCTGGTGATGAATTATATATATTTTTCAGTATAAAAATAAATGGTATATAGAATGTGCTCCCCTGAGCTAAAGCCATAGATAGTTGAATCCAGATATTTTAAATCAGGTATGACTTTAGGCAGGCATTCCCAAATGTTGTATCAGGAAACAGAATGGAGAGACAGCCATCCCAGTGCAGTATGTCCCCTTCCTCTGAGTCGGTTCACTAGACTGGCCCCAAACTGTCAGTTCGCAGGTTTTTTGTTAGGTTGTGTAGGGGTTTAAAAAAACAGCATGAACTCAGACCCTATAATTAAAAAACTCAAAGTCATGGTGACAAAGCCCTCCTTCAACATTCCTTTTATGTCAACCCAAAGATAACATGAAGGAGTCAAAAGGAAACCCTGTTAGGTCTTGCCAACTTGCAATTCCCAAGAAACGCCTTCTTTCTTTGTTGGCTGTCGGTTCCGATGCGCCCGCTGCCAGTCGCAGCTGACATTGGATTCTTGCTCGTGGGTTACATCACCTCACACAGCGGAGCCTGAGTCAGGTAGCAGCTTTCTTTCTCAGGGCCCTCTGCCTTCACCTCTCTCCCTCTTCGCCCCGTGCTGAGTTACATTTTCGCTTTCTGAGTTCTCTCTGTGTCTTACGATCTTTGCTCCAGCGCATGTGTTCTACTGCAGTGTCCTGGGTGGCTTGCTTTTAGGGCTTAGCTACTAGGCTGTGAGCTTTAGGAAAGCGAGGACTGTGTCTTCTGTCTCTTTGTCTCCTCAGCATTTGAAACCCTTAAGTTACAGAAAGTGCCCAAATCAGTGTGTGCTGACTAGATGATGCTAATGGTGGCAGTGCCACGAACTGAGTCAGATTGAACCCTCTCAGTAGAAGAGGCTTAAAGAATTCAATATTCTTAACTAAAAATCACTATTTACAATATGAGCCCTGTAGTTTTCAACTCTTCCGAACCATGCACAAATAATGTCATTCAGTTGATGTAGATGAGATGCAAGTTTGTGAGTTTGTGTGTCTAATACCAGTGTGGCCAGTGGATTTCCTCCAGTTTCATTCATATATCAGGGCATTTTTGTCAAAAGTAGTTCTATGGGAGACTGGACACAATTATGAATATTCAGTGCAACTAATAACCACCCAAGCAAAACAATGTTAGAATCATGTTTCAACATTAATCACATGTTAATCAGTGTTGTCACCAAATGTGAAGGTCAGAATATTCTACTCATTCTTGAAATGAAAAAAATGGGACTAAATAATAACCTTGAGATATTCCTGGCTTTTGTTTGTTTGTTTGTTTTAGTATTCAAAAAGAACACCTTCAAATTTTTATACACATGAAGATATTTTGTTTATAGATTAAGAAACACTTTTTTTAAGTCAGATCTGCTCCATTCTTTTGTGGCTCTGTGCTTCAGAGTAAAAATCAACAACACAGCAAATCCTGTGCTCTATGAGCACATAAGAATTTATGTAACGATGGGCCTTCAGTCTCAGAAGCGATGATGTCATGAACCTTGACTAAACTGATCTATTTATTTTCAAAAATCAGTATATGTAGAAAGCATTTCAGCTAAAATAGAGATGATACTCAAGACAGAGGTCATTATATCTTTAATATAGTTTTATTTGTTTTAAAGCTTAATATTACTTTAACTCTTTATTCGTTGGCACATCTTAATTTTAGTCCCAGCTCTGCTGTTAATTACTGATTTAAACTTGTCAAATGATAGATTTTGGGGGGACCTCAATCTTCAGGTTCCACTTTAGCCTCCTTTTCTGAATTGCAAAAAATAGTTTGATTGCTCTCTTTCCAACCCCACCCCGAGTCCAGTCTCTCCTTTTCCCTCTCCCTCTGCACTCTGCACCCCCGCTCCATACACAGACACACACACACACACAGACACACACACACAGACACACACACACACAGACACACACAGGCACAGACACACACACACACACACACACACACACACACTTTCGTCCTTAAGTGGGGGAAGAGAAGGCCCCACTCCCTAGACTGCAGATTACAGGAATAGCCACTGGCCAAACTCCAGTTTCGGTGAATCAGGGTGCTATGAAAAGGTAAATGCCATAAGAGTGTTTTGTAATGGAATTGCGTTCCAGAGGGCACAACTTGAACAGCTGAGAGAGAGTAGAAATGAGAGGAAGATCTCGATGTAGGGGTGGTGAGAAATGTAATGTCTGAATGAGACAATGTGTTTAAATGGGTTTATATTTTAGGAGACACCTGGAGAGAACAGAGATGAATGACATGAATAGAAATACTATTTTAGTGGAATTGAAAGAACAGGGTTTGGGAGCCCGGGGAACCGAAGCTAGGTGTAGTCGAATGGCTGTGTAACAGAGGCTGGTCGTTTAACCCTGTGAGCCATAGTTTCCTTATCTGTGAAATTAGATTAATTTTAATTGGTTAGGAGAATTCAATCATATTATGCACATAAACACTTAGCACAGTGCCTATCCTATTTTAAATTATGACAGATTTTCTGAAAGCAAATCTTATTATGATTGCCCTCCTAGCAGCTAGGCTGGCGCCTTGCAATTTCCTCACTTGTAAAAAGGAGAATCTTGGGGGATGTTATCCTTTGTGGAAATAAAATGTGATGGTTTTTCAATTCAGTGTGGCTCAGTGCCCTTAGCGGCAGTCTTTCTGCCAGACGTCCCTCCAGTCTCCGTATAATCTCTCAGTTTGGGCCTCGTTCTAATAAGATATAAATGAAGTTGACGGCTCAGGAAGGAGAGGTGGATCATTCAATCATTTGTTTACTCTGTAGACATTTATTGAGTGCCTGACATGCGCTAAGCACCCTGTTGGGTAAGAAGGCACACTAGTGATTAAACTAAACATTTCTCTGCTCTCAGGGAGCTTAGAATCTAGAGTTGAAAGAAGACAGTCAAATCATCACATATGTTAAATTGATTTTGTGATTTCTGTAAAGGGAAGGCACACAGTGCTTGGAGAATCTAATGTGTTGAATATCACATTAAGGGAGTCAGGGAGGGATCCCTCACATGAGTACATAAAGCTTAGGCTAAGATTTGAAGGCTCATTACAGGGAGGAATTTCATTAAGAAAGAGCTGCCTATGAAAAGGCTCCATGTGAGAAAGGAGCTTGGAATTATGTAGAATTGACTGACAAGCAAAGCATCTGAAATTTAGAGTAACAAAGGTTGAAAAATAAAAGAGGATCAAGGAGAGAGGGGTAGGAATAAGAACCACTTCGTCCTGAGAGCATTTTAATCAGGAGTGGAGGATTGTATTTCTTGCTTCAGTGTGCAGAATGGAATTAAGAGGGGCCCAGGTGGGTAAGAGCAATCCAATCAGAAAGCTGTTTAATAGTAGAGACAGCAACTGATGGGTGCAACTGATGGAGTGGTGAAGATGAAGATGAACATGGTACCAATCACAGGGGTAAGGGCACTTTGAGAAGAGCTGGTGTGAGGGGGAATTAGACATTGAGATCCGTTTGCAAGATCCAAGGAGAATTGTTACATAGGCAACTGTACCCACAAGATTGGATCTCAGAAAAGACAACTGGCATGTTGATGAAAATGTTATGAGTCATCCCCATGTAGGTGGTAACTGAAGTCGTGTGTATGAATAATAATGAATAATGAGGAGACTAGAGTAATAAAATGAGAAGAAAAGAAGGGCTGGGATAGTGTTGAGATTTTCTCCCATTTAGAGGTAAGGAGGAGGAAGGTGAGACTGACTAAGAAACAGACAACAAAAGGGTAGGAGGAGAACCAGAATAGTGCTATGAATTTGCCTATCAACGTCAAATAGCCTTCTGAATACCATTCCTGGTTAAACTGGACCTAATTACTATGAAACCAGTAAAGATGGAAATAGCAGGTTTACTGTAGAAAGTTTCTATATAAAGAGACAACTTATTGGTTGCATTAGCCTTGCATTTCCAACTGTTTAGACAATTTGACTAAATGTAATGAGGTCCATATGATTCTTTTTACATAACTAGAAACCTTGGAATTGAAGGCAAGATTTTGTTAGCAAGACTATATTTAATGTAATCAATTTCTTTCTTATTATTATATATGTATTTTCCTGCTCTGTTGTAAAATGTGTATCTTTTTATGCATCTGATATTTATTCGCTCTTTAGCATGTTAAATGTAGTAACAGCCATATGCAAAATTTGATTATCTTACATTTAATGACTCTTTTAAATCTTATACTTTTGGAGGAATATAAGAAATACATTTTCTTCCAGTGAGTAGGGTAGCCTTGATAAAAGAAATTTATGTGTAGATATTTTGAGACTATATAGATATGCTATTAATTTTCAAATTCGTCCCCTCCTCAGATATGGCAGCTATTAATAATTCATGTCTGAATTCATTTTTAGTAGTAATTAGTATGGGACACAGCAACTGAGGATAGGACAAACTCGTCGGAACCAAGATGGTGGAAGATTCGACTTCCCATAGAGCCTCATGGCACATCTGCAGGCACCATGACAGTTCCCATTTAATATGGGCTCTAAATGGTGATTTTTCTAAGTCCATATTTTTTTCTGTTTATTATTAGAAAGTAGATTGTAAACCATTAATATATTTTGCTGTGTGCTTACATTTTCCTAGATTTAGTCAGTGAGAGCCTCTTCAAGATGGCTTCTATGTACTTGCATCTTGCCTTCAAAAATGTGGAGTGTGTGTGTGTGTATACTTTGTTACTTTCTGTCCAGTTTACCTTCTCTAGCTTTGTCCTAAACTTAGCCATTTCTTCAAATATCTCTGGTTCCTTTGGGTGGGAAATGGAATGTAGAAGCCAAAGTGTAGGTGCCAGGTATGTTTGTTAGTACAAACATCTTTTAAATGAAATCCTTATCCTAATTTCTGTTCTAGTTCCTGGCAAATGTCAACAAACCAAGAGACAGACAAATACAAATGCTATTAAAAACCAAAATTCAACCAAGTACAATTTGAAATCTAATTGGCCTTAGTCATTCATGGATTACAGAGCATCCCATCTAGTAAACAGAAAGGCACTCCCAGAAACTGTACAAAAATGAAGGGCTTTTATAAACATGGCAGGACAAGGAGACTATTAACAAAAGGAAAGAAAGAATTGTTTCAAGCAAGGTTACTTCACTAATGCTGACCAGGAAGTTCCAGAAATTCCATTCCTGGGAGAGGTTGAAATTTCAGTTAAGTCTTGATTTGCTGTCTTGGGGGTGAGTGACTTGACCTTGGGACTGTTGTTTCTTTTTTCTTCTTCTATTTTATATTATTTTTATTTTAACAATTTCCTCCTTTGGACCAAATTCTCAGCCTAACTGAAAGATGTGATCAAAATTAAACACACACCCTCAGCTTCCGCTCTGTGGTTCCTGCAGCTTTGTTGCTGTTCAGTGTAGTATCCATAGGTCATGATGTTTTTTGCCTATTATACCTGTAACATTCACAGGTAAGAGTTTCAGGTTCATAATCCTTAAATCAGTTATTCTCTTTGAATCTTTTCTGACATTCCAGTCTTAGGGAGGTCATTTTCTTGATGCTTGGTGGCTGTGAACATGCTTTTAAAGCTCTTGAGAAAATATAATGTGCTAGGGGATTATTAGCAAGATAATTCCCAATGTTTGGCATGTATGTTGGAGCCATGATCCTCAAGATGCACCCCAGTTTTAAAAAGACCCATTGAAGGAGTAACCCTTTTAAGCCAACTGGCTCTCTCAGTGATCTTACAAAGCTGAGTTTCAGCTTCCTCAGAAATATCAATTTAGGTACAGCATGTGGCACTGGCCATGGTACAGACACCTCTTTGCTGAGCTAAAAGCTAATCCAGGGCTATACTATTACCCAAGAACAGCCTTGGCCAAAGAGTCTAAGGATCTTTATCGGGCAGCTAATATCTTACCAATGGACTCTGCAATGTCTTCAAGAGCTAATGTGAAGTGTCTGATCATATTCTCATTTGTATCTACTCCTGAGACAGGAGGGAAGGGGGCAGGGCACTGAAGGAAGGACACAGCAACTGAGGACAGGACAAACTGGCTAGAACTAAGATGGCGGAAGATTTGACTTCCGGTAGACCTTGAGCCTCCTGGCACCCACAGACGCCATGACAGTTCCCAGACTGACCTTAAAAGGCCAAAAATTGGGCATGAGCCCAATTCCTGGAAATCTATGCCCCTTCCCCAACATAGTTGGAATGATCCTCCTACTTGTTAGCATTCACAGTTCCTGAGCTCATAAAAACGAACAACCTTGTGCCTCATGGTCACTCTCTCTCTTGCCTTCTGAGATGGTCTGCACTCTATCTGTGGAGTAGGTATCTACTTTTACTTTAAACTGAACACCCCACACCTCATGGCCTCTCGCCCTCTCACCTTTTGAAATGGCCTGCATTCTGCCTATGAAATGTGTATTTCCTGTGCCACTCTCCCTTCTGAGTGAGAGAGACCGCACTCTGTCTGTGGAGTGTCTGCCTCCCTGAGTAAACTTACTTTCACTTGACTGTGCTTTCTCTTGAACTCTTTCCTGCACTAGACAAGAACCTGTTCCCTGGCAACATCCCTAACCAGGGAATGAATTTATTCACAGGGATTGCCATGCTCATGCGTTCAAGCCAGGAGTCAGTCAGACTTTGAACACACGCAGGAAGAGAATTGCCTCGCCTGAAGTAAGGGGCCATCCTAAGTAGCTTTCAAAGCTGTGTGCTGTTGGCGGGCTCTCTGAGTGAGTGGGGGCAAATTTGATCTAGACAGTTACGGATAGATCAGAATCTTTGATGTTAAATTCAGAAATCTGAAAGCTTATCCCCCTTAGTAATGGCCCTACAGATACAGATAAGGGCATTATCTTTCCAGGGTAATGAACTTAGACGGAGAACTCGCTGGGTTCACAGGGTGCTACAGGTGTGTTTCTTGTTGTGCTCAAAGCTGTCAGAAGTCTTCTTTGATCCCACTGCTGCCACCAAATCTGTTAAAAAAACAAAAAAAAACCAAAATTCAACTAAGTAAATTTGAACATCTAATTGATTTTATTCAATGATTCATGAATCAAACAGCATCCCACCTGGTAAACAGAAAGGTACTCTGAGGAGCTGTAGAAAATTGGAAGCTTTTATAGAAATGAGGCAGGACAGTGAGATGATTAGCAGAAGAGAAGAAAGGGTTGTTTCAGGTAAGGTTGTTTTAGTCTTACCTCACTAGAGCTGACCCAGAAATTCCAGAAATTTCATTCCTGGGAGAGTTTGAAACCATAATTAAGTCTTGCGATTAATTTGTTGTCCTGGGGGCAAGTGGTTCTAACTTGGGGCTGTTATTTTTCTTCCCCTTCTCCTCATCCTCCTTCCCTTCCTCCTCCTCCTCCCCTTCCTCCTCTTCCTCTTCCTTCTTCTGAACAAACTTTAAATTGAACTGATACCCAATGTTAGAATGTAGGTAAAAATTCTATAGCACTGCCTGCAAATGCTGTAGAGCATTCATCATTACAATTACGTACATCAAAAAGCTTATCAGGCTTGAACTAATTATTATAAAAATTAAACTCATTTTTTAACTTACATTTAGATGGTTAGACTTTGAAATAGTTAATTAGGATTTCAAAACTTTGAAAATTGGGTTCCTTCTCATCTTAACCAAATTAAAACAATGCTAGATAAATTTAAAATTTTATTAAACATTAAAATACCATTTTTTCTAAGAATCTAAGGTGTTTTTTTTTCCCAAGGCAAGAACTAATTGCACCATTTAAAATTAATAGCTTGGTTATATACATCTTTTGTTAATAATTAGACGTTTAAGTGGGTGTAAAATGTGAACATATTTTTACTAAGGCCTGTGCTATCTTAGACTCAAGCCAGCTTTTGCACTAAGGTGAGAACATACCGTAGTTCATGAGAGTTGCATTCACTACGTTGAAAATCTGGTTGTGGTCACGTATATATGAAGTTACAAATGTGTATGTTAAAAAGGAATATTCTATGATAAACTGTCACTCTCTTAGCTCCTAATATATCCCACTCACCAAGTGTTGCTCTTGCTTATAGCATCTAGCAGTACCTGATCGTGTTTAATGATTTTGTTCTTTTGTTTACTGTCATTCTCCTCCACTAAAATGTGTTTCAGGAGGGCCGAGGCTTTGGTTTTGTCCCTAGCACTGAATAGTGTCTGACTTGTAGTAGCTACTAAGTGCATAGATGAATGAATCAGTAGTCCATGGTGGAAGGAATAAAAGTGCAGAGCAGGTTGTGATTTTCTGTTGGAAAGACACATAATGAGGCATTGCATCATGGGAGATCTGGAAAACCAAAAGGAGACTGAGGGAATGGGGTGAGTGTGTAGGGAGAGTAGGTCAGGCTATGAAGTTCAGGAAAAATAGGTAATAGAGAAATAGACAAAGTAAAGGAATGACCCAAGTTCCTATTCTTACTGTGTTCTCAAGTGAAGTCTTCTTATGGCCAGAAAGTAAAGGTTCTCACTTTTGGGTTAACTTATTTTTCATCTTAAATAAGTACAAATTTAAACTATAATTAGAAAGGTAGTGAAATTAATGTGTGACCATGAAACCATTAAGTCGTTAAGGGAATTCCGAATCACAAGTGGAAGTCAAATTGAAAAAAAAAGAGTAACCGGCTGTAACATCGTGACAGTACTGTAGTAGTATATTGTCTTTCACAGATTCAAAAGAAATAAAAAGAATAGCATCTTTATAAGTGGCACTGTATATAGAGTTTCTCATCTGATGTTCACAATGGCTCTCATGATGCTTGTATTATTATGTCCATGTATAGAGCTTAAAGCATTTGTACACACATCTGGTCACTATGGTCAACATTAAGGCAGCCATCAATACAGTTGTTTACTCTTATTGAACTTCTTCCTATTTCCAGAAGACCAATATCTATACCTAAATGATGGTGAACATACTACTTCCTGTCATTGGAGGCACTTTTCCTTTTCCTGTTTTGTTTTGTTTTTAGTCTCCTGTGACCTGAGGAGTACACAGTGTGATCAGAGGATCAGCGTCTTTTGGAGATTACACATTAGAAATCACGGCAGAAGTCATCCACAGAAACAGAAAGTAGGAAAGGAGGACCTGAGTGTGTAGCCCACATCCAGAGACCAGGAGGAGCACCCATGAGAGGGATTTCAAAGGAAGTAGCTCATAATGACAGCTCTGACTTTTCATAGGTTGTCTTAGACTCATAAAAGTGGAGCCGAAATAGAACAAACAGTGAAGCTGACAGCAGCCTGGCATGAATCAGAGCAAGTTTCATCAGAAGAAGGGCGCTACATCACTGTATCCAGTTCTCAGCATCCTCAGGAGAAGGGAGCTGAACACCTGCTCTGGTCCAGGTTGCCAGTGTGGAAGTACATTTCCAAGCCCCGAGTGTTAGAGAAGAGAGTTACAAATCCTTTGAGTGTGCATGAAGTTTTCTTCATGAATAAGGCAAACAACATAAGGAAAATCGTATCTTTTTTTCTCATAAAAAACAACTACATCATTTTAGAAGTACTTATGGAAGCAGAAAACTAAAGACCCTCTTTGAGAAAGCATCTCTCTTTATATTGCTGCTATCCCTCACATGCCACAAATGTCTCATGTTGTTTTACAATTATATATTTATATGTCTTTCTGGGTGATATAGCCCTGACCTTGCCTTATTCATTTTTTTTTTTTTAATTCCAAGGCTTAACAGAATGCCTGGTACATAGAAAGCATTCAGTGCACTTTTGCTGAATCGATGAATTCTGTTTGCAGATTGAAAGACACGGCAGTTGTACAGGGGAAAGGTCACTTTTTAGAGATGATGTTGATCAAATGCTGTGAGAATGAGGCCCAGAAACTGCTGCTGTCACTCAGCACATTTGGTATCAGGGAATCCTGATTATATATCAAAGCTTGAGCACCAGAAATAGCTTTATATTGACAATTTTCAGGGGAGGGTACTTATGAATATTTTTTGTGTTTCTCCCTAGTTCATTAATGCTTGTGAGCATAAGAGGAAAAGTCACTCGGCACTTTACAACCATAGATGGGAGAGGATGCATTTACACAAGTTTTTTTCCCCCAAAGTACTAGCTGAAGGTCATTGAGGTTTTTGCCTAGATCATAGAGGACATCACATTTCCTCTGGACTGATATTTCTGGACACTGTTTGGTACACTTAGAGAAATTTTCTTTTGCCACTGCAAAGAGTAGTATAAAACTTTTTGAGTGAAAAAAATGTCAACAAGTATTTCCTGAGATTTGATGCCGTGAGACATTCTAATTGCATACAGTTTTACCAACATACTCTCCAAATGTTGGCACTGTAGTTATGTCACGGGGCATTTATTTCTTTTTTCTCTGACCTATTGGAATTTTTTCCTCCCTAACTGTGGGGTAGGATACGAAGTGGACCTTAACTAGGTACATAGCTTTTAGCTTACTTTTTTTTTTTTTAGCAACTTTTTTTTTCTTCACCAAGACTGCAAAATTCTTAATTGGAATGCAGAGTGCTCCTTCTCTGCATCTCCATGCTGCCCGAGACATGCCTTAGTCAGGCACCAGTTCACCAAACCTTTACTGTGTTTGCTGAGCCAGACATTACAGGAAGTACTGGGGCCGAGCACTGAGCAAGGCAGCCACGCCCTCTGCTCTTGTGGTCCTTACCGCTGCTTGGGCAGGAAAGATTCAACAACATCTATTTGAGGATGGGGAATGGGAGATAAAGAGGACAGCAGAAGTGAAATCTGGAGCTGTCACCCCCTTTAGGAGTTCTAGAAGGTCTGAGAAGTCTTCTTTGAGTAAATACATTAAGGCTGAGTCTTAGAGTACCCCATTTCCCCCCCAGGCTGTAAAGGGAATTCAGATATTCAAACTGACAATATATTTCTGGACAGTAATTACTGTTTCTATAGCTCCATCTCTCTCTCTCTCTCATATAAATACTATATATTATATTATTATATGTTATAATAATAATTATACATTTTATTATATATATCTACTTAGATTATAATATTGCAGTATATTCTTTATTTAACAGTATATTATGCATATATATATAATTGCCAGTTAAATTTTTGGCAGCAGTTGTACTCCTGGGTATCTAGCTGAAGAAAACAAAGATATTAATTTGAAGAAATATATGCACCCCTGTGTTCATTGCAACATTATGTATTTAATAACCAAGATATGGAAGCAGCCACGTCCAATTGTCCATCAACAGATAAACGGATAAAGAAGTTGTCATATATATGTGTGCATTTATATGTATGCACACCATGATATGTTGGTCATAAAAAAGGATGAAATGTTAGCACTTGGAACAGCATGGATGGATCTTGAGGGTACTATGCTAAGTGAAGTAAGCCTTGCAGAGAAGGACAACTATGATATAATTTCACTTATGTGTGTAATCTAAAAAACAAACAAAATAAAACATAAACAGACTCAGAGTTACAGAAAATAAACTGGTTGGGAAGGGGTGAAAGAATGGTCAAAAAAAGTAAAGTGGATTAAGAGATATGAAATTTGCATCATACAGTAAATAAGTTATGGGGACGTAATGTACAGCATAGGGAATATATTTGGCAATGTTGTGATAACTTCGTATGCTGACAGATACTTACTAGACTAATCTGGAGATCATTTCATAGTGTACGTGTTTATATAAATGTCAAAACACTCTGATGTACACCCAAAAGTGATATTTTATATCAACTATACTTCAATAATAAAAAAAAAAAAGACTTCTTGCCACATGATGAAAAAGGAAACCTTGGGTATTTGCAAACCCTAACTGATGTCAAAAGCAGTCCCCTTTTCATAAAATATGGGCCAGGGTAAGGATATGTCCAAAGTATGACAGAAGTCCTTCAGGAACAGAAGCAGCATTATTACAAATAATAGTTTGAAAGGTTCTCCTGTCATACGTGCAAATTGCCGCATACACCCCCAGTTACACAGTAAAGATTTTACAAATTGATTATTTTTAGAGGCAAGTTGAAAACTGGAAAACTCATGTTTTCTGACTCCAATTCCAGCGTCCTTTCCTTTACACCACTATGTGGATTGGTTACCTAGGAAGCACTGAGCACCCAAACCCAGTAATTCATTATGTGAGTGTCACATTCATCCCTTGGGAAAGAGTCTAGATTTGAAAACCGTCTAAAATTCCTTATGGGAGCTTTGTTTCCCTATCCCTAGAAGGCCTAATATATATATAATTGTAATTGTTTCCCAGCCATCAACTTCTTTGTTGGTGTGATGAAATCAATGGACCCATTCCAGACTAATTCTTTTAAATGCATAAAAGAACATGCATAGACTTTAATAAAAATCAAAGAAAAGAAATGCAGCTATAAAAACATCTGTAATCAGAAGTCTTGGAAACAATGTTTTCCTAGAGTTACACGACTCAACCTGACACTTCTGGAAAGGTGTTTGTGTTAACAAGTCACTGATGCCGTGACATAAGCATTCTTTATTTATTTATTTTTTTTTACTTTTTTTTAATTGAGTAATAGTCATTTTACAATGTTGTGTCAAATTCTAGTGTAGAGCACAATTTTTCAGTTATACATGAACATATATATATTCATTGTCACATTTATTTTTCACTGTAAGATGTCACAAGATCTTGTATATATTTCCCTGTGCTATACAGTATAATCTTGTTTATCTGTTCTGCATTTTAAAATCCCAGTCTGTCCCTTCCCACCCCCCACCCCCTTGGCAACCACAAGTTTGTATTCTATGTCTATGAGTCTGTTTCTGTTTTATATTTCTATTTTTGACATAAGCATTCTTAAAGAAGAGAAGTAAGTATCTGCCATTAAACCAGGGGATGCCCCTTTGTTCAGCCCTTCTCCGATAAGGAGCTAAGGAGCTTTTGTGGCTGCCGATAGTAAGGTGGATTTTCACAAGCACTCAGGTGTGCACACAGATTCTAAAAAAGCACTACGTGAAGCTGACACCAAGGCAGTTTCCAGTTAGTTGCCTCGTGGTTCTCCGAATGTAGCCAGCAGATGGAGCACTGCAAAATTATGTGATGGTGAGGCCAGCTGTACATATAGAATGAAGCCTCCCGCCTTATCTGATGGAATGGGTCTTTGGAATAATGGAAGATCACTAGGCTTTAGGAAGGAGTAAGGAAAGAGAGGCCATGGAATATGGGGAAAACACTTCTACTAATTGTAAATGAGAGCAACGGACTTTCCAAGGCAAGGATTTGGCATGGGTATGACTCAACTAGATATTACGTCTTCAGTTATTTATACAAGATAGATTTATAATATTTACCATTTCTCTCAATATTAATTGCTTATGTTATGCACAGTATATAATTCTAAATCACTCAAAGCAAAAACAAGCACTTTTCTTGCATGATGTATGTAGTATTCCGCAGTAAGTGGCTAATAGATTGTGTTGAGTTCCTTATTTGTTCTTTCATGCTTTCTTGACAATGAAGAAAACCAAAACTCATCAGGAGAGTAAAATACACCCCCTCAAAAACAGGTTTTTCTTCCTTTCTCCCCTCCCCTGCAATAAGTGTCGTTCAAACCATAATTGGACAAATTGCTTTCAAATATGTCAGACTGTTTTTACATTTCAAACTATGTACACTTTCTCAAGATGCAAATCTGTGAGATATAATTTGTGCAGTGGTATTTTATAGCTGCCATGAAATCTGGCAATTTCCTTTTGACCGAGGGACCAATGAGTTGCATAGCTTTTCAGCCTAATCAGACTCCAAGGTGCCTGGGGAAACACTACATTCTGCCTGTAAGTCTGGTTGTAACTTTAGTTCCAGCTGGGAGCTGACCTTGCTTCTTATTCTTTTCCGTCCATCTGTACGGCTTCCAGAATCCAGTCTGAAGTCATTCCTAGGTAGTTGCTTTCACAGCCTGGTTATTATTATATTTTTGTAACATTTTGGCAGAGGATTAACCTGGTGCAACCTTCAGGGATCTGTCTGTCCAGCCAACTCAAACATGGGTCAGTGGAGATCAGGAAATAGCAGTGCCCTGAACTATCCTGTCAGTGGTTTCTGTGTCCAAATTTGTGGAAACACATGCCCACCTCACGTCGTATGAGGCTTTGATCTTGGTTTTGCCTGGTGACGTAAACACATTGTATAACTGTGGAATAATGTCTGGCTGTGTTCCTCTGAGTTCGTGAGGCCGCACATCTGACAACATTGCATATTTCAGAGGATTCTGAAAGGTTGTACTATGACCATTGGGTAGTATTGTAAAAAAGTAAATTTAGTGGGCTATCATTATTCTGGCATGTACTACGTCTCTTTAATCATTTGGGAAATTTCTTTTAAGTAAAATCATGTTAATCTGAACTTTCAGTTCTGTATTGTCATACTGTTAGGTTTCTTAAGACTTTAAATGACTTTGAAATTTGTTTTCTTTTAGAGCTTAAAGTAGAAAGTTTCTTTTCTTTTTCATTAAATAGTATTGATACCTTTTAACTAAAAATTACAAATATGGGTTGATTAGTAAAATACAGAATATTACGTACTACCTTTAAACCAAAGTATGTATGGCATTAACAATAGAATTGTGTTTTTGCATGGAAGGATAATATTGTTTATTTAAACACTGAGTGGGAAAGGAACTATCCTTATATACACACACACACAAATGAGGAAATAACCTCCAGGTACAATTCAATGTCAATAAAATATGAGTTAAAATAAATACAATATATTTTTTTCCAACAGGCATGCCCAGTGGGCTGAAACATTTACAAATTGCTAGCAGTATTTTAAACCAGCTTAATTTCAAAGCTTTCTACTTCCATTTTGACACTATTAAAAGCATTGATGTTCAGGTTTTATTATTACTTTAAATCTGAAAGACATTATGCGCATCGTTGCTAGGGCTCCCGCCAGGTACGTTTGCATCACTATGTCATATTAGTGCTAAACCCTTCTGCATAATGCACATGGGAACAGACACGTATAGTCACTTTGAAAGTGTTTAAAACTAGAATGGGCAAGATCCTTTAGATGGTTTATGTTAAAAAGATTCAGAAATATTGTATTCAGTCTGATTCTTTAAAAATTCATTCAACAGATGTGATAGAGCAATAGCTGCTTTTCAGGCTTTATGATAGATGAACAAGACATAATATCTGGCCTTGTTGTATTCAGAGACTAGAGGAATAAATCTATATAGGAGCAATTGAAAAAAAATACTGCTGTAGGTGCTGTAATAGAGGTTTTTAATACAATCTTAAAGGAGGATCATTTGAGAGCATGGACTGAGGCTGTTGGTGAGAGAGAAGATGAAGGAAGAAACCAATACTATATGAAATTAGAGATTTAGAAGAGAGTATAATTCATGAAGTGAGGTGCCATTGGTGATGGGAAGAGCAGCTGAACAGGGAAACCAAGGGCAGAGGTTGCATCCTTTATTTCATATGTTATAAAAAAGGACCCCAGACCCCAAAATGGAGTCCCTTACGCTAAGACCCTCTTCCTCAACTGAAACTTAATTATAGTTTTGGCTCTTCCAGAAATAGAATTTTAAAGTAGTCAGTTAGGAATTGCCTGATCAGTACTAGTTAAGTAAGTAATCTCCCTGCTAGACTCCTGTCATCCCCTAAAGAAAGTAGTTTTACAGTAACAGACCCATTTTTTCCGCCTCGTATAACTTCCTTGTTCCTGTTCCCTCCTGGCTGTGAACGTCTTTCATTTTGTACAGCTGTCTGCTAGATTGGATGCTGCCCAATTCAAGTTAATTTTTCCTCAAAATAAACTCTTAAAATTTTAAAAATATGCTTCAGTTTATCTTTTAACACATAGAAGTGACCTTGGAAATAGTAGACTTCTCATCTCTAAATTAAGGTTAATATTGGCCATATCAATCATTTGTTGTAAGGATTAGACAAGATAATTAATATGAGTTGCTTAGTAAAACTCCTAGCACACAGTAAAACTGCTAAGTACACTTTTATTTCTTTTTCCCTACCACCGAACACGTGAGTCCGTGAGCTTTCAGCTGATTATAGCCACCGATCCTGGAATCTTCCAGGTGGGCCAGATGAGGCCCCAGACACTGTGGAAGAGACACATCATCCCAGCTATGCCCTGTTTAAATTTCTGACACTTCAGAGTCCATGAACATAACAAGTAATTGTTTTACACCGTAAGTTTTATGCTAACTTGTTATCCAGCATTAAATAACTAGCACTCCCCAACCTGAAATGTGAAGTCTAAGCCTGGATTTGTTAGCAGAGACTAGAGATGATAAGGGCCATTCAGTATGCATATAGACTTGTAAGTTCATTGTTTGACCAAGACTGGGAAGACTGGGGTGCCTAATAGCAAATAGTTTAAATGTTCATTCAGAGTCTCAGGTCAACGCAAAGGGCTTAAAGCCAGGACTTAGAGAAAAGGCATGGCCCAGGTCTGAGTTAGTGAAGTAAGACTGAGAGAATAAAATATGTAGGATTGTATGTCTGTGTGGTCATAGAATGGAATATTAAAGAGTAAGACTCATTGATGAAGTAATTTTAATTAACCAAAAGTCTCCTTATCTTTGTAAGATGCTGTGAAGCTGACTCAATTGGAGTTTATAAGGGATTTTGAAAACGTTTGAAAAAGGTTGTCGAAGAAGATTATTAGCAGTGTAAGCTTTGTGATGGCATTTATTAGCGCTCACATAAAAATGATAATGTATCACTCAGCTCTTTGCCATAGTCCAAACCGTTCTGCAGAATATTGTTTTCTTCCTTTATTGTTCAAAAATAATTGAGATGAAAAGACAGGCACAGTGCCACCAGCATCAATCACCTGTCATGAAAATCAACTACAATACATGAGGTAGTAACCAAAGGCATGTTCTTAAAATAATAATTCTTATTGCCTATCTTTAGGGTGGGGAGACAATGCAAGAACAGCTCGTATTTACAACAGTGACCTGAATGAGATATTTAACAACCTGTAATATAAGTGCCAACCCACTTTCACACTATGCGTTACGAAGAAAACAAATGACTACACAATGCACCACATAGTAACTGAAGTTCTTTTTTGCAGCATCAATCATTGTACAAGGCTTCAGGAAAAAAAAAAAAAAAACCTGTAGCAAAAACAGAAAGGCATTAGTTACAGAGGATAGTTGAAGGCAGTTGTGTGAGCTTGATGGTAGAAAAGAACAACTGATGGATTAAAACAAAAAGGAAAATATTAGTGAAAAAGAACGATGTTACTGTGAGAATAAGATAGTCCTGGAAGAGAAATGGATGACTAAGGACCAAGGTTTGTTGGGAAGACTTCACGTTGGAATTTTATTCATATGTCACCGAACAAAGAAAAACGGAAAACGCATTTAGGGACACCCTGAGTTGAGGAGCTTGATGGGAGGGAATCATACATGCAGGGATCTCGAGAAGAATATATTTCAAGTGCAAAAGCCATGTGTAGCTAACAAGACAGTCAAGATATCTCAGAATAGAACTGTGGAAGAAGTTCTATGTAATCAATTATATATAATTCTTCAATATCCAAAATTCTATTGTCAAAACTGAAGTAGATGATTTAGGCATGGTTCTGAGAAAAAGGAAAAAGAGATAGTATACAGTTAGAGGTGTAACAAGTACAGCCAGCACATTTCAGAAGGTAATATATCCAAAATGTTTATACTAAAGAAAAGTTTGTGAAACGCTGAGTGTTGGCCATGCCCACAGCTGAAAGAGGTTTTTTTCTAGTCGGTTTGTAATTCTGTGACTCTGCTGCTCTGCCCTGTCTTCAAGAGGGTCAGTGCTGAAGTCAGAAGTATTATCTGTCAGCCAAACATGAACATACACGGTGGCTTTTGAATTTATCTCAAGGTAGCTTCCCAGTAAGGACATAACCATATTGAATGGTCTGATCCATTTTCTCTCAAATAGTGTGACAGCAGGAAGTAGAGAAATAGTAAAATAGACCTAGTAGTAGAAACAAAATGTATAGCCATAGAGAGACAAGAGAAGAAGAATTAGAAACAGAGAGAGAAACACAAAGATGGGCTGAATCAAAAGAAAGCAGAGTCACTGGAATCAGAGGCCACCTACTTTTCCGGGGCATGTGCAGGCTCTGGGGGTGTACGGGTGGGTGTAAACAGGGGCTTCAGGAGGTTATCGACCAAACTCTGTAACGTGGGGTAATCTGCAGCATCTTCAGTGTAACACAATAGTATGGTTCATGTCAGAAGTCAAGTTCTTCATTGAACTCTTGAATTGCAAAGTACAAGGTGTCCAAGAGTCATGATGTTTGGATCTGATGCAAGTTCTGGTTGCTCAGCTATTCCCTGCAGTGTGAAACTGACTGATTGCCTATTCATTTTGATCTAGTCCTTTCACATGATTTTCCAAGAAAATCATCAAGACTTGAAAAAAATATAGTCATATAAAGTACATTTATATTAATAAAAATAAGTTAATTTTTAAAAACACTGAAGTGGTTAAATATATTTCAGTATCACCAGATGTTAATTTTTATTCATATACTAAATCAGATGTTTGAAGCATAAGCATTGAAAATGGAATCATGTTCACAATATAATATTAGATGAAAAGCTGATTAAATTTTTATTATAAATTTATAAATATATAGAAATTTGTAAATCAATATAGAAAAAAGTAAATTCATCAACATTGATATTGATAGTGGCAAGTGCTGGGCTGGATAAGAGGCAGTTTTTCTTTCTATTTAACTTGTTGTCTTAACATCCTGTAATGTACAGAAGGTACTTGATTATTATGACATACCAAAGTCACCTGAAACTGTAAATTAAAGCAAGAAAGGGAATGTCTTGCTTAAAGTACACGTTTTTTTAGTGCTTTTGTGATTTACCTGCTCAAGTCCAAGAGGAATATTAATGCCTGTCTCTCCTCATCTTAGGATAATGTACCTCAAACTGAAGTACTGTTTTAGGACGTCCCTGTGTCCCCAGTTCTGCTAGGCGACCAGTGGTCCATTGTAGTGTTCAGGGTAATCTAGGTTCTTTCTTACAGAAATCTTGAAATGGTGGCCAGGGATTTAACACATAGGGTGTCAAAATACTCTCGAGACATTAATTAAAGATCAGAATGTTGGGAGATGACACACACGTGAAACACTGTCTCCATCCACATGAAGGGAGTAACACTTTCTCCCAAGTTGCCATCCCCTCTCACCTGGTTACGGCAGTAACCTAACTGGCCTCCCTGCTTTACATCTGGCACCCTGGAGTCGGTCTCAGCATGACAGCCAGAGTGATTTTTTTCAATTATAAGGATTATTTCACTTCTCTACTCCAGATTCGGTAAAGGTTTCCCATTTCATTAAAAATAAAAGCACAAATGCTGCCAAGAAGATTGTACGTGATCTTTCTTCTCTGCACCATCACCCACTCCTCTTCTTTGCTCACAGCGTTCTAACCACTCCAGGAGCCTCACTGTTTCTTGAACACACTGTGCAAACCCCCACATTAAGATCCCTGGCCTGGCTGTTCTCTCTGCTTGGAATTCTCTTGGGTCAGATATCTGCACGGTTGAGGCCCCATCTCCTTCTAGTTTTATTTAAATACTACCTTCTCAATGAGCCCTTCAGTGAAAACCATCTTGTAAATTATAATCAGCACCTACCACACTTCAGTCACTTCTAATTCCCATTACCCTGACTCACCTTTCCTTTATCTATAGAATTTAACACATTTGAATATTCATAGTAATTCATTTATTATGTATACTCTTCATCTCTATCTACTAGAATATAAGCTCCCAGAGGCAGTGATCTTCATGTGTTTTAATCACCAGTGTATCCCAAGTACCACAATGTGTGCTTGGCATACAATAGGCGCTCAAGAAATATTTGATGAATGATAGAGTAAATGAATAAATACAACTTTTCTTAACGCTCAAATAAAATAAAAGGAAAATGTAACTTTATTAAAATAGAAACAAGCAGGCATGAGTTCCCCAACCACATTTTTACAGCTTTTTAAACAAATGTGTTTTCACTAGTATCCAAGGTTATCCTAGATAACCGGGAAATTTCATTCCAGTTTTCCAAAAGCAGTAATCACTATGACAGAATCAGACAGACAGCTCCAACATCTTGTGCTCCCTTTGGTTGTTCTAGAAGGAAACTGCCTAGCCAGGGGCTGCATTTCTCCACTGTGTTCTTACCAGTGGGGTTTAAGTAAAAGTAGTACATATCACTTCCTAACCAAGGTGACGACATAGTGGGTGTACTTATTTCTAAACCATCTCTTTACCAGTTTGTCAGCTGGGAATAGAGAACTCCAAGGCACAAGATAGAATGTCACAAGATGGAAAATCTTGGGTCCCTAGAAAACCTGGGTCCCTACATGGAGGAAAGACATCTGTCAATCATTAACACCTACATTTGACTGTTAATATGAGTGAGGAACATACATTTATTATATGAAGTTACTGAAATCTGTGGATTATTTGCTATAGTATGTGGCATGGCCTTAAATGCAAAAAATTATTTAGTTCGGTTCTAAAGTTGCCCATCACACATTTGCATATGGTCACCACTACAGAATTCTTGGTCTTGTAGAACTGTGCAGTTCAAATGCCCCTTCAGGAAAACTTCATTTCCCAGAATGAACCATTGTTTCTTAATGCCATTTGAAGAGTCAAATGTTTGAGGAGCTGTTTAAAAGACTAGGACACTATATAGAAAGTCTGATTTTACAACCAAAATTCATTTGTAGCATAATTGTAAGAAAAATGTAATAGATGAACTAAATGAGGGGGGTAGAAGTCCTTTTAGAGGCTTAAAACACATTAAGTTCACGTGGAGGTTTAGTAAAGGATTATGCAAAGAAGTTATGGTATGAAAGAGGAAGCTCTTGTTTGTGATTTTGAAGACAGAATAGTTCCATGTCACTCACAGTATAAGAAAGTGATATATCATTAAAGATTGATGTCATCAAACAGTAAAAAAAAATATTGCATTTCAGGAGTAAAGTGTACTTTCAATAGAGATGTTGCAATTTTTAAGGAAACTTCTTTTTATGGTAAAGTAATGAAGATTGAAGTTAGTCTGGAATGGCAGAGGTCTGTCTTAGTGTTGGCTAGAAAAGAGACATAGAGTTCAGTGACTTATTTGGGTGGAAAAAAGTAAAAGAAAGAAGGAATATACATGTGTGAAAAGTTGCCTGTAAAACCAGAAGCCATTAAGTTCTTCACCATGTCTTCAATGTAGGGAATTCAAAATCAAGTTTTCCTGAGATAAAATATCCTCAGCTATACACTCCAGTTTTAATAAAAACAATAAAATGTGTGTATCCTTATGGTATTTTTTTGCTTTAATTATTTGATTTTGTCCCCAGTGTACTTTGATTTCTTAAACAAATGGTACCTACTATGTCTGATTGTAATTAGATGCTTACTTATGTCCCTTACACTGAACTGTGGCATCCTTCTGCAAATATAACATATGTGTAGTATGCATTTTTAAATACAGTAATAACTGAATGGGTGGATATGTAAAAGTTTGAGTGTCTCCAAGAACATGTGCAAAAAGATGTGATAGCAGATATCATTCTCAGATTGATACAAACAGAATTTAGAAACTGTTTCTTCAGATTCTAATCTGGGTCCCTTCACTTTCTGAGTTTCAAAGTCTGGAAAGAAAGAATAAGAGCAACTGAAAGATATTGTCATTTGTCATAATTATTGATGAGTTGAACAACTCTTCCTAAAAATTCAGAATAAATTTGTGTATTATATTTTTTCTACAAAGTGGATTCCATGCTATTTCCTTCCAGCCATAGTAAAAAGGAAATTCTGATGAGCACTTTCTTAATAAGGCTATCAACTTACAATCTAAATATCAAGACATGAGAATATCACTGCTCCCTATCCTAGTTTAGAGTCAATTAAAAAATTCTTCAATTTCTCAATAAAAAAATTTTTAAAAATGTGTACTGTCTGCTGAAGCTAGGAAAATTGGCTTCACAGCTGGCTGACTGGTTCATTCAGCAAGAAATCGGTCAACTCTCAGAGACCTGAAAAAATGCATTTCACACAGTGCCAAGAATCGTAAAACTGCAGCGCCAACTGGGAGTTAAAGAACTCAGGCAAATTAGAGCCGGCTTAGAAAAATAAGAACAGATCAAATCTTCACTGAGCTTCTCAAGCTAAACTATGTCTAACACTTGGACCCATTTCACTGAATTTCCTATCATAAACTTAGTGTAATAAAACATTGTCTTAAAACTCTTCTCAGCAGTCATCTGTTCTTGATTTCCTTCCCATGGTTTGTAAAGCTAGCTCACCTTTTCAGCATACACATCTCTCTCTCTTTTTTTTTTTAACCTTCAAAGGAAAGGAATGCTTAGTGTGTGTCTAGAATATTATGACTACAATGTAGGACGCGCCTCCTACAAGTTGGGGTGCAACATAAAATGTCTCCTGCTCTGTCTTGCTGGAAAGTTGAGAGGAAGTTTGCCATCTATAGTATTTAATGTACTTCCTGTAAATGTGTAGGAAATGCCTGTTTGAAGTTCTGAAGCAAACTACCTTGATGTTTACAGAGATGAGATAAACTACTTGATGAAAGAACATATTCAAGAAAGGATCCTATGAGAGGAAGGCAGCCTGTTTATTTACATGAAGATCAAAGAAATTTCACATGAATTGAGACAACGTATTTTTTTCCCCTCAGTGATTTGCAAAGAATAATCTACGTGGCTGAAAGAGAAAAGTGGTAAGTCTTTAATGAACATATTTTGGGTTTGTGTATTAAAAAATTAAATAGTAAGCAAACTAAAAGTAAAATTTGGGTTTTTTTTTTCAAGAAATATTCTATATTTTCCATACTGATCAATATTAAACTATAATGAAATAAATTAAAATTATAGTTCATTGATACTGTGCTTGGTGAATTTTTAGAAATTATCTTTGACTGGGCTTTTTCAAACACAAAGAAAGCTACACGCAACAAATGCTGTCAATGATTAAAGGCCTTTATAATCAAAGCCAGGAGAGTATTGTACAGATGCCAGGATAATTTAGTACAACCAACAGAATTCCTCTAAATACCCTACACTATAATGATTTGCTGTCTGATACAATATTCTTCTCTCTAGGAAAGAATGGATGTCGCCCCCAAATGAGAAACTTTAAGAGTGATGTTTCATGTGAGGGAAAAACCACACATTCTTAAGTCGTTAGCTTTTCCCTTCTTTTATGTACTTTACCTCCTTTTCCTCGGTTACTAAGGTTGACTGAGCTTTAAAGAATAGGAGGGAAAGCAAAAATACAATCAACTTCAAAAATCATTTTGGCACAGCACAGCAAAATGCATCCAATTAAAACATTAAACAGTGTGCTAATAATTACGTTTCCTGTAGCGCCCTTTCATCAAGGATTTCAAAGTCAAATTTACAGTTCCTCAATTATGCTTTGGACGTCTCTAATCCCGAGTGCTGGCAAGTCTTTCTCCCTCCCCCCTTCCTAAGGTGTGTTTCTAACTGAGTTTGATGGACCATCATTTTGCTTCCAGATCTGCAAGACGTGGATTCTCCTTCAGCTTCTTTTGCCTTTGTTCACTAGCTGAGTGGCTGATTCTGCATAATTTGTAAGCAGAAGTTGGACAATTTAAAAATGTTAAAAATTTGAATGATAGGCTTTTAAAAATGAATGAACTTTTATGACTTTTCAGTCACAAGTGCTTAGCTTAAAGAGCACTACCAAAATTCTGCCTTCACAAGCAAAAGGTGATTAACAAGGAGTGTAAGTTAAGCATGCAAATTAGTGCTTTTAAGGTTCTTATAAACAATGGTCTCTCTAAATAGATTATCTGTTTAAATATGTGCTACTGCCCTCATAGTCCAAGCGTTTCTTTATTGAACCCTGCCCTTTTTTTTTTAGCAGGTGTATGAAGCTGAATTTGGCTTAAGCACTGTACATATTATCAAAATTCCAAATTAGTCATTTTATTGAATAATGTTATCATCTTCTAAAATTACGCTGCCTGTGGCGTAATCTCTCAACAAGCCCTTTCTGGACTTCTGTAACTAGATTTTTATTTTTTTGCTTTAAAGAGTAATAACTATTTATATTTTTTCTTCCTTCAAAACAAAGATACTTGTCTACTGGTTTTATTGTCATTTCATTTTTGAGGCTTGGTTTTTAACTGTTCTGATATTTTCTTTTTCTTGAAATTCCTTTACATGATTCAAACATTTAAAAAGCTTGCCTTACGTAAGTTAAAATTCTTTAGCACCACATTTTAAGAAACACTAAATGCTAAATACTAAATGCTTAGCTTAGCACTAAATGCTAAGGCCTAAATCATCTGGAGTCTAATTCCAAATCTGTCATTAACTCTCCATGTATCATTTAACATCTAGATAAATGCACTGGTGCTCAGTGCCTTCATTTTTAAAACAAAGTGAATGACTTTAATATGTCTTTAAATATTAAAAACTATACAGTTCCAAGTTAAGCTTAACGTTAGGTGCCTTCAATTTCCTGATCCTTTATTAGCTAAAAGCAATAACCCAGTACGTACTGAAAGGCCTATTCTCTGCACGGTATTGTGTCAGTAGGACACGTGTTAATAGAAAGAAAAACAAGAAACGATCCTTCCTTCACTCATTCTTACAGCTGTACAGTTTTTACCTGTCCTTTTCCATATATATTATCTTATGTGATGTTCCTAACAACTTATGAGATGGAAAAGAGAGCTATTATCAGCCCCATTTACAAGATAAAGGCAAGTAGCTTCAAAAAAATCAAGGACTTATTAGAAAATTCTACAGCTAGTGAGACAGGTAGAACTAAAACTATTCACGGTGTTATTACTACTATGTATTGATTAGTGTGCACTGTTCTTGAATGACATTCTTTCGGCCTCTCTTCCTGAACCACATAATATTGTCCCACTGTGAAATAAGCATTACAATTTTGTATTTACTTCTAATGTATCTCAAAGGGAACCTTGTTTAATGATATAACATTTGTAAATCTCTTTGAATAAAGGAATCATTTAAATGCAAAGTACTCCTGAACGTTATCCCCTTTACTCTCCCACTGGGTACATAAAAATCAAATAGGGCTGACTGTGATCTTTTAGGAACGTAAAAGTAGCATAAATTGACACTTTGCACCCCCACCCCCCACCCCCGCCCCGTGAAACGGTGCACCTGAGGCAGATTTCCAAGTGAGGCTATGACGCCCAGGCCCCGAGTCCTCCGCAGAGCGGAGCAGGGGGAATTGACATGCCGAAAACCTTTTCGAAACTTGCACTTAGTCTCAAATCAGCAGGTATTGGGAATTCGTTTTTCACACAGCTTGAGCAAATGCACGGACAGAGCTCAGACTTGCACAGGTGGGGAAATCGTGGATCCCGGAATCAGCACAGATGCTGCATGACTGAGAATTCTGCACAGTTTCACCAGCCCTGCTGCCGTTGGTCATCATGTGCACCTCCTCTTTCTCTGTTCTTCCAGTTTTCCATTGCCACTTCCAACAACAGCCTTTAACGCGTTGTTCAAAAAATCGGATATTGGTATCCTAATGGGTTTGCTGCTTGAGTTTCTTTACTTAATAAACTGAATTTCCCCAAGTCCTACTCTCATGGAACCCTTTCTTAACTAGGATGTGCCCCTTCACCTATCCAATATAACCCCGAAACTTCAGTGGAGGATACAAAGAGCTTCACAAGTGGGGCCTGACTTTCCTCTTTCATTCAGGCTGTTATTTTTGGTGCCCTTTTGCTTATTAATGTTTCTAAATGGTTTCTCATGCTTCCCCCGTCTTTAACTCATCTTTGGCTCCATACCAAATCTGCAAACTCCTGCTTAAACACATTAGAGGATTACAGAGTCTTAAAAGCTTGATGTAAAATGTATGTAAAGTGAAAGGCACAGGTCTTAAATGAAAAGCTCAATGAGGTTTGATAATGGCTTGCATCCTGTGAACAACGCCCCCAACTAAGATCTAGAACGTTTCTACTGTTTGGAAAGTTCTCATCCAGCAGATCCTCACAACCCTATAAGTTACCAGTATTCAGATTTTTATTTCTATAGATATTTTTCACTTGGTCAGCAACTTCATGAAAATGAAATCATACCACATGGACCCTTCTGTGTCTGGCATCTTTGCCGTTCCATAGACATTCGAGATACCATTTATCAGGCCGAGGGAATTACCTTCTATTTTTGGTTTGTTAAGGGCTTTTATCGTGATTGTCGTTTAAATTTTGTCAAATGATTTTCCTTCATCTATTGAGTTGATCACATGGTTACCCTCATTTTTCTGTCCAATTTTTTTTATCAATTTAAAAAAAATATTAAATAAGCCCTGCATTTTCAGGATAAGCCCAACTTCATATTGCTGTATTATTCTTTTTATAGACGTTTGAATTTGATTTTCTAAAGTATCTTTAACTTTTTTGTATAAGTATTTATAAGTGATCTATCATTTTTTTCTTATACTGTCTTTGGTTTGACATCATAGTGGTGCTAGCCTCACATCATCGGTTGGGAAGTGTTCCTTCCCTCTGCCTCCATTTACTGAAAGAGATTGTGTAAAATTGATACTATTTCTTCTTTAAATGTTTGACAGAGATCACAAGTGCTGTCCTATTGGCTTAGACTTTTCTTTGTGGGCAGGTTTTTAATTACCACTTCATTTTCTTTAGTAAATAGAGGGTAATTTACTCTTATAATCTACCCTTTAAGTTTTTAGATTTTTAAATTACTCTTGAGTCAGTTCTGGTAACTTAATTTTTTAAAAAATTTGGGTTTGCATCGAAGCTAGTTAACTTATTAGTGTAAAGTTTGTCATCGTCCCTCATCTTTGTTTTGCCGTCTTTACAACCGGCAGCGGTGCCCTCTCTTTCGTTTTGATATTGGTGGTTTACTTTTCAGTTCTCTTTTAATTGATCTGTCTAGCTAGAGGTTAATCCATTAGATTTTTTTCAAAACAGGTTTTTGGTTTTTCTCATAGTTGTCCATTTTCTATTTCACCGATTTACACCGTTACTGATACTATTTAATTCTTACTTAAATTTGGACCTAATTTGCTCTTCTTTTTCTAGTTTCTTAATTGGAAGCTTAGCTCTTGGTTTTAAACCTTTCTTCTTATCTAATATAAGCACTTAAGGTATAATGTTTCCTCTAAAATTTGTTTCAACAAATTTTCTTAATGAGAAATGTTGAAAATGTGAATAGTGATAAGAGGAGTATAATTAATTCAACCCTTTGCTCCTGAGGACCAAAAAAGGAACAAACAAAAATATTAAGGAAAGAAGGAGAGGGAAAAAAATTTAGGGAAGTTTATAGAGAGGCAGAGGAAGACATTTCTAACAGTTTTAAAAGCCATGAAAGGTCAAAGTAGATAAGAATTCACAAGTGACTATTTGTTTTGCCTTTTATAAAGTCACTAATGCAATACTATGTTTCGATAATTGTAGGTAATATAAAAGCATGGGGCTGATTTAGAAGGGAAATTGGAAGCAGTTTATCACTGAACTGTGTGATTGCATCTATCCCTCCCTCCTAACCTTTTGCAGGAGAGAAGAGGACTTGACAGCTTTAACTGTATGGCTAAGCTAGAAAAAAAAAATTTTCACTTGTTTCGTGGTGACAGCACCTTCGAGGTGTTGGCCAACTTACAAGGTGTTGTAGAGTCCTTTTGGTAGTCAAAAAAAAGTTGTCAGATCACCTTCTGTCTACTGTTTGAGAGAGTATGGCTGTCTTACTCTAGAACACATAGTAGTAACTTCTAAATAAGCTTTCATTTCCTTGCTGTGGTTTTTATTTACTGAGCCCACTGGAATAGTTTTTGTCTGCTCAGTGAGGTGTAGGCACCTGGCAGGTAAGGGCTGGCTTCAGTTCCATTGTAATCTGCAGGTGTACTCTGTGTCCTTGGCAGAGTACTGGAGGACATAGCCTGTGCACAGTGATGCATGTAGCTTTTCCCACCTTCTGATTTCATATTTGCCTAAAATAATTGAACTTGTGGCAAAATGAAATATTGTTCCGTAGTTTATCTCAAGATCCCCATGATCCGAATTTTCAATGGCTACATTATTCTACAATTTGTATGACCTTTGAGCTTCCTGATACGATACATGTTTATCTCTCCTTCTTATGCTTTTTTATTGGAAAGATGTTGGGGAGTTTGTGGTAAGGAAGTAGAATATTAATTTCTCAAAGAAAACATTTTTAGTTTTGAATTCTCAATAGGAAAAATGTATGAGAGAAAGGAAAGATAAGAAAATAATACAGAAATTAAAGGAGATAATTATTTTTTAAATTAGACTTGAAATTTTTTTAAAAATTAAAATGTTAAATAACGAAAGAAGATTTTTGTATTCTAGTAGATTGAGGGAGACATTTAATTCTTAAACTCAGTTCATTTCCACCTCTTACAAGTTTCTCCCAAGATGCATTATGTGTTTTATAAATTAGTTTCTGTTCATGATAAAAGAACATTTTCTTAAAGTTTGATCCAAAGAACAATAGTCCTAAGAGGTATCCTTTGAAATAAGAAAAAAAAAATTCTGCATGCTATATTGTCTTGGAGACTCCCAATGCACATAAATATATTAGAAGCTCTGAGAGTAACTGACTTAAAAGAACTTGTTTAACTTGATTTAATATAATTTTTCCAAACTTATTTGATCCCGTAAAGCTTTTATTTTTCTATATTAGCCATCAATTTGCCTTGAAACTAAAACTTTTTTGGTGCATGCTTTGGTAAATATGGCAAGAATATTTTCATGTTTAAACTTTTAAACTTGAGTAGTGCCTGACAGATAATATTCATTCAGTTGAGGAAGTCAAGAATTGAGAGATTTTTTTTCAATCGGTGACTTTTTTGCACTAGTGTCAGCTTATTAGGCAAATATCTAATTTATTTAATAGCTATAGATTACTACATTGTATAAGTCATCTCCCAAATCATTTTCAAAACCAAATATTATGCTATAACCATATATAGTGATCAAACAAATAAAAATAATGATCAAATTTTTGTTCAGGTTTTCAGAGCATAGCCCAGATACCAGAAAAAACTTAAGAGATAGGATAAAGATATCATTCTAAATCAAGAAAAAGGCAAAATAAGTTTTAACTGTTGCTACTTTTTTAACTTAGACTTTTAAAAGAAGCCAAATACTGTAGTCATGGCATTTATTTTGGTATAAGACATAATGAGGCTAAAATATATGGTCTTGCACTGAGCAGTGAAAATGGCACTCTGAATTTTTAAAATATGAATAAATATTATAATATATTCTAAAATTCCCATCAGCATAAAATGACCTATAAATTGACATAAATCCTATAAATTTCTGCAGTCTTTCAGGTTTCTACACCCTGCAGCGACCACACTCTCTAGAAACGAGCTCTAGCTCTTAAGATTAGCAAATAACTAGTGAAATGGAGCAGGGATAACCTGCTTAGACATTCATGCATAGATTGTCGGCGCTGAAGGAGCAAGTGCCAAGGAAGGCAGCACACTTTGCGTCCTGCTGAAAAGCACATGGCTTGTCCATTGCTTTAGGAATATTTGATCTATGTAGACCTATTAAACACAATTTAAACCTATATTTATCTTCTTTAATACATCCCAGAAGACCTCAATATTCCAATAAACTCTTGCCATCCGTTAAGATCGTCAGTTTATTGTGGAAAAGAACCAACATTAGTTTAATACTATTCATGGGCTATGTCTGAGTTTTTCACATCATGACTCTTTAATATCATATTAAAATGGGGCAAAATAGCATTGATTTCTTAATATTAAAACTAGAACTCTTGCCAAGCAAAGAGCATTGACATCAGCTTATTACTAGACCGTTTTATAAACTTCAAAGGGTCTAGCATAATATATACACCTAGCAGGCATTTAGTAATTGGATTTCCATTGAATGGTGAATGTGGCTGAATGCCTGATGCTGTCTCATGACCAAGGTTCCACTCTTTTATTGTAAGGGTTTTACCCATCTTAGCAAAAGCCACCTTGGGAGAAAAACATATTTTTCAAAGTCTTTTGTACCTTGCTATTGCACAAGTTTTACCAATTTTATTAATGGGATATAAGCAAAAATTATATATGACACTCCAACTTTACCCTTTAAAAAAATAGCCACATACTGACCTGTCTCTTTTTCCATTCTAGTGGCTGAAAGATAGACGAAACTTGACCCTGAAAGGGAAGCTTCATGCTGAAGTTGGCAGGTCTGTTCCGATAGCCTTGGACTATGTACTTCTGAACCGTTATATGCGAGAGAAATTAACTTCTTTAGTTGTTGTACTTTGAGATCTCTTGTTACAGCAGCTTCGCCCAACATGTAATGAGTTGCACAGAAACACATTCAGAAAAGGAAGTAGACATGGGTCTTTCCCCCAGATACAATACCAGCAATAGCAGGAAGAAGAATAAACCATTAATAATAAAATAATACATCCCACTATCCTATCATTTTGTGGTTTAAGAATTTGTGTTAAGTACTTTACTACTTAGTGTCAAGAAACACCACGCGTGTGACCACGCATGCCATTTAAATACTGTGTGTGCAAGTTTCTACATTTGTTAAATGAGTTTAATTTCCATACAGTGTTACTTTGAGAAATAAATCAATATGTGAAAGGTTGTATTAGGTAGACATTAACAGTCCCGTTTTACATAGAACAAAGTTGAGGTTCAGAGTTATTCTGGGATACCTCAGTGACAATTAGGCTAGAACTCTAGTCTTTTCTAATATATTACATTGCCTCTAGATGCTAAGAGGGCTTGAGTTTCTCCCAAGCTGGGGAATCTAGAAACCTGGGCATATTCTCAGAAAAATGTGATTTTTAAAGGGATTCAGTGATTACTCAAAGCTTACCAGTTGAACAGATTATGTTTTATCTTTACATATCTTATTGTATCTAATGTTATGGTGTGCATAGAGTTAAAATAAATGCCTTTAATTACATATTGCATTAAATACATCACGTTTAGGAGCTCTGACAATTAGCTAGTACACTGAATTATTTTGCCCTGTGGACATTTTATAAGGTTTTTGAGAAGGGATTTAATTGTTACTTTAAAATATGATTTTAGTGGTACTATCTCAGAGGCAACTAATTGAGGCAAATAGACAGTCTGGATGAATTAGATAAACTAGTTCCATCTTCAGTAGATTTTTTGTTGTTGTTTTCATTTTGTTATTTTACTTTGACATGTGGATAAGTCACTACATGACTTGATGATTCTTTAAATACTCTATCTGAAGCATATGGAGTTCAGTTTTAAACTATGGGGCAGAGGATAAAAAGAACACTGTTTTAAAATTTATTATGATTATATTGAATTTTAATAGCTCATTTAACTCAGGATAATTTGCTTCTTAGATTACTAGATAATGGTTTTGAGGATGAAGCAGTATTTTATTCATTTTTGCATCCCGTCCTTTGCATCATGCCCAGTAAATGGAAGAATGAGTAAATGAGTGAATGGATAAGAGAATGATATGCCATTAAAATACTCCCACCTTGGGTTATTAAGTGCTGCTTCAAACACTGGATGTGTAAGGAAAGCACACTCCCCTCTTGTTCTCACCCTGCAGTTTTCTAGGCATTATTAGATGAGCAGCCTGCTGTGCTTCTGAAAAAGCAGTCTTAAGTCTACCATGATTATGCTATGTTCCAGAATCAGAGACTGCTATAGATTGAATCTGTCCCCCCGCCCCAAATTCATATGTTGAAACCTGATCCCCAGTATGATGGTATTTGAAGGCGGGGCTGTTGGGAGGGAATTGGATTATAAGAGTGGAGCCTTCCTGGAAGGTATTATTGGATTAGATTAGAGCTTAGATTAGCGACCTCACCCCTTCTGCCATGTGAGGTGACAGTAAGAACACTTTCATCTATGACCCAGGGAGCAAGACCTTACCTGACGCTATATCTGCTGGTGACTTGATTTTGGATTTTCCCATCTCTGGAATTATGAGAAACAGATTGCTGTTGGAAAAGGCATCCACTCTATGGTATTCTGTTATAGGAGCCTGAAGTGACTAAGGCAGAGACCTAGCTTCTCCCATCACCAAAAGGAATACGCTCCTTTCTCTTACGAATTTTGTGTGCACTGGGGACCCTTCCTTTACTGTAATGATTGGACATGAATATGAACTTCATGCACTAAAAATTGGTTGTGGAGATGAACTGTCTGTACTGAGAGCAAGAAATCTAACATTTTTGCTTTACTTTCGATATTCACAAAGAAAGGTCAAAGGAAAACTTAAAATAATAGAACTGTTTTCTAAGTTGAATACCTAAAATAATTTACAATAAATTGATAGGAATTGTATTGAATCTGAAGATGGCTTTGCATAGTATGGACATTATAACAATATTAATTCTTCTGATCTATGAACATTTCCATTTATTTCTGGCTTCTTCAGTTCCTTTTCAAGGTCTTACAGTTTTCATTACAGATCTTTCCCCTCCTTAGTTAAATTTATTCCTAAGTATTTTATTGTTTTTAATGCTATTGTAAATGGATTTTTTTTTTTTTTGCTCTTTAAGAGATTTTGTTGTTAGTGTATAAAAATGCAACTGATTTTTGTATATTGATTTCGTATCTTGCCACTTTACTGAATTTGTATATTCTAACAGTTTTCTTGGTGGAAGCTTTATGGTTCTCTCTATATAAGGTCTCACATCTGCAAACAAAGAATTAAAAAATTCTTCCTTCCCAATTTGGATATCATTTATTTATTTATTTTTTTCTTGCTCAATAGCTCTGGCTAGGACTTTCAATACTGTGTTGAATAGAAGTGGTAGGACTGGGCATCCTTGTCTTATTTCCTAGTCTTAGAGGGAACGTTTTCAAGCTTTCACAGTTGATATGATGTTAGGTATCAGCTTATCATATATGGCCTTTACCACGTTGAGGGCTATTCCTTCTATATCCAGTGTGCTGAGCATTTTTGTCATAAAAGATTGCTACATTTTGTTAAATGCTTTTCCTGTATTCATTGTGGTGATTATATGATTTTTATCTTTAATTTTATTAATGTGATACATTACATTTACTGATCTATGTATGTTGAACTATCCTTGCATCCCAGGGATGAATCCCACTTGATCATGGTATGTGATCCTTTTAATGTGATGCTGAATTTGGTTTGCTAGTATTTTATTGAGAAATTCTGCATCTATATTCATCAGGGATATTGGCCTGTAGTTTTCTTTTCTTGTAGTGCTCTTATTTCACATTGGTGTCAAGGTAATACCGACCATGTAAAATGAGTTTGGGAGTGTTCAATCCTCTTCAATTTTTTGGAAGAGTTTGAGAAGGATTGGCATTAATTCATCCTTAAATGTTTGGTAGAATTCACCACTGAAGCCATCTGGTCCTTGGATTTTCTTTGTTGAAAAGTTTTTGATCATCAGTTCAATATCCTTACTTGTTACTGGTCTATTCAAATGTTCCATTTCTTCATGATTCAGTCTTGGTAGGTTGTATGTTTAGGGGAATTTATTCATGTCTTCTAGGTTATCCATATTGTTGGCTTATAATTGTTCATAGTAGTGTCTTATAATTTTTTAGATTTCTGTGCTGTCAGTTGTAATATGTGTTTTTACATTTATAATTTTGTTTACTTAAGCCAGCTCTTTTTTCTTGGCATTAGTCTAGCCAAAGGTTTATCAATTTTGTTTATCTTTTCAAAGAACCAACTCTTAGTTTTGTTAATCTTTTCTATTGTTTTTCTATTCTCTATTTTATTTATTTCTGTTGTAATGTTTATTATTTCCTTTTTTTTCAGATAACTTTGGGCTTAATTTGATCTTCTTCTAATTCCTGGAGGTGTGGTATTAGGTTGTTTATTTGAGATCTGTTTTTTTTTTTCTATTTTTTAAATGTGTTTATAGGTGTAAACTTTCCTCTTAGAACTTCTTTTGCTGCATATAATTGGATTTAAAAAATTTTTTTCAGTCATACTATGTATTTTAATCCATTTATATTTAAATGATTATTGGTAGGTAAGGACTTACTATTGCCATTTTATTTATTGTTTAATGACTGTTTTATAGATCTTTTTTTCCTGGGGGCCCAAATCAGGCAGAATTACCATCCAAACTCCCTGGCTAGACAGAGTCACTCTGTTTTGCAGAAGGGCAGAGACACTGGCTGGTATCTCTGCTCAGGGTGCTGGCAAGAATGCATTCTGTTCTGCTAAGATCTGATCCCTGGTTGCTGTAAGCCCCACCCTGTCCCTTGATCTTAATTGCAAAGGTTCTTTAAACTATTAAATAATGGCCTTAATCTCTGCTTTTTTGACAGTAAAACTGTTTGTGAAAAAAGACCACATTGTGTAGATTGGGTAATAAATTTATAATGACTTCATTTAGAGTCTTTCTGGGATTGGTTCTAATTTCAAAAATAGATTCTGATTTAAGACTCAGAAGTATAGCTAGAAAAATTAATATTACTTCTCTCTTTTAATTAATTCATTTGAAGAAAACCTGGTAGGATGATCTGAGCTGACAGTGTCATGTGTCACTCTTCCTTTTTAGTGGAAGATACACAATTTACAAACACTCTTTCCAGGAGGATAAGAAAGTTTCCCATGGAGGAATGGCCTTGTAATTTGAGAGCCAAAATGAGACAGGAGGGAAGGGGACAGAGCACAGCCACTCAAGGAATGACAGCAATTTAACAACAAAATGGTGGAAGATTCAACTCCTAATTGGCCTTGAGAATTAAGAAGTTTGACTTCTGGTAGACCTTGAGCTTCATTATATGCTCATTCTAACTGCGTGATAAATAACATGCCCGCAGGTGCCATGACAGTCCCAAGGCTAACTGCAAAAGGCCAAAGAGTGGGCGGTGGCCCAATTCCTGGGAATCCCAGCCCCTTCCCCAGGGCAGTTGGAATGGTCTCACCTGTAGGCTGTGAAGCTACTGAGCCCATAAAAACTGGCAACACCATGCCTAGCGGCCTTTTTCACTCCCTCCTCTTTGGAGACAGCTGGCACTATGTCTATGGAGTGTGTACCTACTTTTACTTCAACCTGAGCACCCAACTCCCACACCTCTTTCCTTGCCTTTCTCTTCTTACACTCTATGCAGTATTTATCTCTCTAAATAAATCTACCTTTACTCAACTGTGGTTCACACTTGAATTCTTTCCTGCTCGAAGCCAAGGACCCACACTTGGCAGGGCACGTCCCAGGGGCTCAACCTGGGACACAGCCCTCCTCACGCCCCATGTCCATTTTCCTGCATCAGAAATAACAAGCAGATGTCACAAGCATTAAACAAAAATTCCCTGAATATTTTATTTTCCCACTTACAATTTAATTTGTCATTGTAACTATGACAAATATTATTATTTATTTCTTTTTGTACAAAATGTGATAATGATGCTTAGTAGCAGAACAAAAACTTATCAGTAGTAGATAAGAGTATTATCAGCATGGTTTTCAATCGTATCAGTAAATGATTCAGTGTAATTGGGTCCCAGGGCGTGTCTAACCAAGCCGAACGTCTAGAGAACACACAGGAGTTGTAAAAAGATTAGATCTTCTATTTTCTCGTTGTCACTGTAATTCTGTGTTTCTATTCAGTGCCTCTTGGTATACATATGAGAGAATGAATCCCAGATACAATTTCTGTGTCTCCTCAGATACGTTATTTTGGCGATCTCTGTTTGATCGGACTGCTGTAGTCCTGGTTACTGCTTACGTTCTACAGACTGCCTCATCCTGCAGCTCGGCTAACGTGACTGCAATAGATCAATTGATTTAGTCACTGCACAAAGTTTTACAAGATAGGAAGGCCAATAATCGTTCCAAAAATCCCTGCAATCTAAGGGAAAAAAAGCTTTTATTTAGGAAAAAAAAAAGAGTCAACTCTTATCAACCACCAACCATGCACTATAATTTTAAACAGCTTTTCAGCCGAGTTTTTCTTTTCTGCCCAGTGACTGGTTTACAGTGTCGCTCGGCCTGTGGACCAAAGACTCTTGATTAGCCGTGTGGGGCAAGTCCTCTTAGAACACTGCACAGTTGCACTTCAGTGCTTCCATTTTGACATATCCTGTGAAGGGTTACACAAAGTCATCTGAAGAGGTTAATGATGAAGGAGGATAAGGAGGAGGCGAGGAAAAAGCTGTGCAAGAAGTCGAAAACTGTAACAAAGAAATGGCAGCTTAACGTGGTAGGTCTGAGTATTCGAACGGGGATGACGGTGGTGAAATTGAACAGCAGTTACATCAATTTGGTTGTCAATTGCTAAAATGTCAATTATAGCCATTTTAGTGGCCGGGCAGTAGATTCTGCTTACGCATTTCCAAGTGACAGTTACAGGTGAAAAAATATATTCTTCTCTTATATATGTATATCAAGGGTTTTCCTTGTATGAAGAGAAGTTAAATCAGAGGATTAGTTGTACTGAAGAACTGCTGTTTTGGAAGCATCTTTTGGCACCTGCTCATTGCACCAAGAGGTTGCATGGTGTCAATTTTACAAGTGAACGTTCATTCTTATCTCAGCCATGTCTGAGAAGTTCCTATTCTACAGTTTCTAATTTTCTTCATCTTCAATTGTAAAACTTATTTTGATTTTCTTTTTTCTATCCTTCTTCCCTTGCTTGTCACTCTCTCCCTAGCCCCCTTTTCACTTCCTTCCTTTCTCCTCTCTCTTTCTTACTCCTTTTTCCTTTTCTTCTTCCTTTGTAGAAAAGTAAAATTGAATAAAGAAGACGATTCTTCTTAGGAACTTAGCATGGTTTGCCTGACTATAACTGAGAAAGTTTATTATTTGAATAATTCTCCACAGATATTAGTAACTACAAACAAGATAATATACTGCAGTTTTGTTTGAATTGTAGATACATCCCTCAATTATCAGAATTAAAAAAAAAAAAGTTTTAATGCCTAAACAGTTCATGACTTTGCCATAGCCTTGCTGTGGCCTTGCTAAAAGTCTTGAAAGCTTTACCAGAGCCTGAAGATAAGTACTACCTTAAGTACTTACCTTATTTAATTATTTGGCTTCTACCTACCTGCAGTGACTCCCCCATATGTTCTGAGCGGGAACCTCATTATTCATTTTGCACATCAAACCAGACAAGTTCTTCTTGGATACCATGCCACTTTTGAATCGATATTTTCTCCTACCCACTTCTCTGCCTGGGAAACTTCTGTTCATTTGTAAGACTCAGTTAAAGGGATAACCTTACTTCTCTGCCCAGGAAGAAGAGCTTCTACCTTAGCCCTGGCAGAGGTCTGGGATTTGCCTGTATTCTAGAGTTATCACTGCACAGATTATGCAGTCAAAACTCTTGGAGGGCACGCATTGGTCTTGCTCGTCTTTTTATTCTTAAGGTTTGAATATTCCAGTGATGGGCGTTTGGAAGAGGGTTAATAAAGTGAATGTTGAGTGACTCCAATAATAAATAATAACAACTGTTGTAATAATAAAAATTTATAGAGCACTTACTATCTATTGGGAACTGCTCAGAGCACTTTAAATATTTTAATTTATTAAATTTAATCATTGCAATGGCCATATGTGATATTTCTCTTATTTTACAGATAATAAAATTGATAAATTCAACAGAGATGTTATATCATTTCCCTAAGGTCATACTGCTAGTGGGAAATACCCAGCATTTGAATCCAGGTAGACTGCTCTCAGAATCCAGATTTGTAATCTGAAGAGCATTCAGTATCTCCCTTTCTACAGGATTAGCAGCAAAAGAGTCCCCTTCATTTTAAGGGCCGTGCATAGATTTTCAGATACTCATCTTTCAGATCCCCAAAGCCACTCTGATTTTGAAATATTTGTCATTCTGCCAGCACACTGTTCTATCAAGCCATTACGTGTCTGATTTTCTCTGCTTGGAAGGCTGTCCACCTCAATCCTTGCTTTCATCTGACCAGGAAAAGCACTGCCGTCTTGTGAGAAACCTCAACCACCACTGGTCCTTTGAAGACCTCCTTGTCAGTTCCTCCCTGAGATTTTCATTGCTGAGTGCCACAGGGCATGTAGAAATAAATGCTGGTTCAATGAAGGCAGATATTAAGAACTACCACTCTTCATTGCTATAGGCATAAACAAAAATATTAGTGTTTGTATTTGAAGAGACAAAACTGGTACTGAGATGCAATAAACCAAAAAAAACCCAAACAAACCAAAAAACAAAACAATCTTGTTTTGGGCTAAACTGCAAGTTCCAATTGATTCCCTTTGTTACCTTTGGCTGAATTTATTGAAAATACAAATTTGTATAACAAGCATGGTATAGTAGCAATAAAGATCAAGTTGTCAACATCTGGTTTCCGATCCAAATAGTTTGTGAGATTAATGCTACTGACTCTAGGTTCTGCATTGCTAACTCCACGGAATGAAGTGTCGTGAGCGGCAGTGTGTACTTTATGACTTAATTTGTGGCCTGTCTTTGGGTGGGACAGAGAATCGATGTCCTTCTATTAGTATCCATATTTTGTCTTATGAAATCCATTCCTGAACAGTCTGGTCATTGATGAACACTTCATGTGAAATGGCTGGTCACGGGATAAAGAAAGCTGGGCACCAGGGATGAAAAAAACTAATGTCAATGTGAGGGCAGTTAAAGGTTATATCAAGATATTTTGCAGTCCACACAGAGAGGAAAGTAAGATGGTACTCTCATTTTTAAGGACAGGGAAAAGGTGAAATGAACTGTAAATAAAACAAGACAAAATAAACAAAGTAAAGAATAAAACAGATAAATCAACTTCCTTTCACCAGATGATACAACTTAAGGTTTCACTCAGCCATGCATACCTCTTCACTGTCAGCTTTTTTCTCCCCACAATTCTTTTGGGAATGGAAATTGGCATCTTGCAATGGTGGCATTTCTGACTAACTGAAACTCTTCTGTCACTGGATTCTGGGAGGAGGAAGAACTGTGCTGGTGCTGATGGATGTGTATGTGCTGTTTTCTGGAGCCATTTAACGGTCAGAGCATAAACTGTGTCAATTTCCTTTTAGTGTCTGGAATTCAACATGGAGCTTGTCCAATGGCAGGAGAAAATCACGCCATTGTAGTGCCATTGACCACGCACCAGTCTCTGCTTTGGAGTACACTTAGTCGTGTAGATGTAGTGCAGAATAGTCAAAAGAGTGTGAATTTTCGAGTCAGACTGCTGTGTTTCAGTTCTGAAACTGTGATCACCTAGTTTTATGAATTTGAGCACACTGTGTAATCTCTTTGAACAACAGCTTTCTTACCTATAAATGCAAAAGAGGTTAATTTTCTGATCAAACAAAATGATATAAGTATAAAACCTGGCTTATAAAATGCATATAATTTCATAAATATTTTACTGATACAAACAAAAAACCAGACCCTGTAACTGTTTTCTTTAGAAACTAAGAAGATTTGATGAAACTTCTTTGCATCATGAGGTCAGCTACCTAAACTATTAGATTAAAAAGAAACAACTAAAATTGCTCATAATGTTAATTTAAGATAAACAGAAACTTAGCACAATTTCTTAAGTAAAGAAAAAAGTGAATTTATATTCATCAGGGAAAAAAGAAAAGAAAAAAATGAGAAAAATTATATTCCAGACAAAGTTATTGTTTCTACTAAGGGTTCCCAAATAGTCAAATATCTACAAAAGTTAAGAATTTTACATGATTAATATGAAAAAACACTTTCTTTCAGTACTAGTGCTGCTGTGTTTTATTATATGTCATTTATTGTAACAGTGAATCAACTAGTTCTAAAAATTAGAATTGAACTAATTCTAAAAATTTTCCCTCTTGCTGTAAATTTGTAGCAGAGTGCTCTCTTTTTCCTCCCAGCTTTTAAGAACCCTATTTCTCATTTGTTGTTCTTCATTTTAACATTTATTGATTTGTTGGGGTTATAGAATGCTGTCCTTTAATTTATACCATGAGGCAGTGATGGGCACAGCCAACGAGAATCTTGCAAAAGACTATTGTTAGTTGAGCAAAGGTCACTATGTAAGAGACGAGTCTGAGAGCTTGGATTATTTAAGACAAAGGTAGGTATTCTGATGTTAAAATGGAAGCTGCAGAACAGAAACCAAAGCTGTACCTATGTTGCCAAAACTAATAACACAAACCCAGTGCTGGTGCTGGCTTCCTTGGAAAGGTGACTGTTTGATTTCTCAAGTCAGTGTCCATTTCCTGTAAATGTACTTATCGTAGACAAATTTACTCTTACCATGACTGCTGTTTAACATTCATAGTGGTGGTGATACAGATGCATTTCAAACTCAACTTGCTAGATACTTTATAGCTAAATTATATCCAGATCTTTCAGATGTAATGATTCTTGAAATAACACCAAAGTGGTTTCTACTGCAGACACTACACACCTCTGTGTAACCAAGCAGGGGGACTTGTTGCCTGCAGTGTAACGGGAAGACTAGGTACTGAGGCAAAGGTCTTTTGCAAAGAGAAAAGGTCTTATTGTAGGGCTGCCAAGCCAGGAGACAGGAGGCGAAGCTTAGATTTGTCTCCCCCACGTGGGGTTTGGTCGAACATCTATCAGGGGAGAGAGTGTTGGCTTGCAGAAGCACTGGCCGGGCAGGTTCTGACTGGAGGGTTTTGGAACTGGCAACTTGGGTTCACTTTTCTGTAAAGTTCCTCTTTTTCCCTGCTTTCCTATTGAGTAGTTTGCCTTTTTACTTATAGATGTGCACATTTATTCTGGCCATTAATTTTAATTTGCTACGTGTTATGTGAATATGTGTGTCAGACAGATAGCTGCATGTAAAAACTGGTAGAAACCATGCAAGAAATTGTGAGACCTTAACTTTAAGATGGTGAGTAGCCTTGGAAAGGAAGGAAGGGAATGAGTTGAGGGAGGGTGTGTATATCAATGGTTTAACATTTTATTTGTTAAAAATTTTGAAGTAAATACGGCAAAATGGTAAGACCTATTTAATCCTGTGCCAGGGCTCAGGTTCCTCAGGGAGGAGGGTCCCAGTGGCCTGAAGTAAGCTCAGATTGGCATGGGTTCTGGTCAAGCACGGAGGGGGCTGGAATGGGATGTAGAAGGTGGGGAATGAAAACCGCTTCCAAACTAGAGACCAGCTACAGCAGCACAGGCTGTAGTTCATTTTACTGACCTTCCTTTTTATAGTTTTCCCTGGACAAGAAACCAATCAAAATCCCGGAGGAGCTGCTCCCAGTTGGGGTGAAGTTACCATGAAGCAGGCGAATCCAAGCATCACAGGAGGTAGGTTGTCACTGATGTGGTTCACCATCTGGGTCTTTCAGGACTGGGGTGCTCCCTCCCTTGATTGCTGGGAAGGTTGGCTCCTGATAGCTCACAGCTGCACGGAAATTGTTCTCTATCAAAGGAAGCTTCCTCACCCAAGTTTGGACCCCCTCCCGAGAGAGCTGGCAACCAGGGATGATACAGTGTAGGAATACAAAGTCCTGAGTCCCTCCCCCCAATTTGAGATTCTCTGGAGGGCCGCCCCGGCTTCAGAGCTCCCTGCAGGAAAGGCTGAGGCCGTTATTGCCACTGCAACACCATCTAACCTTAAAATTGTGCCCACCCTTGCTTCTCGTTCCCTCCAGATTAGTGTGCATGAGAGCGCTCTTCAGTCGGCTGAACCTCAGGTTCTCAGATTCTGTTCCCAGGGAGCCATATCTATGACGAGGCTCTAAACTTTAGAAGATAAAGATGGAGGGAAATTATTTTTTGTTTACATTTATGTTGTCAGCCTAATTCAGTGGGTAGGGAAAGAGATGAGAATTCAGGGTAGAATGTTTTGATGAGTAAGTCAGTGCTTTGGAGCACAGTATGCTTGTACTGACTTCTGAAGAATCTGGGCAAAAAAAAAAAAGGACAAAGAAGGGCTCAGAAACCTTGAGATAGATCTCCATTTATGAAATTCATGAAGGATTGGTCTATTTTCATACATTCTGAGATTTATGCAATATACTAGTTCCTTTTTCCCATCTATTCACTTATTCAACCTCTGTTAAACTATTCTTTTATGACAGGAACCAGGGGGAAAACTTTGTGTAGAGAAAAGATAAAAGCAAAGCCAGGAAATTATTTCGTTGGCTACAGGTTAAGCAGTTGGCTTTTTTTGGAAAAGCCTCGCTGGCTGTTTATGATTGGTTGCCTTAGATTTGGGTTTCTCAGCCTTGAGGATTCACAGGCTCTGGTTTTGGTTGTCACATAGGCTTTGCTAAGGCATTAGCACCACCTCGGTCTAATGGCCTCCTTGTTTAATTAATTTAACTGCAGGAATTAATCAAATCCTGCCAATTCTAAACCCAGATCTCAATACCCTGCAGCCTCCTCATAAAAAGGTGAACTGGTGAGCAAATTAAATAATGGTCTGGGTCTTCTGTGAAAACGTTAGGTCTGAAAAATTTTGGTTTAGTAACTGGATCATATAATATTAACTCTGACATGGCTTTATCAGTACAAATAAGAAATCTACTCTTGATTTTGTTGGTTTTTTTGTTTTTTTAAAGGAATAATGCAATGGGATGATTCTGGAGATAGTATTCTGTGCATTCTACCTGCTTCCAATAAAGAATCCAGGTTTTTTGTGTATCCGTGGCTGAAAGGATTTTTGTTATTAGGCTAAAACACAAGTTGCTCCCAAACACCCTGTTTCCTAAACTCTGTCTCCTGGAATATCTGATTCCTAAACGAGACAGTGGGGGATATCTCTACATGAGGGAAAGCCCTTGTGCCTGTCCCCCGCCAGATTCCTCCCAGCGAATGCCATATCCTAGCTCGAAACTTGTATTTTACTCAATAAAATGGCAGTTTCTAAGGAGTTAATATTTTGAAAGAAAGAAAAAAAAATGAGAATAAAAGCAGTTTCTAATAGAAAGTATTTGCCAAAATAAGTCCCATTGTAAAGTGTAAAGATTAATGTATTAATCAGAGCTTTGTGAACTCTCACATTAAGCAGCTTTGTTATGCTAATTCCCTTGTAAATGAAGAATGGAGTGATTCTCCCATTACTGAGTATCATTCTTAAAGGCCTGATTTAGAATAATAAAGACGTCCTTATGCTTGTAAGTGATGCTAATTTTAGATCAGGAGTCTATTTTAATGAAAAGTCACCTTATTTTTTTTCAAGTTGCTACATATCCATTAAACTTTGTATTCAGTTTTATTCAGTCCATGAAATTTACAAGAGGTACCTGCTCAGGAAGGAAGTAACAAAAGACAACCTTGGGAATTTATTTCTTCACAAACTTCTATTAAAAGGCCCACGTATTCTAAACTGAGGCAAATCTCAATGTGTTTACAGCAGAGGTCAAAACTGCTGACTTGAGGGTTACATATTCGAATATGGTGTACTGTTTTCTCTTTAATGCTTTGCTTTGCTTTTTAAATATTTGAATCCTTGTATTTTAAAAATAAGAGATTACATACCAAAATCCTGATTTCTGGATGTCTGTGGAAAATTGGGAGATACGACAATACCGGGACAGCACTAGGACTTGGAACAATCACCTGGAGCCGAATAGTAGCTGCTGCTACTCAGTCGACATTCCCTGCAGTTCATTTCAAGCGTTAGGTGCAAAGTATCATCGTAACTTACTTACGCTACTGTTTTTCTAAAAAAATTACAAGGAAAGTGATATATTCCTATAATCTGTCTCCAATAAAGTAGGAAAATAAAAGATAAACCGAAAGAGCTGTAATCTTCAAGAAAAATATTACAGAACACTTTTTGCCTACAGCAAAAATATTATTACAGTTTTAAATTAAAAATTATTCTACTTTATAAATACTACAAACACATGTAATAAAATCTACCATATAATTGAGAGTGGCAGCCAACGTAAGAAAAGAGGATTGACTGATGAAAATCTCAAGGAACTGATAAAAAGTTGAATTTCATCAGTTGACATTTGAAGGCTGGTTTTTAAGTAAAATGCTGTTATAAATTTAGTTATTTCTTATGTTAAAATAGTGGCAAAATCTTTTACAGATTTTAAGTTTATAATTGAGAGTTCGCTGAGTGTGACACAAAGTAAAGGCAGCAAGCGTTGGCACATTTCAGTCTGTCTCAAAATCCTATAGCTCAACTTATTGAAGGGATAGCTGAGGATTGGCAGGAAAAAGGTATGGGAAAAAATAAAATCATTCTATTGCAGTGAATTAGAAGTAGATTTTAAAAACACCAACCAGTTATCGCTGTTTCTTCTCCTGGAGTGAGAATTGGTCAACATTTTGGGCTTGGAGCTCCTCTGAAGCAAAATATCAAGCAGTGAATTATTTTTTGTCTGTTGAGAATCCTTCAGTTATTAATTGATTAAGATGAGTAAGCAGGGATACAGGTGCTCCTCTGATAGTAACAACAGATTCGATATAAAAATTAAAATCAATGTAGCAATGTTTTTAAGATCATGGTGCTTAAATCAATTCATTGCTTTCAGAAATTGTTTTAAGGTCAAATATTAAATTGAGATATATTGGCACTTGGCAAATAATAATATAAACAGAATTCTCAACAAACCGTCTTTACTTTCCTTAATTACTCAATTGCACAGAAGAGTAGTTTACAGTGATACCTGGAGGTTAGGTTACTTGGGTCTTGATCCCATTAAAGAAATTGCTGCCTTCATGCCATCCAAGAAAACATTTCCACCTTTTCATCAAAAGGTTAGTTCAAAGATTTAGACTTTTTGCTTAATACAATCACTCTAATTTTTGCAAGAAAAATAAAAGCAATCATTTTGTTCTACCAGAATCAGTTTTGGGAAGTAACAGTGACGAGCCAACTGTATTTCAATGCTGTGGACCTCAGTAAATCCCGTAAAAATGTTCTCATTTCTGACTTTGTGAAAATTAATGTACATTATTTAATTAGTCTTTCACAATTAATATTTATAGTTGATAGCATGAATAAAGAACTACAAAGTGAAGTTCTTAATATGCAATGTAATGGGGTCCTGAAACTAAGTATAACAGCATTAAAATAATAGGTTTCTACAGATACCTCTGGGGTAATCACCTTAAAATATGCATATGCACACACAGACACACACACACACACACACACACACTCATACACTCATACATGTTAGGATAACACCTATATTTGCAAATAGCTGCTTCCTATTATGAAACCCAATATTATTTCAATAAAAACTTAAGAATGAATTCTGAAACCTTGCCTTGCAAATAACTGGGAAATAACAATGACATCTTGGTACAAAAGGAGAGTTGTTAGGTATTCATTTCCAACTGAAGAGTGAATTATAAAAGAAAACAAAGAATTAAATATATCTTTTTCTATTTTGAATTTAAGATATAAAATTTCAAAGCATGCATGTTTTGTTAAAATTACATGTTAAATTTTGGAAGAAATAGAGATGATATTTCTAGGAATATCTTGGACTAAAGATGATATTTCTAAAGATGATTTTATTTTTGACTTTTCTAATACCAGAAACACTGGTTATTTACATTATCCCTCCAGTCTTGTAAGCATTTGAGTATAGGGTTCTAATCCACACTAAACAGTCTGTTTATGGTTGTTTCTTTCTATCATGCCATTCAATTCAACTTAATCCAATTCGATATAATTAAATTTTATCCCATTTAATTAATTCATTTGTTAGTTCAATCACAATTTAATGATAGTTCCTCCAAAACTACCAACTTGTATCGGGTTTTGATGCATAATAAACCACCCTAAAACTTGGTGTTATACAAAACAACATTGATTTCTTATATGACTGTAGGCCTCATATGACTTAGACTAGGCATGACTTATCTTGATAGGACTTGCTTGTATTCATGTGTTTGTGGAATGACTCCGCTCCTGTGCTCCTCACTCTTCTCTGTGACAAGTGGGAGAGCCTGGGTATGCTACTTTGGAAATAGCAGAGGCACAAGAGAACAAGTCTCAATGTACAAGCCAGTTTCCACCTTCTGTTTACATCATGTTGGTTAGCACTACATTGGCCTAAGAAAGTTATACTGTAGAGTATAGGGTCAAAAGGTAAGGCAATTCGGTCTTCCCACGTGGAAGAACACTACAGGGTTATGTAACAAAAGGTGAGGCTACTGGGAAGGGTGATAGATTGGGGCCATCTTGAAATCTATCACAGGCATTTGACATAGATGCCTATGAAAAAAAGAACCAAACGAATCATCAGGGAACAAAAGTTTTTTAAAAGAGATGTTTCAAAAGGGGAGGCGTGGACAATCTGTCAAGCGGTCTTTAATGGATAGCTTAGTTAAAAAAGCACCAAAAAATATGTTAGGTATGGAATCACAGGAAGCATCAATGATCATAGCAAGTGTGGCACAGTACTGGCAGTAGAATCACAGGATTTGTAAAAGAACAAATGGGAACTTCTATTTCTGGAAGTAGGTTGGAATAGGTAGTTTAAAATAGTCTCACTGCAAAACAGCAAGAGTGATACATACAATATAATTCAGAATCCTTTCAAATGGATAACTATCTTGCAAAAATATACAGTAAATCTCCAGGAGCCAAATATGAAAAAAAAAAAAAAAAAGAAACAGGATGATAAGTTATACACTGATTTTTCTTTTTTTGGTTTTTCCTTGGAATATTTGCAAGACCCTATTTGTTACTCTGTAGCACTGAAAAATGGCCCTAAGCCCAGTCGAGGTATAGAGTTGGAACTGAAGGCCCTGTATGATGCCTGGACCTGCAGAGCTCTCTCAGCTTTGTAGCGTGGTATAAGAGAACTGTGGATCTTGGCAGAAGCAAACTCAGCATCTCTCTGGACATACTCATTCCAACCTCCAAAAGAATTTCACATATAAAGGCTTGTAAACACAAGTCCACAAAAAATTCAGAAAACATGATCAAATAAGCCACCGTGAATAAGAATAAGCAAGAAAAATATCAAAATATTGCCTCCTAGTCATTCAACTCTCAAAAATAGTAGCAGTATATATTCAGATGTTGACTGTTAAGAATGAATAAAGAATGAAAGAAAGAATAATGATAAAAGAGTAGGAAACTGTGGAAGAATATCAGATCCGTTTTTTTATTATAAATTGAAATTTTTAAATCAATAAAATTTTAAGTATTTATATATAATCATTTAAATAAAAAATATACAAACAGGTTAAATATATTGAACATTGAAATAATAAATTGGAATAGAGAGCCCTGAAGGGGCACTACACAGCTACACCAAAATGGAAGACACTGATTTATTTGGGCCACATTCTGACAGAGTGTTAAAAGTTTATTAAATGTGTGTTGCTTGCATCTCTATCGCCTGTAAAGTTTTTAGTAAAAGATATCTTTTAAATTTGATTCAACTTCCTTTCTCACTACGTCTTGAAAAAGAGTACCCAAAGACATTTCACATACATGTGAAATTGTTGTATACCACGTAACACTTAATTTCTTTGTCTATTCAATATCTAAAACATTGTCATTACGCTACAAATATCCTATCCCCAAGTTAGAGTTTTCCACAACAAGTATCTTAGCCCAAATACAAACATGCATTTCCATTGCCCCAGCCAAACAATATTCCAGACATGCCCATGTGTGAAACAGAGTTCAGTCTAGTATTTCTTTTAACCAGCAGCAACCGTATCCTTAATGATTAAATATTTAGAATAGCTTTATTAACTTGAACAGACTTTAAAACATTGTTGGCATTTAAAGTTTAAAGCTAACCAAGCATTTATCTATAGGATTTTAATTCTGTATAAGGCATTGTTTCAAAGCTTTTGTCCTTGTAAATCTTATTACCTCTGGCTTTACATAGACTAACCAAGAAAACGTTAACAGTTGTTAAAATGAATGCTGTTTAGTCATCACAGAAATTATTTCTTGCATTTTCTCCATTGTAGAAACTCTCCATAAAATGTCTTTAAATCTCCTTCTTTGTAAGTTTAATGGGAAAGTAGTCAAGAACAGACAACAGAATGCTTTGATCTGAATTCTCACTCTGCCATTGAGAAGCTGTATCACCTTAGGCAAATTGCTTTATCCCTTCTTGGCTCCACTGCTTCATGAAACAGGGTAACTATACTATCTGATTTACATGGTTGCTGTAGGGATGAAATTAATTTATATATATAAAGCTTTGATGGCTGTTCAGACAAACAGTAAATACTGCATGAATACTAGCTATGATTACATCAAATTTTCAATTTCCCTATTTTTCTCTTTTCTCTGTTATATATACACCCATTAAATTTATAATAACCTTGTATTAATTCTCATAACCTTAGTGACTGCATCCATGCAGTCTTCATGTATCAGGTGACTATAGACTAAGTAATAATTCTTCTATTCAGCCATATGTTTATCTGTATATTTATTCATTTAGTAACCAAATATTTATTAAATCACCCTTTCCCCAGCCTCCTTTCTAGGTTCAAATGAAGCATACAGTCTAGTGGAAGAGTAAAGTCATGAAAATGAACAATTACATCAAATCTTCAATTAAGATTATAGTAACAGTACTTGAAATTTCCTAAGGGAGTTAGGAAAAAGCTTTACAGAATAAATAACTTTTGAGTTGAAACAAGAAGTATGAGTAAAATATGTCAGGCTGCTAAGGGAGTGTGGGAGGAGATGCATGAAAAGCAGAAGAAAGCCTGGCAAATCAGCTCTCACCCTAAGCACTAAATAGAAGTGATCCTAGAGAAATTCGAAGCCTGTAGAGCACTAAAAGTAACCATAGCAACAAGCAGCCTCAAATTCAGTCCATCTTCTACCTAGATTAATTCACACTCCCAAATTCCTGTCTGGTAGTAGGAAGCATAACAATCATTTACCTTAATAATTAGGTACCTGCATAAAGTGTCTAGCTTTCAACAAATACCTATGAAGCATCAGGAATGAAAGAAAAAAACATACTGTGGAGAAACCAACCAAAAGTACAAGACTTAAATATGATGTAAATGTTAAACCATCTGACAAAGAACTTAAGATACCTGTGATTAATATGTTAAAAGGACTAATGGAAAAGGTGGACAGCATGCAAGATCCAGATGGGTAATTTTAGCAAAGAGACGGAAACTATGAGGAAGAATCAACAGAAATGTTATACACACACACATACACACACACACACACACACACACACACACACACACACACACACACACACACACACTGTGGCAGAGAGGACGAATGCTTTCAGTAGGCTCATTTGCAGACTTAACATAGCCAAAAAAATACTCAGTTAACTTGATAGGCAGATATAAATGTATAATTGGAGATTTAAACACTCCTTTCTCAGCAACTGATAGAGGTAGACATAAAATCGATAAGACCATAAATGGCTAGAACAAAACTACCAACTGAAGCTACCTAATTGACATTTAGAGAACTCTCCACACAACAAACACAGAATACACATTATTTTCAGGTGCACATGGAATGTTCTCTAAGATGGACCATATTCTCAGCCATAAAACAAGCCCTAACAAATTTAAAGCAATTCAGGTTAAATAAATGATGTTCTTGAATGATAACAGAATTAAACAAGAAAAAAATAATAGAAAGATGTCTGAAAATGTGCAGATATTTGGATATTTGGAAATTAAACACTATGTTCTGAATAAACTATGAGAAGTTTTAAGGGAAATTAAAAATACTTTAAGCTAAATGAAAGTAAAAATATGGAATATCAAAATGTTAGTTATGTAGCTAAAATAGTGATCAGAGGAGAATTTATAGCAATGACTATGTCATAAAAGACAAAAAGTCTCAAATCAGAATTCTAAGCTTTTAACTTTAAAAACAAATTGAACTTAAAACAAGAAGAAGGAAGAAAGTAACATTCAGGCTAGAAATCAATGAAATTGAAAACAGGAAAATAGTACAGAATATCAATGTAACCAAAGCTGGTTTATTGAAAAAAATCAATTAAATGAATAAGCCTCTAGACAGAGTGAACAATTAGATAAGAGAGAAGATGCAAATTATTAATAAGTGAAAGCAGAGACATTACTAAAATTCCATTGACATTAAAAGGATAAGAAATACTATGAACAATTCAGTGCTCATAAATTGGACAATTACGGTGAAAGAAAGCTATTCCTTCAAAGACACAATCTACCAAAACTTACTCAGGAAGAAAATAATGAATCATCCTACTTCTATGAGGGAAATTAAAGCAGTAATTTAAGACATTCCAAAAGGAAAACTCCAAAGCCAGATAATTTCGTTGCTCAATTATAGCATTTAGAGGCTGTATCAATTCCTCAAATTGTGTTAACTTTTAGGGAGAGAGGTATCCAGGAGCAGTCTCACTATTTTGGTTACTTTACAGTAATTCCAAAATTGTTCCAAAACCAAAAATCTAAAAAAAAAAAAAAAAAAGTAGAGGGAAGGAATAATATATGATCCTAGAAAGGTTGGATTTTGTGAAAAGGAGCATATTGATGATTCAAGCTATTGAAGTTTCAGAGAAGTCTTGCATCTTCCAATTTGAATTTTTCTCAGAATTTTCTTCCCTGGATTATCTTGACTATTCAAAACTTACTGTGAATATATACTAATTAAGAGACTCAGCTATCACCACTGAGAAAGACATCTAGATCAATAGACAGAATAGTGACTAGAAATAGTGTCCACACTTGATTTTTGACAAAGCTATCTATGTAATTCATTGTGGGATCCATAAATAGTGCTGTGGCCACGAGGCATCTGAATGGGTGAAAAAATAAATCCTGAAACTCACTTCACAGCATACACAAACATTAAATCAAAGTAAAAACTAAAAAAAACCCCATGGTTTTAGAAGTAAACACAGACGCTTTCAAGACCCTTGGATTGGTAAGAATTTCTTGAATAGGAAGGAAAGCAAATGCTGTCTTTTTAAATAAAATTAATAAAATTGGATTTCATCAAAGTAAAAAAAGTTAGGTATTGGAAAAAACTAAGAAAATAACAAAGGCAAACCACAGACTGGGAGAAAGTGTTTGCTATAAATGTATCTGTCAGACTTGTGTTCAGAAAATATAAAGAAAGATCCTTAGAATTCAAGAATAAGACAAAAACTCAATTAAAAATGAGTGAAGACTTGAACAGACATTTTACATAAGCAGCTATACAAGTGACAGATAAATGCACTGAAACATTCTCTGAGTCATGAGTCATAAGAGAAATGCCAATTAGAACCACAGTTAGATACAACATACTTACTAGAAAGACTAAAAGTTACAAAGATGGAAAACTCTAGACAGTGGCGGGTATTGGAAGCACATTTCATAATTTGCTAATTGCAGTGTAAAATGGCAGAATCAGTTTGGGATACATTTGGCAATTTATATTGAAGTTAAATATACACCCTTTCTATAACACAGCAATTGCACTCACTTCAGGCCCCAAATTCCTGAGATGAGTGAAAACGTATGTCCATAAAAAGACTTACACCAACACTTTAATAGCATTTGAAAGCAAATCAAATGTAAAGAGACAGTGAATGGTTAAAACAAATGTGGTATATTATACAATAGAATATTACTTAGAAATGGTGAAGGCTAGAGCCAGATTGTGTTTAGAAATAAATTTAAAGAGAAACATGAATCCACAATGTAAAATATGCCTTTTATACAGTATGTTCTCAGTGGGACGTTACTACTTTTTGGGGGGGTTGCAATTTGGATGCAAATGTGTGCATGTGTGGTTTCACATATATTGGAAGGTACCTGTGATATGAAGTTGAGGTGAGTCAGAGAAGCTAGACTTTTAGCAATTCATAGGGAGATAACACATACCAAAGATTTTAACTACATTCTGACCAGCTTTTGAAATATCTGCGAGATATTTCTATAGCTAAAAAAAAAGTTGACTTCTTTTTTGCCTAAAGCCCCAATCCATTTAACTTTAAAAAAAAGTCTGTGTAGTTTTACTTTGCCAAGAGTTGTTTACTATTTAAGAAAAATCAGAACACTAATAGCAATGTAATGTTTGAGATGCCGGTACAACACATTTTTATCCGTCTTCTTTTATAGCTGTTAGATCAACCAATATTCTACATACCAGTGCGCGTACTTTATTTCACTGCGTCTTCTATGTGTGGTTATGCCCAAACATTTTAAACTAAAACGTATATTATTCTAAGGTATTTTATCATCTTTCCTTTATGTTACATTTAGAATTTTGTACTAATTTTTATGTCTTTCTTTCCCTTTATCATTTCATTGTAGAATAGTTGACATACCATACTATATTAGTTTCAGGTGTACAACACAAGGATTCGACATTTCGACATTTATACACATTATACGTTGATCACCACTGTAAGTCTGGTAACCATCTGTCAGCAGACAAATTTATCCCAGTGTTACTGACTGTATTCCCTATGCTGTACATTACATCCGTGTGACTTATTTATTTTGTAACTGAACGTTTATCCTTCTTAATAATCTTCACCTATTTCACCCAAACCCCATCCCTCCCCCCCTGGTAACCACTCGTTTTTCTCCTGTATCTGTGACTCTGTTTCTGTTTTGTTTTGTTTTGCTTTGTTTGGGCTCTTGTTTTGTCTTCTAGCTTCCACATACAAGTGAAACCATACGTATTTGTCTTTCTCTGCCTGGCACACTTCACTTAGCATAATACCGTCTAGAGCCATCCATGTTGTTGCAAATGGCAAGATTTTGTTCCATTTTACATCTGAGTAATATTTCATTCTCTAGTGGATTTTGCATTTCAGTTATTACATCCCTCCGTTCTGATTGATTCTTCTTTATATTTTCTCTCTGTTGAAGTTCTCACAGAGTTCATCCATTCTTCTTCCCACTCAGTGAGCATCTTTATGACCATTAGTTCAAACTCTTATCCGGTAAATTGCTTGTCTCCATTTCATTTAGTTCTTCTTCTGGGCTTTGTCGTGTCCTTTCACTTAGAAGGTTTTTCTTCATCTCCTCATTTAGCCTCGCTCTCCGGGTTTGTATTAGGTATGTCAGTCACAGCTCGCCATCTTGAAAGAGTGACCATACGTAGAAGTGTCCTGTAGGGCCAGTGGCATCAGAACCAGGTGCCTGGGAGGTCTCTCCTGTGTGCATCGTGTGCGCCCTCTAGCGGTCGGGAAGCGGTTCCTGTGGGTGTGCTAGTGGGCGTGGCTGGCCTGCAGCCTCGCTGGCCGCGCAGCTCAGCGGAGACTTGCAGAGGCCTTGGTGGGTGGGTTGGTCCCGGGCCCAGCTGTCTGAGAGGCCCGGCTGTGCCTGCTGGGAGGCGGGACTGGCCTCTGGCTTGGCTGGCCGAGAGGTCCGGCTGTGGGCACGCAGACATGCGGGGCTGGCCCCTGGTGAGGCAAGGCAGGAGCAGCTCTAGAGGGGCTGGCTGGCACAGGTCACTGTCAAGGGAATGCCAGGCCAGGTGCACGGTGTCAGCTAGGTTGACCAACAGTGAGAAAAATGGCACCTGCCAGTTAAAGAGAATTTATAAAAAAAATGGTGCCCGCCGGTGTTTCTGTCCTTGGATATATTTCCACCTGATTTCTACGCCTGTGGCACCTGCACCAATATTTTCAATGACTCTCCTTTTCATATTTCCTCTCCTTGGGACTTGGAGAGAGTTTGTGCCCAAGCCCTGCAAGAGCAGAGTCTCCATTTCCGACAGCTCTCCCAGCGCTCCTGGATGGAAGTCCTGCTGCTTTCCAAAGCCAGCTGTGCTGGTGGTGTGTCTTCCGGGCGCAGGTCACCTGGGCTGGGGAGCCCCTCTTGGGGCTGGGACTCCTCGCTCCTCGGTGGGGACTTGTAATATTCCTCCCGTTTGTTGGTCGCCACACTGGGGGTGTGGTTTCTGACTAGGCTGCATCTCTGCTCGTCCCACCTGTCTCAGTGTGACCTTTTCTTTCCTGTGTTCTTTCCTTTCTTTAAAGGTGAGGTGCCCGGCCAGCTTCAGGGGCGAGTTGGCACCCCCACATTCCGCCTCCACCAGCTCCCGCGTTGCCACGGGGACCTCCGGCTCTCACTGCGTGCGGAGCCACACCCGTTACTTCTTAACTGCAGAAAATCTTTTCTGCTGGCATTTAGGTTGTTCTCAGAGATAGTTTGGAGTAAACTCATGTAAAAGGTTTTGGTGTGCCCGGGAGGTAAGGTGAGCTCAGGATCTTCCTACTCTGCCGTCTTGATCAGGACCTTGCCTGTGGTGACTTTTTAGAATATGTATAATATGTAGGTTATTATCTATGCTTTTCATTTTAGGATAGAACTTTGGGTGTTAAAAACTCTTGGAATAAAAAGAAGATGGAAAGTCGGACAGAATCTAGAATCACTGTTTTTGAAACTTGCTATGTTTTTGAAACTTGCTATGAAAAGAAGAAAGTGATGGTATTAAATGTGTATTTTTAAATTATTTTTATTTGATGTAAAATTGGAAAGGTGAGAAGGTCTCAGAGAAGACATAGACATAGCAGGAGGCAGCAATGGAGAAAAGGTTAAAGGTGCAAAAGGACAATGTGAGAGGTATGAACTCAAAAGGTTGAATAGGAGACCTTTTGAGTTCATACCTCTCACACTGTCCTTTAAGGTTGAATAGGAGAGTTAGAAATATAGTTTGTCCTAGGAGACCTCATATTCCTAATAACAAGGTAAACGTGGTTGCTCCCACGTCAGTGATCTTCTATATCAGAGAGTCTTAGTGATTATTTCTGGGTAATTTGTTGTTGTTTCCTGTGTAGTTTATCACTGATAATAATATATCCTCTCCTCTACCCTCTTCTTTTGTCTCTACCTTTAAAATTTCAGAGAATGGATGACAGTGGGATTCTAGCCAAACATAACAGATCACTTGACTTTGACCTTTGAAAAAGTCAAACGTTAAGTAATAGTTGTGAGTTTGGGGATAAATTATTTTGGCGATAGAGGGCAAGTACCCCGGGCGCTGAATCGGGTTCAGGTTTCAGTGTTTTGCCGTATTGTCTTACTGAGGCTTGACGCGTGTGTGTGCCCGAGCTTCAGAGCTAGTCACATTTCAATTATAAAAGTAACAGCAAAGAACTCTTCTTATCTCTGTTTTTCAGATGAGGAGTTAAATATAGTATGATGTCACCTGCGAATAGTGACAGTTTTACTTCTTCTTTTCTAATTTGGGTGCCTTTTATTTTTTTTTCATGTGTAACTGCTGTGGCTAGGGCTTCCAATACTGTGTTGAATAAAAGTGGTGACAGTGGGCAGCCTTGTTTTGTTCATGGTCTTAGAGGAAAAAGCTTTCAGCTTTTCATGATTAAGTATTATGTTAGCTGCGGGTTTTATACACAGACAGCCTTTATTATGTTGAGTTACATTCCCTCTGTACCCACTTTGTTGAGAGTTTTTACCATAAATGGATGTTGTATTTTTTCAACTCAATGAAGCCATCTGGTCCTGGATTTTTGTTTGTTGGGAGTATTTTGATTACCAATTAAATCTCATTACTCGTAACAGGTCTAGTCAGACTTTCTATTTCTTCATGATTCAATCTTAGAAGACGGTGTGTTTCTGGGAATTTATTTATTTCTTCTAGGTTGTCCAATTTGTTGGCATACAGCTGTTCACAGTAGTTCTTACGATCCTTTGTATTTCTGTGGTATCAGTTGTAACTTCTCCTCTTTTATCTGATTTTATTTATTTGGACCCTCATTTCTTGATGAGTCTGTATAAAGGTCTGTCAATTTTGTTTATCTTTTCAATGAAAAAAGCTCTTAGTTTTATTGATCTTTTCTATTGTTTAGTCTTTATTTATTTCTGCTCTAGTGTTTACTATATTCTTTCTTCTACTTACTTTGGGCTTTTTTTAGGGGGGGGTTATTTCTTTTTCTAGTTTCTTTATGTGTAACATTAGCTTAATTGAGATTTTTCTTGTTTCTTGATGTGGGCCTTTACTCTTATAAACTTTTGGAAGATTGTGTTCCCATTTTCATTTGTCTCAAGGTATTTTTTAATTTCCCTTTTGATATCTTATTCATCTATTGTTTGTTTAGTAGGATGTTGTAGAACCTTCACGTATCTGTGTATTTTCTAATTTTCTTCTTGTAATTGATTTCCAGTTTCATGCCATTGTGGTTGGAAAAGATGCTTAATATGATTTCTGTCTTCTTAAATTTATCGTTTTTTTTTTTTTTTTTTTTTTTTTTTGGAGCCCAGTGTGATCGATCTTGGAGAATGTTCCATGTGCACTGGAGAAAAATGTGTATTCTGCTGTTTTTGGTTAGAATGTTCTGTATATATCTATTAAGGATATCTGGTCTCATGTGTCATTTAAAGTTGATGTTTTCTTACTGATTTTCTGTGTAGATGATCTATCCATTGATGTAGGTGGGGTATTAAAATCCCCTACTGTTATTGCATTACTGTAATTTTCTACCTTGAGGTTTGTTAGGTAAATGCTTTATATAATTAGGTGTTCCTATATTACATATGCACATAGTAATCAATGTTACATCCTCTGGAGTTTATCAAAATGATTAAAATTTAGCACAATGTTTTCAGCATCAACATAAAAGAAAAAAACTTTTTTTTAAAGAAATATATTTCTCACATGTATTTTTACTTTTCCTGTATAACATTTCATTTTATTCTTGTTATGTTGTAGAAAAATGGACAGAAAAAGGCTCAGATCTTTCTCCCGTATCGTACCACTATTTTGTCTTTAAGTTTACCTAGAGAAGAAGGATTTTATTTCAATTGTTGTATATGTCTTAGGATTTTCTTAAACAGACTCTGTCTTCCGAAATGCAACGGCATCTTTGCCTGAAGGGGGAAAAGCCAAGCAGAGAATTATTCAGCTCTACTGAGTAAATCATTCAGAACAGGTGACTTAACTTTCTAGAGATGATAAATAGCTGTATTATAGGCAAAGGCAAGGCTACATTTCCTTTGGGGCAATGGAGGATGATGAAAATCATCAATGAGCTGCTAAAGAACAGGAAAAAAATGCAAATATCTCTAATGCTTCTTGATGATGTGCCAAAAAAGTATTTAAAATGTTAAACTTTTGTTACAGTTTAAAAGCATAAAAATTGTATGAGCTTGAAACAGAAAATAGAAGGGATAACATAGAGTCAGAAATTTGTGGATTTTTCCTCTTTTAATAACTGACAAAAATGCTTTGATCAAGTGGATTCTGTTGACAGAGCCTTTTTTTTTTTTTTTTTGCAGCAGACGGAAGCTCTTATCTTAAAGCTATAAAACAAAAACTGTTCATAAAGATTGCATTGAATGTCAGTTTCCCTGTATTATGTAAGTTTAGGGATTTGAAACATAAAAATGTGTGAGATAAAAGAAACATTGCAGCATGGATTCTAATACACAGTAATGTATTGACATTTTTTACCATTGAATAGCACACTTTGGTTGCGAGCATTGCTCCCCATTCAGCAGTTGAGCTAATTTTTCAAATAAAAGTTATTTCATACATATGAATTTCTCTTAAAACAACTCATGTCACCAGTTTAACCTGATAGCTTTCCTTGCCAGTTTAGTCATAGTTCTTCAAAACCACATACACTTATTTCAGTACCAATAAACTAGCTGAAAAGAAGATAGAAGAGACGAAATTTTAGGGCTTTTTGTTTTTCGAAAGAAGACCTAAGGTGAAAACATTTGTCGCTTGTTAAAATTCATGCATCTTTAGGAAAAACTAATTATATCAGATTTTAACCATGTTTTGTAAAGGGGATGTTTCTCTTGCATTCATTAACTTAATTGGCACAGTGCAAGTTTTAAGCAGCCATTCACTTTTGTTTACGGGGTTGTAGTTTTAGGAATAGCCTTTCAAAAATAATAATTTAATAGAAGCTCCTGATTCCAAAGGTTGTTTTAGAGAGAAAATACAGAATTTTTGAGAAGTCTTTATAGTTTGGCAAAGAAAAGCTTTTTGGAACCAAGTAACAATATTTCACAATCCACTGCTTTAGGACAGAGAGTCTGACAAGGTGTCCGTGACTGGAAAAAGTGGGGGGAGTAGATCCTTTAGTGGGATTATTCCCTTCTTCCCTGGTATATGATGCATTGGTCTTCATGATACCCTGCTGGGAAAACAAGGTGTTGGGAAGGATACAAATTGAGATTCCAGCGCTGTACTGCAAGTGTGGCATTGAGATGTTTATTCAGAAAAAGTCCAATTAAAATGAATGGTGTCATACTACGTAAGTGAAGCAATATAGACATGATCATTGGTACTTATGGATTATTTATAAGGAACTTTCAGTTCTTCAGTCTTTTTTTTTTTAAACTTCAACCTAGAAAGTCGTCAGATAAATAAATAAGAATATTCAAAGAAACTGTAAGCCCCTGAAGGTTTTGTGGCTCTTCCAAGGGTAGAGGGAAGAGGGTGTTGTGAGGTAGAAGTGCCTGAGTGAGCATGCATTTGTCTTTTTATGTGGGTCATTCTAGAATGTTGGGGGAACATCTTGGGATCCCCCATCTCTATTCCTCTCACGATCCAGAAGTGGGTCTTTCTGTCTTTCACGCAGAAGGGTTTTAGTGATGTGTTCAAGTGCAGTGTGAAAAAGCTACTCTTGGACCAACAAAGGCATCGTTAACTAGAGAATGAGACTGATGTGGTAACGATTTGGGTTCAACTAGCTGGAGACGGGGCGTGCTGATACTTCTCAGTCCCTTGGTCACTGGGTCTCCGTGGGGAAGAATCTAGGGTTGGATGTGCCGCTGCTCAGCCCCAGCCTCCTCTCCAGCTACGGCTTCATTTCTTTTCTGTAAACCTTATCTTTAAAGCTTCCATTTCTCTTTAGCTTATGATTAGATCTCTTATTGAAAGCCATTCATTTTACTTTGGATGATAGATGGCTTGAGGGAAGGAACTGGACCGCATTAATACATCTGCTGTTCTGTGTACTGGAAGAACCTTGCAATCCACAATCCACTGTCACAGACATCAAGGAAACGTTACAATATCTGCCATGAAAGCACTTCTATACCTAAAGTTCACTATAAGAAAAGACCTAAAAATACCAGATTTTTAATTTTATTGACAAACTCACAGAAATGTGCAAATAGAAGTTAATATAGTCTCTGGTCTGTACACCTGGAGACATTTCTGTATTCCGGCAGGAATAGTCCTTGTTACTGGTAATAGTCACACGTGATAGTCTGGTGGGTAGACGGGCCTCTCACTAAATGTCCGCTGATCAAACCAGTGATTATATGGATTTGTAAGCTGTCGTAAGAGATCTTGAGAAAGATCTGCCTGTGCGCTCCACACTACGGCTGTTAACTATTAGGGTTTTCTGACTCCAGATTATTCCAGCAAAGCAACAGCTGTGATAATTAGCCGAAGCTGCCATTTGCTACTTGGTGCCTTTTGGAGTTGCAGACTCCTAGACCGTGCCATTGTCACAATAAACACTAACCTTAATAGAATGCTTACTACACGCCAGGTGCTTTCATGACATAAACTCATGTGATATTCACAACACCCAGAAAGCACTACTACCGCCTCCTTTATAGAGATGAGAGATTGTGGCAAAAGGACTTGGGTAAATGTTCCAAGGTGAGAGCTGGGATTCAAGCCAGACAATCCGAGTGTGACGCCCACACTCACTCGTAATCACTTTGCTCTGCCTTCCCCTCTCCTCTATCCTAATGCTGTCTCCTTGGTAGCTAATTTAATCCCTGTCCATGGGTTAATGGGGAGGATTTATTTTATTTTCTTTGTTTGTTTAGTGCATTTGGGATGCTGCATCAAAATGCCACGGACAGGGCAGCTTGTAAATGACAAACATTTATTTCTCACAGTTCTGGAGACTGGAGAGTTCAAGATCAAGGTATCAACATGGTCACGTTCTGGTGAGAACCCTCTTCCTGGTTCCTAGCTGGTACCTTCTCTCTGTGTCCTTATGTGGTGGGAGGGGAGGGAGCTCTCTGGAACCTCCTTTATTAACGCACTATTGCCATGCTTGAGGGCTCCACTCTCATGACTTAGTGCTGCCCCCCACCCCACTAATGCCATCACCTTTGGGGTTAGAATTTCAACACATGAATTTGTGGGGGACACAAGTATTCAGACCATAGCATTACTGTTTATTTTATCAGGGCTCTTTCTGAGTCAGTATTCTTGTTTTTTGTCGACCATTCTACGTGATCCTCTGGTGGTGGGCGTGTATGACAAGTGGAAGATGTGGACATTCAGAGTTTTTCAATCATTCTCTCTCTCACACACACACATACACACACACACACAGAGTACTGCTTTAAAATGGCTTTTGGTAATTTATGTGAAAATATGGAGGAGATATTGTTGAAAGACATATTTAAGAAGCTAGAGTGATCTCAATTAGACATAGATTTTTAAAGAAAATTTTGGAAGAAGAATTTTGCAACGATAAAACCCTGATAAAATCAAGGAATGCCAAAAACTTGCTCAGCAGAACCTTAGAGAATTGTAGTACCTGACTGGAATCACAACAGTCCAAGACGTGATCATCACTTTTCATGTCCAGAAACTTGGCCGTGTCAGGTGTGCTCCAGGAACACACTTCCATGGCTTCCAGACACACCAGAGACTATTGCATGAATGAAGATGCGAGTGAGCTAATTTATGACAATTACAGTCACCAAGTGAGCTAATCTTTCATGTTCAGTGGTCAGGACGTTCTTTCCCTGTTGGCCAAGTGATGTTTGAAGGCAAATCATAAACTGAGGGTTGCTTACTGAACAATAAGCCATCAAGGACTTAGAAAGGACCTTCAAAACTGATAGGACATTGTTGTCACATTGTAGTGACTCCTCAAGTGCTTATTCCTGAAAGGAGAGAACCCAGGTTATAAAGAGAAATTTTTCTTGCCTTCTCTCATGTAATATTTGGTAGTTTTTGAAACTGCTTATTAACTAAAAGTTTACTTTTTTACAAAACTAAGTAATCTCTACTTTCATCAGTTTTATGAATATTTAAGAATTTGAGTATACATACATGCATAGGTATGTTTCAGAAACTAGTATTCATATTAGCTGTGCTAAATTTAAGTCCTTCACAGGAGACAGCATGGAAAACCTCTCCAGTAGATTTGCTGGAAAGCCCTTTCTGTGGATGGCAAATGTTTTATTACATTCTAGTGCAGAGCTAGACAATAAAAGTGATAACAGATCAGAAGTAATATCCAAGACTCCTTTTAATTTTCCCATCACTTTCACTTTTGTCTTTCTACCACTTCAGTTTTGTTAAAATTGTCATTCAGTAACTATTTGAAAATTATTAGAGGTTTCAAAGCTTTATCGGATTTGGAACTACTGTGACGCCAAAAGTGTAACTGACAATTGGCTCTGAGTATTCATTTCTCTCCCAATTCATAGACAATCAAATTTGTTCCCACCTTGTGAGACCTAGCCACCGTCAGTCACCTTGGTCTATCAAAACAGCCAATCTACGTAATGGGAAAATGTAAAAATCCTGGGGTCAGAAAAGAGCTCTTACAACCTGAAAGCTACGGTATATTTTATTACTGTGCCCCAGCAACTTTAGCTGTGCATTCAGTGCAAGTTGGAGAAATATTTATTGTTCTCCACCCTTCTTCTCAAATGAGGTAAAAAACAAGGGTTTTTGAGAGTATAGTATTTTTCAGACAAACTTTTGCAAAAAAATAAAAAAATTTCACACGATCTCGTTTGTTTATCTATAACATGAGCATGTTTTTAAAAATCTGTTCTTGGAACAGGAAAGAATGAAATACCATAACTTAACCATATGCCATTTATTCTATTTCAGTCTCCAATCAGTATAGAAAACAAACTGTCAGTCAATATTCGGCAACAGACACTCATACTCTTAATTCATCCATGCTTACCCGCTGTTACCAACAGATCGGATTAGTAGCTTCTTTTTTGTAGTAATTTCTAGCAAGTAGCCTAAATTTTCAAGTAAACAAGTTGTTTGAGGCTCTGAAGAGGGAAAAAACTGCAGAGGGAAAATATCATAAACTAATTGAGTTTCAGATTTTAAGGGAGAAAATCATAAATCAGCTAAAATAAAGACATCCAATTAAAAAAAAGGATGTTCGCACACTTAACACAGCAGAGTTCATAAGTCTGTGAAAGAATTTGTATATATTGACTCATGTATGATAATTATTGAATAGATAAGGTTTTCATATTACCCTCAGTGTTTCATGTCAAAAAAAAACCCTCATGTTTTGAAACTAACTTGGAGTCATTTACAATTTTCATATAATAGCTTCTCAGGGTCTTTTGACATAAAAAATGCAAACGCAGTGAGGTATGTCAGCAGAGCCAAATCGAGTTGAAATATAGTAAAAACTGTGTAAGGAAGAGGGTTTCAGTTTGAGGATTATTGTCATGGAGTGCATTCAATAAAACGGCTACCAAGAGGGAAAAAGAAAACCATGGCGCAGGTCTCTTCATGAGAAGGGTGTTTTAGACTCATCTTTTGAAAGCCGAAAGGAGAAAAAAACTGACACAGAAACTTAGCGATATTATGGTTCTCAGCAAGAAAAAGAGAGCAAAGATCTGGGGTAGAGCAGAAAAGGAGCCTGCAGCTCTAAAAGGAGTTCAGCCTGTGTGCAAAATTTTTGAAGAGCTTTGTAACTATTTAATATCTCTTTTTAAGGATAATTTAAAGCGAGAAGCTTCTTGAAAGTGGAAGAAATGTGCTGAATGACTCATGAAATACAGTGCCAAGCCAGGCAGAGCTGGGGGCTGTGTTCTCGGCCCCCTGACAACCTGTCGGCCCCTCAGAGGTCCTGGGGAAGTGTGTGCTTTCTTCTCAGGAGACAGCATCCCCTTTCTTATTTTCGGTTTCCTCTCTTCATCCTCTGGTTTTTAATTTAACTATCTCTGACTTTGTATGGTTCATTCCTTCAAATATTCATTGTATCCCAACTGTGTGCTAGTCATGGATGTTTAAAAGATGTGGCAGATGCAGCCACTGTTACTGAAGAACTTATGCGCTGAACCAGCTGCAAAGGAGACACGTGAACCGAACCCTAAACCCCAAGCGCAGACCCATTGCGCTGATGCCTTCCGATGCTGGGCACGCGTAGCTTCTGTTGCCAAGGGACTGTTCAAGACTTTTGCCACTTTTTAATGTGGTCTTTGCCATTTTATCACTGAATTTTAGGACTTTTTATATATCGTGCATATAAGACCTGTTGTCAGTGTTTTGTGTCACAAATATTTTCTCCCCGTCTACCACCTGCCTGCCTGTTTTATTAATGATGTCTTTTGAAAGTTTTATTTTTATTTTCTGTTTTTCCCACCTGCCTTTTGTTTTCTGTCTTTCTTCTTTCTTTGAGGGGCGGGGTGGGTTAGTCAAACATATTTTCATACTTCATCTGATACCCTTTGTTGCTATTTTAGTTATGCCTGTTTCTGCTATTTTTTAGTGGTTGATAAATAAGCAGTTTTAACCTAACTTACCTGCTTTCAAAAACGGTCCCACTAGTTTGTGAACAATGTATGAACTTTACAATAGCATAATATTACTCATTTCTCTTCTCATTGTCATATAGTATTCTTTTATTTACCCTACGTTACATTATTATTTTTACTTTAAACAGTCAGCACTTTTTAAAGCAATTTAAAGATACACACACACACACACACACAAACATGTATATATATGTGTGCACATAAAATAACTTTTTAAAGGCCTTTGTTAAACAGCATATTTATACTTCCTCATATTCTTTGATCCATTCTCCAGAACTGGTTTTGTATCTAGTGTCAGATTCCTTTCATCTTGAAATTTTTAGCTTACCTTGGGTTGCAGGTTTAATGCAGAGAACAATTTTTCAGCTTATATCTTGTAGAAAGTGTCTTTATTTCATCTTTATTTTCTTAAATGAAGGCATAATTTACATGTAATAAATTTCACCCTGATCGTTTATGTATGTGGTCACTCCTCACCTTCTGCTAGGTTTTCAATCTGGGAGTTGAGTCAGTCTTTGCAAAAGCTGAGCTGCATTTGGGTTTGTTTGTTGCTTTTGTCACCCTCAGTTTGTCACAAGTTTCAGCTGTGTCCGGTATTCTCTGGTTCTTTTAGTGGGGCTGGCGTGTCAGAGAATTTTTCTCAATGTCATTTATGCCCTCAGCTTGGATGTCCCATTGCATCTGTGCCTCCAAAAAGGTCTCTCCACTCTTTTTATCTTGTTCCATTAGTGGAAAATTATTACTTATTATTTACCACTTCTCAGCCTAGTGGTAGTTGTGCTGGGGAGGGTATTCTGCTGTTCTGTTTAAGCTTTAGCCTTGAGCAGGCACTGGGGCCCTGGGTCTCAGGATGAGGCTTTCCTTGGGATTCTGTGCTTCCTTCAGTTACAGACACCTGTAACGGTGTAGGCCAGCAAGGGAGCTGGACCAGTTTTTCTGAAAAAGCATCCAACACCATCCAGCCAATTTTGCTATTTCAGTATCCTATGTGTTTCATTCACAGCACTTTTTAGAAGTTACGTTTCATTTAATTTATGTATCTGTTGTTCATTTTTGTCTGTTTCCCCCATAAGGTAACAATCTCATCAGGGAAGAGAGTACATGTACGTTTTTGACTTTCATATCCACAATATGCAGTAAGGGGCCTCGATCATAGATGCAACTCAGAAAATATATTTGTATGAAATAGTAAATGCTTCTTTTTGTTTTTGTTGGGGATTCATTTCATATTTTCTGTAACTTTTGTTTTTATTTCATTTCAAACATGCAGGAAAGAGTAAAATGCATCCAAAAAAAAAAAATAAAAGTGAAGGAGTGAGGGTAAATTGAGTTAAAGTACTGTAAGCTTTTAGTGTGTTTGGAGTTGTAAAAGGAATAATTTACAATAAGCTCTCATAAGTCCAAAATTCCAGTAGTAATATCTAGGATAACTCATAAAGGGTAGTAAAAGAATGTATACATAAAATATAGAATATAACATAAAAAAGGGATCATGAAATGCTTGAATAATCTAATAAAGATGAAGGAGAAAGAAATTAAATACATTTGGAATAAATGGAAAAATCAAAAATAAGTTAAAACTAAGTCCAAATAAAGCAGTCATAAAATATATGTGAACTAAGTACTACAATTAGAAGGTGAAGATTATCTGACGAGACTAAAAAATAAACAATAAGAAATATGTTCTGAATACAAGAGACACGCATTAAACCCATAACCACAGTGTGATCATGACAAAACTATCAAATTCAAATAAAGAGGCATCCCACAAAATACCCGACCAACATTCCCCAAAGTCGTGAGGTTGTTAAAAACAAAAAAAATTCCGATGAGGCTGCTATAGCTTAGAGAACTCTAAGGAGTCATAACTATTAGATGTAATTTGGTATCTGGGATGGGATCCTGTAACAGATAACAGACATTAGGTAAAAAAAAAAAAAAAAAAAAAAAAAACAAGGAAATCATAATAAACTATGGACTTACATTAATAAAAATGTATCAACAATGGTTCAAGTAAGATATTAATAATAGGATGGGATATACAAGAACTCTCCGTACAATTTTACCATTGTTTTCGTCTTTAAATCTACAACTGTTCATACAGTTTACTTAAAAAAAAAAAAAAAAAGAGAGATGTATATGGAAAAGTTCCTTTCTAAAGGTAAAGGACATTTCTTCCAGCATACATAAGTATTATGAATCTAGCCAGTCCAGGTGTAAGTATATTGCGTATATAAAAGCTAAAGACTCAAAATTGTTCATACCACAATGCCCAAAGATGTGAGTTGAACTTGGTAAATATATATGACATATTGTTTTATAAAGTTCCTGTTCTTCAGGAAAATGTAAAATTAATGTCCTGTCACAGTTTAGATTATTTTAAATGAAATGGCAGCCTCTAATGGGAAACAACATATATTTATACCATGCTTGTTGTAAGAGATGGCTTTTAAAAATGGGGTTACAGGAGCAGATTTCATCGTTCATCTTTTGGGGAGTCAGTTTCTAACATTATTTATCTGTCAACTTGATGGTGTTCTTTCATCATAAAGCCTACTTAATTTAGAGTTAATTGGGTCATAAAACAAAATACAAACCGAAGGGAAAACCGTGTTATATTTAAGGGTGAAGTTATTTCCAGCAGGTGTTGGTAGAGAAAATTGTTGGCCATAGAAAGTTCAAGCACAAATTGAAACAAGACCTTTTTGTGACATTTATAAAGCATAAATGTTACATAGATTGCAATGAAAACTTCATGAAGGCATGTACAATTACTTCAAAGATTAACAGACTTATATTACTTTGAATAATAAAATATATTACTTATGATTCTTAGTTAACGTGGTGTTTCTGTATATTTTTAAAATTTTTAATTTTTGTTCTTTCTCTTTAAAGACAAAATGTGCATACTGATATCTATCATTAATGTATAACTCGTGCAAAACCGTTGACATGTTCCTATATAAAAACATAGCACATCACCACTATTAACATCTTATGACAAAATATAATTAGCTACCAGATGTTACGTAAGGAAACTTCACGACTTCTTATTATGTTTCAGAAGTTCCCGTTCTCCTCTCTACAAGTGAGAAATTTTGGACGGGACATTTTGGGACTTTTAGTTCTGCTCACATGAGAAATGAGCCATCACTAGTTTGAATTTTTTAGCCTCAGTGCATTGTAGGGTACAGCCTCAGCACCCAGCTCCACCTCCTCCTTCCAACAAAGACCCTGAATATCCAATTCTGACATTTAGACGGCAGAGTTCACTCAGTTCTAAGAGGGGCAGTTTTTGGCTTAACCTATTCAGCATATTTCCACACTCTTTTTCAAAGTTCTTGGTTCAAGGTTGGACATAGTAGCAAGATCTAAATAACGACTTTCTCCTCCCCCGGTGATTAACTTTGTGCTGGTAATGAAACTTTGAGCAAAGCAGTTACGGGAGAGATGTCAGTTTCATGATTTCTCCACCCCTGTCATGATCTCTCTCTGCCATCTCTCTCTTCTTTTTTGTTCTGTTGCATATGGATGAGGAATCAAGTAACTCCAAGAGCTGTCAGTGGCCATGCTGCAACCACAAAAGAAGACAGCTATGAAGTAATGTTGCCAAAAAACCAGCCTGTGTCCCCTGAAAACTGCATTGAGACTCGTAAGCAGAGTTTGGGGAAAATCAGAAAAGAACGGCTTTATTGCTTTGCCAGGCAAAGGGCAGTCACAACAGGCTTATGCCTTAGAGGCTGTGAACCCATCCTGGGGTTGGGGTCTTGAGGTTTCATAGAGAAACTGGGTGGAACAGAACTCCAGAGGGTGTGTCCGTTCTTCTGAGATTATCGGCCCATGACCTCCTTCCTGGAGCCTGGCCTCTGGGTTAAAGCTACTCTTGGTAAAGAATGCACAAGGGAGGGGATGCGTAATGGCTGGGAAGCCAGTGTGTGCTTGTTTTCTACTTCAGTACCTGAACCCACAAAAAGCTGAGCGGAAGCAGGGAAATAAACTACATCCTTAGCAACATCATAGACTTAGGGAATTACACCAGCCCCGAAGCCCGCCTGACCACCAGCCTTCCTTGTAGCGTGAGCTCCTGAAGCCCCTCCTGGTGGAGTAGTCCATGTTATCTTCACGGTTAAGAGAGATCCGGAGGCCTAACAGAGCCATCAGCGTGTGGGCCACGGTGAGGTATCACTCGTCTGCATCGTGCTGCGGTTCTCACCTAACCCGTTTGTGCTCGGGCAGAGGGGGCTCACGTCTCTGCTTCTGCGTCCAGGTGGGAGGATACTCGGGCAGGCCTCCACAGGTGACAAGAGAGATTGCAATTTCTCTCTCTCTGTATATACTTTCTAGGAAACTGATTCAATGATCGTGGTAAATCGTCTGTCCTGTGCACCCAACTCTCCACCCGTGTGGGCACAAGTGTAAATTTAGGCAGGAGGTAGGAGATTCCCATTTCAGCCTCAGATCTAAGCCACATTCTCATATTCCCCTTTATCAGACCCACCCCTACTTTGAGAATTATGGTCACCTCCCTGTCTCATTACTAAGGTGCCCCATGATTCTCATTTGGTTATCACTTTATTTGGTACAATTTTTCTACAGTTTGAAACCTAAAGGGAAAAGGAGGGTCAGTGGAAGGCCCATTCCTACACCAAAAATGTATTCAGTTTGTAAGTGATCCGTGCAGCAGCTCAAATCATTAATGAGTAACGAAGTACGTAACGTATCATCTACAGCTCTGGGATGAAAGGGTGGCCAGCCAGATCTGCGGTTACGTGACTCTAATGGATCCCCTCCTCCAGGCTGGATGGTGAAGAACGGCGAACAACCTAGCAGTTACTTCATAACAGGAACAGCTGACCTTACTGAGTGCCATCTACAAGGGAGACCCAGTGCTCCAAACTATGCGTATTTTTCTATCCCCATAATAACTACTCCAGGTTTGTTCAGAGAGGTTAGAGAACTCAGTCAGCAGCAATGAAGGTTTGACAGAGCCTGCTTCTCAGAACAGGCCTGCATTCCTATGGCTTTCCTGGGGACAGCAACAGCAGAAACTTCAGAAATATGTTAGTGCTGCCTGACTCCCTCATCCCCGAAGCATCATTACTGAAACTCCTGGAGTATATTGAATGTTTCACCTCCTCAAATTCCCCAGAGCAACCGTCCTGGGTAGAAGTCTCCTTATCGCCTTGCTGGTAGAATCCCCTCACGGTTTTCACGGCTCCGTACGTCCCCCCCGTCAGAACATCAGTAAGCTTCAGTTCCATCCACTTCACTACTTGTGCTGATCTGGAGTAAATTATACAACTGCTTTTTCTCCAGATGTAAATTGCATATCACACTTCAAACACAGGACTAGGTGGGGCCAAGATTAAATGTGTGTGAATCAACGGAAGTGCCAAGAATATCGACGGGCACTCACGGATATTCTGATTGATTTCCTTTCCTTAACAGCGGTTCTGAATGTTCTTCAACAGTTTGCCGAGCGCGCACACTATGCAGAACACTTTGGTGGATGCATGGAATCTACAGGATGAAGCCCAGACTCCTTAGATTGATATTCACGAATTCTCACCATGAAGAATGACCCCTTTTCAATGCTGTTTCCACCACCACATGGTTCTCAGATCACCGTGTGCCACACGCCTTATCCATTCAGAGATGTTCTTAAATCTGCATGGAATTTTGTGCTTCTCTTCCCGCTAAAATCCTGCTTCTATAGTAAACAATCTTATGGTTACCGGGGGGAAAGGGGGTAGAAAGGGATACATTTGAGAGTGTGAGATTTGTAGATGTTAGCCACTACATATAAAAATAGATTTAAAAAAGAAAAATTTCTTCTGTACAGCATAGGGAACTATATTCAATATCCGGATTACTTATAGGGATAAACGAAATCAGCACTCAAGAAAGTAAAATTCACAATATTCGTGAAAGAAATCACCTTTTTCCTCTACTGCTCACAGCACTTCTGACACCAGATGTGTGTTTTCCACACCAGGCAGTTTTCCAGTTCTTCGTGGACACCAACTTGGTGCCATACAGTTTCACTCAATTCTCACACTGACAGCTCAGAATTGGTGTAAGGATTCAGCCTCATAAGATTGCTCCCCACTTCAGATGCTCCGCTCCATTCCCAGGGTAGCCCCTGCACTTCTGATAGGCCGCCTATAAATGGGGAGGACCCATGACCCCTTCCTTCCGTTCAGTAATTTGCTAGAAACGTATAAAATTGAATAAAGTTAAATATCAATTAAGTCTTTGATTTTTGATATTCTACCTCCATGACTTCTAATGTATTTAGAAGTACTTTGCTCACAGTAATTTCCATTCAGTTTTATACGTCCCTTCTAATTTATCCCAAGAGAATGACTTTATAATTAGTATCCAGTGAATAAATAAAAATGATATGAACTTGTGTTTATTCAAAATGGATTAATATTAATTCTGAAGTATTCAGTTTCTTTATTAGCATAATAAAACATTTTAACACTGTTTGGAATTACCTATTTTTTCCCTCACAGCACTACTTGAAAGCTTTGAATTTAGAATACCATCTTTGGATTCTAAGCATTGTCTGGTATTGTAAGATGATCGAAGGAATATGAAACCAACATAAGCACACTATATATGAATTTTTATGGTAAATTTTGATACATGGTATTATATATTATAAATTAAATGTGCTTTTAAAGAGGATGTGAACTTTAGAAGAGCAAATAGTTTTTATTATAAATTAAATATGCATTTTCTAACATATTTTAAAGATATAATATACATTTTCTAATATATTTCATAGATATAAATATATGAAATCCAATCAATTCTGTTATGTACCTTTATAATAATATAAGAGCTTATAAGGATAGATCCTCGTGTATTTAATACATGCACCTTTTTACCCAGATATTGAAACTGTCTACTGAGAATGAAAAACAAAATGTGGACCTCACTCTTTCTTGTGTGCAAATTCACTTTTGAATATCCTTCAATCAATTCACATTTTAATATGAGGTTCAATATGGAGTCTCTAAGTTTTGCTGTAGTTCCTGAAAGACGGTATAGAAAGCAAGAAAAAAAGCCTACTGTCACACGGTATTGATGGTCAGAATCATTTGTGTTGTTCTTTGCAAAGTACAAGCACTCCTGCAGTTAGCACGGTCTACGCTGACAAGAACATGTGTCTGCCGGTGGTGACACACGGTTTTTGCTTTGTTCTTCAATTATAGTTATAACTTCATTTCTGATACACATCCTCTGTGATTATAAGAAAAAAGATATATGAGGAGCCATTTATCTACATCATGACTCTGATAATATCCTTGCCTGTTGCCACAGAAACCCAGATCATGGTCATATGTTACTGTGAAAATAGGAAATATGAGAGTATTAAGATTTGCAGCTCCATCCTTTAATTCTGTTTTATTTTAACACACGGTCAGATCTCTATTTGATTTGTCTATCTTACTTACATCACCTGTGTCTGACAGCTCACGGTCATGTTTTGCTCTGCAAAAGGTATGTCTTAGGAATTTGCACCTGAGCTAAAGGAGATGAGCACACAGTGTGTTCAGTTTTCTTCTAAAAATACATGCTAGACAGATTCTAATTCTAATGGACATATCGTGATAATGTAAAAATTATGATGACTCGATCTCTGATGGATTAACTCTGTATAATTACGCAAAGCTATCAGCTTAGGAGATTTTAAAAACTATTCATTGACTGTACCTTTAAATGCATTAAACTCATTTTTGTTCCCCTTGGCAGTAATAGGTTATGTAGGTCACAATAACTGGATAACTTTTTCTGATTCCTTTTATTGTGCCTCACAGACCTGAAAAATGTGAAAATAAGGCCCATGTTTTGCTTGGCTTCATATTTTTGAGAAGTTTATATTCGTCCACAAGTCTTTTCACTGTCTATTGTTTGAAGGCTAAAACATAAATCTTCCAACAGAAATAAAAACTGCTTACATATGTGTCCTCATTTTCTTTGTTTCAAGTGATAAAAACCACTGGATATTAGCAATTAAGAAAGATTACAAAACAGTAAGTATATGACCATACTGTAACTTTTTTTGATTGTTCTAAAATTTTTCATTTTGACTTAGGAAACTATGTGACCAAAACCTAAAATAAAACTAAATCTTACTGAAGTGCATTCTGTCAGAATTTTTCAGTAAGAAAAATAAATAGAATTTATACTTATTTTTTTCTTTTCTTACCACCTTATTTAGCTAATTTGATCTAAACTAGTCAGGTCACCTCAGATATATAGATTTTTTTCAAATAGTCATAAAAAATAAAATGCACACATTTTGAGAGTACAGTTTGATGGGTTTTTGACAAACGTATACTGTCATTTAACCAATATCCGATCAAAATATTGAACTCCATTACCAGATGATAAAGTTCCCCTCTGTGCCCTTCCAGTTAATTCTCATCCACATGTTCTGCCCTAGACTCAGCCACTATTCTGATTTTTCTCTCAAAAGATTAGTTTTGCCCGGACTGTACTTTCATAGAAGTGGGATCATACACTACGCACTGTTTGATGTCCGCTTTTTTTGCTCAACATACTGTCTTGAGGTCATCATATGCTGTGTGAGACCTTCTTTGCTCTGGCTGTGTAGTGTGCCTTTGTATAAATATGCCACATTGTGTTTATCCAGTCATCTGTGAATGTATCTTTGTGTTGTTTCCAATCTTTCTCTCTCTCTCTCTCTCTCTTTTTTTTTTTTTTTTTTTGCTATTATGAACAGAGCTGTAATGAACATCCTTATAAAAAGATTTTATGATGACTATGTCTTAATTTCCTTTGAAAATGGTTTACCTGGAAATTATTACTTTGAAAATTAAATACCTGGGAATGTGTGCTGACTATTGATTTATAGCCTTTCAATCCCAAATTCATAATTTCGGCCTGCTCTGTGAAAATGGATCTGGGCCGCTGGAACGTTTTTGTTCTTTGTCACTTGGCACCTTGTTAGGTTTTGTCAATAGAGGGCGCTAGAGAAATACTGCAGGAGGAGGCAGGCTTGCTTCAGGGTGTGCCAGGTGGCCTCTCCGCTCGTGTCTGCCGTGTAGTGACTTCTCCACCTGACTTCTTCAATACAAGCAGCTCCTCTGCCCCCGACTCCTGCTGCGTGGCGGACCTGCACCCAGTAACCAACAGCTACCCCGGCAGCCCACTCGCCCGGGAAGTTTTCTAGAACATCTCCAGTGAGCCACCTTTCTATCAACAACTTCCCCCAGAACTCTTTATTTTTTTTTCAAATTTTTGAGGTATAATTGATACACAAAAAAGCCCTGCACATATTTAGTGTACACAGTTTGTTGAGTTTGTTCGTAAGCGTAGACTTGTGATACCACGACCACAATCGGGGTACCGTAACCATTACACTAAGTGAAATGAGTCAGTCACAGGACAAAGCTGTCATGATTTCACTTACACGAGGTGGCTAAATAAAAGAATCCAATTTATCAAAGCAGAAAATAGAACGGTGGTATTGGGGATGGGGGGAGGTGAAAAGGGGGAGTTTTTCAATGGGTATAAAATTAGTTTTATGAGGAACAAGTTTGGGATCTGCTATATATAACATAATGCCTGTAGTTAACGAATTACCTCAAGACTCTTGAGAAGTTGATTTTCAGCAAGTTCCACCCACGTAGCACCACAACCTTTCTCTGCCATCCAGGGAGCCCCCTGGACCTTCTCCTTGAGGTGGGTGCCTCTTCCTTGGGTGTTCATCTCAGACCGAGATGTGGTGACTGCTCCTTATTTTCGCTATTCCTCTATTTTTCTGTGTTCGTTCTACTTTTCTGATTTCTAATCCCTTGTTTTATTTATTCATTTACACATTAAACTTTCCCTGTTCAAATTGCTCATACTTTCTTCTGATTGAACCAAGACTCATCCAGAGTAGAATTGCTACACCTTAACAGTGAGTGCGTGTTTAACGTTCTTAAAAACTGCCAAGAGGCTTCCTGAATTTGTTGTATTTTTACTCCCACCAAATATATAGGAGTTTTCTAGAAACTCTCTGTTCTCTCACGCATTCAGAAGCATGCAGTCTTGTACATTTTAGCCATTCTAATGTGTGTGTGTTAATGGTTGCTGTGGTTTTACTTTGTAAGTCCCTGAAGATCAGTAAATTTGAACATCTTTTCACGTGCACGTGTGGACATCTTTTCACGTGAAAAGATATTATAATAAAATAACATGGGCTAGGTGGCTTATAAACAAGAGAAATCTATTTCTCACCGTTTGGGAGGCTGGCAGTCCAATCAGGGTGCCATTGGTGAGTGCTGGTGAGGTCTCGCTTGGTGGAGAGAAAAGAGGGTGGGGTGGTCAGTCTCTCTGGTGTCTTCTTATAAAAGCCCTAATCCCATTCTTACGACCTCCATCCTCACGACTTCATCTAACCCCAGTTGTCTCCCAAACTCTCTACCTCCAAATGCCTTCTGTTAAAAAATAGACAACAGGTCCCATGTAACTGTGTGTGCGTGGGTTGGGGGAGAGGGGAGGAGGGGTTCTTGTGAGGCTGAGCCCTTGACCTGCGGGATGTGACACCATCTCCGCATACATAGTGTCAGAATTGAGTTAATGTGTAGGACACCCAGTTGGTGACTTGCCTGGAGACTTGCCTCCACACTTTTGGTGACCATAGTGCCAGAAGTGAAGTGCCCTGTGCGGGCGGCAGGGGTGTGAAAGGAAACGCGACACCAGGAGGTAGTCCGGACTGAAGTTTTCCTTCCATGAGAAGCCTCTTGTGTACCAGTGGAGGTGGACAGTGTGATTAGCTCAGTCACGTGCATCTTACTTCAGAAAAAAGCAGGGAGTAAGGGACCTATGAAGACCATCGGTGAATTGAGCAGTGAAAAGAGAAGCAAGAGATCCGATGGAAAACTGGACCAGATGTTGAGAAGCCTTGCTTGCCAAGAGGCAGCTGGGACTCGGCAGATGTTTTTGAAGGGGGAGTAAGGTGAACAGACTTGCATGTTAATAAAAAATCACTCCTCTGTGAGGTGAAGAGAGGCTTGTGAAATAGAAGACGACCTAGGGCAAAACTCAAGGAGTAGTAACTTTATAAAGAGCAGATGGATGTAAAAGAGGTTTTGACACAACAAAGAGAGGTGAGCTCAAAGGTCCAAGGCAGCGAGAGGGAGGAGTGGAGACAGGAAGGGGTCAGCTGGGCCCAGGAGGGCGAGTGCGGGGCTGAGAGCGATCAGTGATGCTCGAAGCCGCAGGAACCCAGGCGCTGTTTTCAAACCTTTGGTTTTTGCAGTTGGGAGCTTATGGGTGAATTTCCCCCTGTGGTTTTACTGGCAGGCTTGAGGTGGAAGCCTTATTCTGTGATTCTGGTGTGCGTGGGATCTGAAGAAGGAGTCGCAGTAAATAGAGTAAACTGAGTCCTCGCTGAAGGCAAAGGAAGAAGTGGCTCTAGGATAAAGCAGATTGAAGGTAGGGACTTGTTTGGGTTTTTTTTTTTTTTTTAATCAACTTTTTTAGCTCACATTCTCAGAGCACATTTTTAAAAAGTCTTCTCCTGAAGTATTTATTGTGTTTGCCTTATTAATGGTAACTTTCAGGAAGACTCTAGGACTGTAATCTCAACTAGTTGATGAGCTGTTGGAAGACAGGGATTACACTGCATTCATTATCTTAATCCCCATAGCGTGTAATTTCTAGATGCATAAGAAATGAGAATTTAATAAAATTGAATTTATCAGTAGGTCGTATTTCATCTTTCAAATGATTCTCAAGCATTTTATCTTGAATAACAAATTTTGTCGGTAGTAAAATGTAAAAGAGCCCGTGTACGTCTTTTGAGAGAGAGAGGCGTCACAGTCAGGAGTAGTGGTTTGCAAAGTGCGGTTCCCCAGACCAGCGACCGCAGCATCCCCTGGGAGCGTGCCGACCTGCAGCGTCCTGGGCTGCACACGGACCTACTAAACAGAAACTCAGCAACTTGTGCTTTTCCATGCCCTCCAACTGATTCTGATTTGCCTTAACGTTTGAGAACCATTGATAAAGAGAAGTAAGACCCTTGGGCTTAACCAAAGCTGTTTCCACATCTCACTTTTGTCATTTAGAAGCCACATGCAGTCAGAATGTTTTGAATAACTCCAGAATGCAGTTTCTTTAAGCAAGGTCATGGGAGCTGCCTTGAAGAATCATTATGAACAGGGAATGATACAGTAGGGGAAAGCAATTATCCCATTGTATGATGCAATGTCAATATTAAATAAATGTGAATTTTTCTATTTAATATACAGCGTGTTGCTAATGTGGAATTATGATTTGTAGAGAAACTTAGAAATAACATAGTTAAAAAGTGGGGGTGGATGGCGGACGGGGATTGGGGATGGGAACTGATGTAGGCTGAACATATTTGGCAGTTGTCCTGGGTGCTTTTGATAGTGTCATCTAGATTTAGAACAAGGCCTGTCTCGCTTGAAAGGCTATTTTATTTTTAGCATCACTCCAGGTACCTTTGTGCCAAGAATGAGTTCATTAGTTGCCAAAACAAAGCAACACGAAACAAAACAAAAAGGGTTCTAGCATAAGGAATTCCTGCTTTTCACCTCAAAACTTCAAATCTTTCTTTGTTTTTAAAACTTGGGAGCATGTGAGTGCATGGGGCGGGGTGGGTATACACTATAGCAGGTGCTTTAATAGCAAAATTCTAAATAAGGAACATTTCTCGTATTAGGGGAAAATAAAGGCACTAATTCTTGTTTGCACTGTAAATGCATTTTATCATCTGGGCAGGAATGGAAAGATAAAAGGATCAATCACAGGGAAAGGCATGCATTTTTCAGAGCTTTGTCTCTCTCTATTGTTCAGCTTTAGCAAGGGTATTAAAACAGCTCCCTGTAAACAGCTCTTATTCATACTGCTCACACTTTCCTATAGCTTCCCCCCCTCCCCACCCTCTATCTTTAACTGCAAGGTCAGCTCTGCCCTGTTGTGAAGAAAACCGTTTTGAAACCACCCCTCCCCCTTTCTTTCATGCTTCAAATATATCTCTGAGCCCCGATCTTGAATTGACATACATTTAAAAACAATTCAATCATGGATTGATCAGCTGATCCAGTGCCACACAGACTACAGCTTGCTCTGCCATTGTTTCTTTGTTGCTTATGGGCCTTTGTTTGAATCCTGCAGCATCAGCCCTGACTGTAATAATTGATTGAGGGAGCTATGCCACAGGGCACAAAATAACAAAGGAAGAAAAATATGAGCAGTTAGTGAAAGAAGCTGGGGGAAAAGACATAAATAAACATAGTGTACCGGAGTCCTGCAGTGTTGGTGGAATCCTAGCCAAGGCAAGGTAAACCAGGTGACTGTATCTCTATCTGAATGTTTGGGAGGTGAATTCAAGGAGACACATTGTGTTGCAAAAGCCATGTGAAGACTTCAGATGATCATTTCCTACGCTAATGGGACAAACACATCCGCACATAGATAAATTCTAAACCTAAATGGCCTTCACAGTTTGAGCTCCTTAGATAATATGGTAATGAATATTTTAGAAACGTCTACATAGATAATAGTCATCAAGTCAATAAATACAGGCTGGCTACATCTCTGGTAACATTAGCATATAAATCCATCTGAGTGAACCATTCAGAACTCAGCATTTAGCCTTTCCCATGAATTTGAATAGGACCTAATAAAATCCCTAAACCTTCTATGAGATTTGTACATACCGGAGGAAATCACAGCCTTTTCAAATCTCAGGATTGGAAAGGACCTTAAAGGTCAGATAACCAGTTACCTTGTAATGAGTTGTTTGCGAAAAGCAACATTATCAAGTTGTGTCTATTGTAAACTCGCATACAATTGGTAATTCGGGCAGAAGCTTAACATCTGGGGCACTGTGATGACAATTCATGAGGCAAGAATTTCAGAAGAAATTCTTCAATCTGTGAAAAAGATCATTTTGAGCTCGGTGCCTTTTGCATGAGGGCACAGCATTGGGTTAAATGAAGATGAGACAGGAGAGAAGGGGGCAGGGCACAGCCATTCAAGGAATGACAGCAATTAACAACAAAATGGTGGAAGATTCAACTCCCAGATGGCCTTGAGGATTATGATGGCTGGAGGTTTGACTTCTAGTAGAAATTAAGCTTCATTATATGCTCAATGTAACATATTAGCATGACAAACAACATGCCCGCAGGCGCCACAACGCTCCCAAGACTAACTGCAAAAACCCAAAGAGTGGGCGGTGGCCCAATTCCTGGGAATCCCAGCCCCTTCCCCAGGGTAGTTGGAATGGCCCCACCCGTAGGTGTGTGAAGCTACCAAGCCTGTAAAAACTGGCAACACCATGTTTAGCAGCCCATTTTCGCTCCCTCCTCTTCAGAGACAGCCGGCACTCTGTCTACAGAGTGTGTACCCACTTTTATTTTAACCTGAGCACCCAATTCCCACACTGCTTTCCTTGCCTTTTTCTTGCCTTACACTCTATGCAGTGTGTATCTCTGAATGAATCTACATTTACTCAGCTGTGGCTCGCACTTGAATTCTTCCCTGCACGAAGCCAAGGACCCACACCTGAAGGGGCACGTCCCAGGGGCTCCACCAAGACCTGGGACACGGAACTCCTCCTCACGCCCCACGTCTTTTTCCCTGCATCAAAGAGATTGCCCTGCAGTGTTCTCGTTTGTACCTACGTGGGCTGCCTTCTTAAGATTTCCATCATGTATTTACGTTATTGCCTTTCCACTTATAGAAGTTTCAAATTACAATTTTTGGGTAAATGAAACTGACCTTAGAACCTCTCGAGGTAGCCAGTAACTATCTGGCTGCAGTCTACTTTTACTTCATGGAGACAGACCATATCTATTCACAGTGGAATAAGAGAAGGAAAATTGATCCAGAAAAATTAACCAGACCTAGTTCAAAACACTGTTTCAGTATTTTTATTCCTAACTTGTCTTATTATTTTTCATTGGCTAGTATTGGAGGAGGTAATCTATAAATAACACAAGTTTTTATTTATAATATATAACCAATCAGAAAGCGAAAGAATAAATATCTATAGTTGCAAGTCACCACTTGAAAATTAAAATGTTATGTTTCTAGGATAATTGTCTATAGAGAATCGTAATGAGCATCTTACCTAAAGAAATAAACATATTTGTCTCATTAACTGGGTGTATATATATATATATATATATATATATATATATATATATATATATATTTATATGTATTGAGTGACAGAGAGCAAAAACACACAAACTCAATATGTATTTTCATATATAAACATATACAGACATATCTATGCACATTTTGTACATGTATGTGATACTTTACATTGCAGTGAAGATATATTAGTGTGTATATATATATGCACACATTTGTACATATGTACTTGTACATCCATATTTTGTTGATGCTTAACTAATAAAACAGTTTAAATTAATGGTCTACAACATATAATCTATATGTGAATATCCTTCAACTTCATGGGAAACTACAGAAGTTAGAATTTGCTAGGAGGGCTAAAAAAAGGCAAATGGGAATTGATACATGTGGACTTGGTCAATGTAAATTCTGCAGGGTGTACGTAAATTTTGTTGACCTAATGATTTTTGAAAACTGTTTCCAAGGCTGTTTGTGTCTCTTGTGGAAATCTAAATGGGATCTTACAGGAACTGGATTAAAAAATTTAGCTTTTGTCGAATATTGCTGGTCTCTGCTTTTTAATTTTTCTTCTCCCCTTGCCTTTAATACATAGTTAGCCTTCGTAGGCCAAAAGTAGAACTCTCTAGCTAATATTTCTTTCTTCCTATTGTGCAAAGGAATTCGTCTTTAATGCTTACATGGTTATTTGAGTTTTGCTGTAGAGTGCTGTGCACTGCAGTTTTGCTTTGAAATGAATGATCTTTTCTTTGTTTCAAGGTAAACAATTTTCTGCAGTGTTTTTGCTGCACATTGTTAGAAGTCATCCTATTGCTTAGATGTAGAAGGGTTTTTTTGAATCACTGCTGTGAACAACTGGCTGTTTGATCAGCAATGCTTCCTCTTTTTTTTTTTTTTCCTTCCTCCTTTTGTATTGGACTTAGTCCCTGTCTGTCCTCTGTTACACATCAGGATGTGACTAGCTGGTACCACTCAGAGTGGAAGCAGTTTAATCTTTGTTACAAAAGGACCCTGTTTCTCAGAAGTCGCATAAACACCTTAGGAAGAATGGTTGATTAAACTGTTTCCACCAGCAGTTCTACGTACCTGACCACATGCTTTCTTGGTGCAGGCTTTGAATTTTCTTCCCTTTCACTTTGGAGGGTATAATCGGGTTCAGTTTCTTCCTGGATGTGCGCGCTTTGTTCTTGGAGCGTTTTTTATAGAAAGGGTGGATTTCAGTCGTTCTGGACTTTTCTTTCAGTAGGAAAACCTAGTTATTGTTCAGCATTTTAAGGAGCAGAGATGATAACTTAGCTTTAAAGTTCCAGTTGGAGCTTTGTCTTCTGGCCACTGAAGGAAATGATTGTATTTCAAACATAGCACTTCACCTCCTTGTGGACAGTGGTTCCATCAAGAGTCGGTATCCAGACCAAAGCTGGGGGAAGGATTTGGTAAGAGGTTGGTACTACCAGCTGAAAAATGCCGTACTCCCCTGCTGAGAGCCTATGCTAATTCACTGTACTTCTCCTGTAACTTGAGAGATAACTGACAACTGATGTTCTTTAGGACGAGGTTTAAAGACGATGAAGGGGATTGCAGTGACAACGAGTGTTCTACGAATACAAGGCACCGGTAGAACAAGAGGCGTGCAAAATATTTCATTTGTTGGGACAAAGGTTAAGGTAGGGAGAAAATAAAATAACTTCATTATTGTGAAAATTTGTGAAAATAGGTGTATTTTAGTCAATTTATGTGCATGGATAACTTGGAAAAAATTATACTCCTCTGATTAAGGATCAAATCTTTATGTGTATTTCTAGCTATTTTGAGTACAATTTCATAGAACTCATAAATGAGATTTATATACTTGTGTTTAGAGATCGCTCAGCAAAATATAATGGTGTCTTAAATATATTTTTGCAAACACGTAAACACTGAAGGTCAGATGCTTCCTTATTTAAAAACCAGAGCTAAAAAAATCTGAGAAAGAGAGTATTTGAAAATGGAGAACATTTCAAATAGTTTGTACAATATTTGAATTACTCTGACTAATGAAGGAAATAAAGCTTTGTATAAAAATAAGAAAATAACGCATCATTATGAAGAATTCCTGTGTTTTCTTATTGGTTGTTTCCCACAAGAAAGATTTTTTTTTGAAAACATCATGATAAAATTTTGGAGTAGAGATCATGAAAAGAGGACGTTGACGGAAACATATCTGATTTGTAATTGAGATGCTGAACATTTGAAAGGATTTAAATATTTATAATGACAACCTTTGTTACAAGTGTGTGTGAAGATATTACTCTATTCTCTATACTTAATGTTCAATATGCTTAATGTACTCTGTTCAGCATCCTTTACCAGAAAATGACTCAGCATGTTCACATATAAAACATCTGTCTTTAAATACACATTTGATTCAATGGTACCATGAGACTGTTTTCGCCAAAGACATTTCTTTTATTGATGACAAAAAAACAAATTCTAGTTATAGGCAAAACATTTTCTTTTTCTTTGCCTCATGCAGATGTTTATAATATTCCTTTAGATAACTGCTTTCTGTCAAATTGGCAGTTTTATGTGAAAGCTGCTTTGAAACAAAAATTAATTTGGATTTTGCACTCTCTTACTTGGTATTCCCCACTAGTCCATTTTGATGTCTTACCTATGTTTTTGCACAATTTCTTTTTTTAGACATAATTCTTTGCCATGCCTCTCCATCACTGGGTTACTATTTGTTTCAGTATCTACATTCATGGAGTACCAGCCATTTTTAGTAAATAAGTAGTAGGTAATGTGCTTCTACAAACTAAAGAATGCTATAGGTTTTTATTAGCTGTAGCTAAAAATTAGCTATAATTTATTAATTTTATTAGCTATAGCTCATGTATCTAATTTATAAGTCCCATAGGACAGCAATACTACTTTTTCATTTGTAATACTCTTAGGCAAAATCATGTTTTCTGTAATATTAGTAGATGAAATAGAGCTGATAGCTAGCTTGCTATAGTAAACTAGGAAATTAGAAATTTTGAATCCGACAGGAGAAAAGAGAAGAAATACACTCACACTTGGTACCTTACCCTTTTTCTCTACCAATTTGTCTACTTGTTGTTTTGGGTTCTGTCACTTTATTTTTGGTAACTACTGAAAGTCCAGACACAAAGCTAGGAGAGAGATTAAAAATTACTGGGGCAATGATTCTCTTTGATTAAGTATAGTGTATTATTAGTTATACATTTACATGGGTGGGGTCACTGAAGGAATGGGTAGTAAAGAATTTCTCATTGTAACCAAATTAGCAAAGTCAATTACTAGGAGCTATTACTTAAATTTAGCTTATTATAGAGTAAACTACTTCTAATAACACTCATTAGATGCAGAATTTTTAGACAGTATATGAAATTGTGTTTTCACTAACCTGACTTGAATGATAAATACTTTTTATCTAACATCAAGTCTCTGTCTAAGGGAAATTATCATTTTAATTATCACTTGTAATTCAGATTCTTTGAAGGCCATCCCTTTTCGTTAATTAAACTTTTTATTCTGAGGTAACTGCAGATTCACATCCAACTGTGTGAAATAAGGCAGATTTCATGTGTCCTTTACCGAGTTACCTCCACTGGTAATATCTTGCGAAACTTCAGTACAGCATCACGACATTGATGCAGGAAAGCTGCACAACACTGCCATCAATGCAACGCTCCTTCTTGTTGCCCTTTTACACCCCCAGCCGCCCCTAGCCTTAAGCACTGGCAATCACTAACCTGTTCTCCATCTCTGTGAATGTGTAATTTCCAAAATGTTAAATGGAATCCTACAGTGTGAGAGATTTGGGGGATGGCTTTTTTCACTCAGCATAGTTTGTTGCAGATTTATCCAGGTTGTTGCATTAACATAAGTTTTCATTTTTCTGGGATAAATGCCCAGCACTGTAATTGCTGGCGCATACGAGAGTTGCATGCTTAATTGTTAAGCAGCCGCCAGACTATTTTTCACAGTGGCTGTACCATTTTGCATCACCGCCAATAATGGATGAGTGATACGCTTTCTCTGCATTCTCACCAGTGTTTGGTGTTACCCCTGTTGTTTACCTGAACCATTCTGATAGGTGTGTAGTCATGTCTCACTGAGGTTTTAATTTGAATTTCTCTAATGGCCCATGATGTTAAACATCCTTTCATGTGCTGTATATCCTCTTCAGTGAAATGCCTCTTCATGTCTTTTGTCCTTTATCTAACTGGATTTTTTTTTTTTTAATGTTGAGTTTTGAGAGCTCTTTATATATGCTGGATACAAGTCCTGTGTTGAATGTGTGACTTGCAGATATTTTCTCCCACTCTGTAGCTTGTCTTTTCATCTTCTTTACATGGTCTTTTGTGGAACAAAAGATTTTAGTTTTGATGAAGTCCCATTTATCTTTTTTTTTTTTTAATGGATCATATTTTGGTGTCAAGTTTGAGAATTCTTTGCCTCACACTAGATATCATTGATTTTCCCTTATATTCTAAGAATTTTGTAGCCTTATGAGTTACCTCTTGAGTTAACTTTTGTATGAGGTGAAGGTTTATTTTTTTGTCTTTAGTTTTGTTTTCACTTAAGGAAGTTCAATGTCTCAATATCATTTTTTGAAAAGTCTACTCTTTCTCTATAGAATGGGTTTTGCACTTTTGTTAAAAATAAATTGGGCACATTTCTGTGTCTTAAATCTGAGTTGTCTTTTCTGTTCCATTGATCTGCGCTTACCCCTCACCAGTACCACACAGTTTTAAATCCTGTAGTTACATAATAAGTTTTGAAATTAGGTAGCTTCCTCCCTGTATTATTCTTTTTCAAAATTATTTAAGCTATCTTGGTTCATTTGTTTTTCCACACACATTTTAGAATAATCTTGTCTATATCTACAAAAAATATTGCTTAGATTTTGATAGAAGTTTTGTGAAAATGTTTACCCATTTATGGAGAACTGGCATCTTTACTGTGTTAGTTTCCAGTCCTTAAAAACACAGTGTCTCTCTCCATTTATTTACTTAATCTTTAATTTATTTCATCAATATCTTATGGTTTTTAGCATACAAATTTTGTATGTGTTTTGTTAGATCTCCATTTGTTTCTCTCTTTTTTTAGAAGTTATAAATGGCATCACATTTTACTTTGGTGCCATGTTTATTACTAGCATATGCAGGACATAATTGATTTATATGTTGATCTTGTATCCTGTAACATTGCTGAACACAGTTATTAATTCTAGGATTTCTTTTTCCCTTAGGTTTCTTAGAAATTCCTACGTAGACAATCATGTCATATGAAATTATTTACTTTTCTTGCCTCTGCAAAACCTTCCATTACTATATTGAATGAGATGAATGCGAGTAGACATCCTTGCAGTATTCCTGTTCTTGGAGGAAAAGCATTCAGTCTTTTTTCTTCAAATATTTTGTAGTCTTCTCCATCGAAACCATCTGGGCTTTTGGTTGTTTCTTTTTTCTGGAGCTTTTAATTGATGAATTCAATTTCCTTGATAGTTCAATTCAAAAAACATCTATTTCATATTGGGTGGGTTTTGATGGTTTGTGCTTTAAAGGAATTGATCAGTCTTGTCTAAGTTCTCCAAAATATGTGTGTAGAGTTGCTCGGAGTATCGCCTCATTTCCTTTTTGATGTCTGTGAGGCTACAGTGATATGCTCTTGTTTCCTGATATTACTAATTGTTTGATACCTTCCTTTCAGGTCTCTATGGTTCTTGGTGTGACAAATGATTTTCTATAAAAACTTGAAATTTGGTTTTATGTAATATATAATAATATATAATTAGACTCTTGATTTATTTAAAACTTTATTTTATTTAGCTTGCTCTTACTTTTTCTTGCCGAGGAAGGCTGGAAGACTATCTCACAGCAGCATTATGAGGTAGCTTTTATTCTCACTTTACAGGTAAGAAAAATGAGGCATAGAGAAAGTAAATTAACTTTCCAAGGTCATACAATCGGTAAGTGGTACATAAACTGTAGAGAAGTTTTCTTTTTCTCCTATAAACAAGATCAGAGTCCACCAGGATGCTGACTCTTGTTAATGCAAAAATATGTTTTATCGGAAAGATGGTCTTAATCACAGAAATCAGGACTCAAGAGGAGGCAGAAGAACTCATCAGAACACAAGGGACTTGGCTCGCTTGGGAAAGTCTTCAGATGCCCCTTATTTTGCCCCCATGAGTCTTCACTCAAGAAGTCTGTCTGGGAGGGTAGATGGGTCTAGCTTGGCTCATGTGCCTATTCCTGGGCTGGTGGTTGGGATGGGGAGATAGGGTAGAAGTCTGTCAATTAAAAACCTCACTGTAAATACCCAGAGTTGGAGGAGCAGAGTTCCATAAGGGAAAGCTTCAGGGACACGTACATTTTCTATACATTTGAGACTGCTCTCTTGGGAGGAAGGCCGCAAGAATCAGGCAACAGCGGGCCGTGTAAATTCACTACCACTGTAACGACGGGATTGATTTCCTGCTGAACGTGGGCACCGTATCTGCTTTGGAGATTACTTGAACGCACTTGGAAGAATCTTCTGTTAGTAACTTTCCACCTAGGATACATTTTAAGTGGCTTTTACTCTTTCTGTCTTGAATCAAATCAAAGAGGTGGCTCTGAACAGAAGTATACTCCAGAGAGTTTGAAGGATCCAAATATTGCTTTTCACTCAGTCAGACATGGGACTTTTGAATGGACACACCTTCTAGTAACCTCAGTCAGTGCACAGAAGTTTAAAAATCATGAAAAGAACTGAATGCTTAATTCAATTATTGTGAGATTGGTGTCATCTGTTTTAATAATGTTGGCATGCCTTTTATTTGAATGACTTTGTTATTTATAGTGCCTTAAGAAAGACCTTGAATTTCAAGATTAGCTTCTGAAAGAAGTGTTTTGTATAAACAAGGATTTCTCAACCTTGGCACTATTGATATTTTGAAATTAGTAATTCTTTGCTCGGTGTACAGAGTTTGTCCTGTATACCAGAATCCCTGGCCTCTCCTCATTAAATGCTGTAGTTAAGCCCCCAGCTTATTTTCATAGTGCGTATTTTCAGTGGTGTTGCAGATTTTTAGGTTTTGCTCTAAACCTTTTAACCACAAATAACTTTTCGGCAGTTTATGCCCTGCTTATTCTAGTTTTCACCTGTTCTAATGGTTATGGGAGCATATTGTCATTCATTTTTAAAATGTGACCACAAGTGTACTACCATGCAATTACACCTACAGTAGGAGTCAGGGAATCAGAGTTCTAGTTCTGATTCTCAAAGCAAGTTATTGTAGAAGTATAGGAAATCCCTATGGGCCTAAAGTTTTTTATTTGAACAAATGAAGGTATTGAGCCACTTTATTGATAAAATTATCCCATGTCTCTGAAGGTTTAATTTAATTTTAATTATAAACTGTCCACAGTAACTTAGATTATAGGTGGAAAGGCATATTGAGAAAATAAGTTCAAATATGACATTTTTAGTATATTGTTGGTTATAGGGTATGGAATGAATTTATATATAAAAATATGAAAGCGAAATCAAAGGCCAAATTAAAATTTAAATTTAAAAATCAAATTAAAGAATTAATAGAGATCTAAATATTTAAGAGAACAGTTTCAGAGAAAGCTTTAGTTTCTAAAACGAATTTAACTCTGAGGAAATTTAACATAGAGAAAAACGGTAGTATTTCTAAATAAAAATCTGTGGGTTTTTCCTTCTTTTTTCTTGTCCTTCTGCTGACCGTGTTGAAGGTTACCTGAGCCGCAAGCTCTGGAAAGCTATGATGGTTAAGAAGCTCTTGTAATTGAAGATCCTGCTTTCTGTGTTACGGGAAAGAGCTTCTGTCAAAGAGCCACCCTTCCGCACAGGAGCTGAAGGCGACCTGCTGTCCCGCACTTCCTTGTGACTCGCGACTCCTGTCCGATTCCCAGAGGGCTCCCCTGCTGACTTGTAACAAGGCAAACAGATCTCTCCCCTTTTTGCTGACAAAGCCAGACACAGACCCTCGTGCTTCCCGTTCCATGTCTCATGAATGGTTAGCTGAGATCAGAAGTGTTTGTCCCTTTTGAAACTAGCTTGGAGCTGGGATAAACATTTCCATTTTAGCTAACTGACTGAGATTTCCCTGGTTGCGTGACAATCACACCTGCAAATCACCCCACTTGGAACTTGTCCACTGTCCTTGTAAAAGTCTAAGGCAGAACTGCATCGCTCAGACACTGATGTTTGGATCTCCCTGTTGCAATAGACCGAATAAAATCAGCCTCCTTACTTGTTTGGTTTTTATCTTTGACCCTGCCTTCCTTTCTCTTTCCTTTCCTCCCTCTGCTTCTCTTTTTCCTTTCTCTTTACTTTATACTAGATCCACAGGATTTTTCCGATTTTATCAAGGTGAGGCTTGAAACCCTGAGATGACACTTCCCTTGCCCTGCTAAGTAGTAAGAATGATGAGGAGCAGATGGGCATGTGTCTACCAAGATGAGAAAAGAAAAGATTAATTGCATACTGAAAAGATAATGCTACTGAGCTGAACAGCATTTTAAGGACCACGTAGCACTCAGTTACGATAGAGGAGTTTAGTTTGGATCCATTATTAGGAAAGCTTGGATTTGAGATTCCTGATTATACATCCCTCAGAATAGTTGAAGTTCAAAGTTGTCAACTTAAATAAAAATATATATGTGATTGTGTGTGGCTGTGTGTCTCTGTGTGTTTGATATATATCTGTTTCTGACTATAAGGCCCCTCAGATAAATGGGGCAACTTAAAAGCTGTGTGTGGCTGTCTGTCTGTGTGAATTTTAATTTGTTTCCACTGAATTTGAAATAACATAATCCTCCATATATGTGCGTGTGTAGAATGCACACAATCATACATAAAGTATATTACTCCTTTATCAGATTGAGGGGCAAATCAATATATTAAAATTTTAAAGATGGTTTCCGTTTTCAAGCAGTTTCTCTACAATTATTCATTTCTATTCCTTTAATCTATGTAGGTAATCCACTGCAAAAGAAATGCTGATTCAAATAGTTGCTAGAATTCTTGTTTTTTTTTTTTTTTCCCTAAATTTTACTATCCACGTGCTACAGTTCTACAAGTACTTTTACCTCTAAAAGGTGTACAGATAGGCAGATCTCAAAAGCTGTCATTTGGACTGGCAGCAGAAAGACAGAAATATTTCTATACTTCTCATATTATAAAGGAACCCCGCTCCTTCTGGTGCAGGGTCATTACTCTAAGTGATGATGTTCAAGGCTCTACACAGCATGCTTTCTTGGATCAACACCAGAGCTTCAATTCCAGCACATCTTAGACTGTATTTTTGATGAATAAATTACCAAACTAATGAGACACACTAAGAGGTTAAGGATTGATCAAGTACTTAATCTTTTTAATGAAGGACACAGCATGAGACACATTCTTCCAAATAGATACGATAAACAATCTTCTAAAGCCTAATTAGAATAAAAATACAAAGAAAGGTGCAAAGTCTTAGAATTTGTTTACCGGATAATAACTTAGCATCTTCTGCAACAGTGGGAAAGCTTTAAGTTATCAAACCACCTTATTTATATTTGAATCAGGTGAGTCCCAGAGGTTCACCAAGATAAAACAATGGTATTACAATATAGAATTTTAATATGTCTTGATGTCTTCTGGGTCCATGAAGATTGTTTCAGAATACGGTTTTGGATTTTTTTTTTTTTTTTTCTGTAGAACTTGCTGGACCTTGAGAAGATTCAGCAAATATCTGGGAAATCTTATAAGAACACACTTACTGTGTGTATTTGTGAGGCATTTGTGGCCTGGATTTAACCTTTTGGGTGTCAATTTTTCTTTGATGTAATTTAGGATTTAATCAAGTTTTTGATTTCTAATTTATTTTAGTCTGGATGTGAAAAATAGCTAGTATACTTTTAGTGGGAGATTTAGTGAAAACTGCCAGTAACAAATCAAATTGTGTTTCATGACAAATTGTTATTTTAAAAAAATAACAAGGGATCACGTGATCCATCGATCCAAGCAACCCATCTGGATTTTAAAAATACGGCAAAAAGAGGTGCCACTTAGGAGGACGGAATCTAAATAAGAGCCTAACATTTGAGTGCGTGATGCACATGCTACATACTGCTTCTCTTCTCAAGTGGTTGAAGTATAAACGATTAATTATTATTCATCATTATTACTGATTGATTATAGCATAACACTGTTATACAGTATGCACTGGAGTAATACACCCTTTCATTCTCTAAATCTCACACCATCTGCTTGAGTTGAATATTTAGTGTATTGCTAACTGCAGCTACTCCAGATATCACCACGGTACTTAACAAGCCACCATTGTGCGATTCCGTTTCCCTTCCACAGACTCTGAAATCTGTTGTAAATCTTTCTAACGAAGGGCTGTGTCCTGATTGTGACGTCAGTAAGCAAGGTTTTACTCCTTACTGATAAAGAACAGGCGAGCTATACCATCCTGAAGGTAACGAAAACAGGGAAATTAAACTCAATTGGACATATCCAAAGTTGTACTAATCTCGAACACAAATTTTAAATGGGCTTCTTTATAAAAAATCGTATCTCTATCCAGTAAGACTTAAATCACTGATTAACATGGAATCTCAATGGGGTGATTCCAGGGAAAAAAGGACAATTTCCAAAAGAGATAATGGCAGTGTGTCCTTGCTTAGACATCTGTCCTACCTGGAGGTCATCAGGTGCTTAGAAAGCACTGAATCTCCTCTTAGGAGAAAGATGAATCTCTTTAATACAGTTAAAACCATAATTCATATTTCTGATTGTCTTGGAACAACCGATATTTTTGCCCCGTAGACAAGTATTTGATTCTCATATAAACTAATTTGTTTCCAAGGAGAATAATTCATACTCTGGGACACCAAATCAGCTTTAGGGAATCACTTTTTTTGTTTATGACTCTGTGTTTCAGAAGAGTTTTGTTATAACTATGAATCAGTTTATTTCCTTAGAATTCTAGAATTCCAGCAATTACTTTTAGAATAAATTTGTTTTCAAACTGTGTTTCACAAAGTGCTAGTGATTCAGCGAAGACCATGAGGGGCTGCCTAAGACGGCTGGACCAACAGCCCTCCTGCCCCAGTCCACACTGGGCTGCCAAGGCAGACTCTATTTAAACATAAAAAAAGAGAGAAAAAAAACAAAACCAGAATCCAAAATCTTCAAAGTCCCTGAGTTAGAACAGCAAACAGAGGAAAAGTCATGCTATAACATACATTCCTTTTAGTATCTCAAGTCATTTCTCTTTGGAAACATATGAATTTATTGGACAAGTTGTTAGGAAACCCAGGTGAAACATCTCATTTTGTATTTATCCAATGTGTGAACTTTCAGGTTTAAGGCTTCACATCTGTGGAAAAAAAGGATGGACCAGCCAAATCCCCTCTAGCTTTGAAATAAAAATTTTTAATAAAATTAACTCTGATACAAACAAGCTGCATTTGTTCTTTGAGGGTTATATTTGAGCTCAATTTTCCTATACTATTAATAAATAATTACCTCACATGACACTTACTGTTAGTCAACGTGAGAACAAATGTCTGTGTGCAACTTATTTGGATATTTATAAATACCCTCATGTTTGTTTCCAGTGAACAGTAATTGCATATTTGTGACCCAAGAGATTTTCAGGCCCAGGGAACTATTGGTGGCATCTTAAGCAATTAGCTTTTGTAGAAACCTGAAAGAATTCAGAGAATTCATAAACCTTTTGAAGGTGCCCAATTATCTCTCCCATATTACTCTACAATTAAAAAATAAATTTGGTTCTTTATAATTTACAGTTTGTTATTTACCAAATTTAGAGTAGTCTCTGAAAAAGTTCATTGCACACATTTTATGGAAATATGAAGTATGATTTCTTTCCTCAAAATATATGACTCTTCATCTTTATTGCTTTGTGGATTATTATGAGTACAAAACTTAGCAACTTTTATTTCCTATTTTGCCTTTTAGGACTGTAGGTAGTAAAACTTGGTCCTACATATGCTAAATTATTAAAATGAGAAATTTCATGTGATTTCCTTTTAAAGAACTGCAGTGTTAATTTAGCAAAAAATTTTGGAAACATTTGGTTTTTGCTTTTTTCTCTTTCCTTCTCCTGAAAATAGCACACATCATAAGTACACAGTTCTGTGAATCTTCACAAAGTGAATGCACCCCTATGACCATATCAGAAAATAGAATATTACCAGGACCCTAGAAAGCCCTGTCAGGGTCCCTCCCAGTCACTGCCCCTCTCCAAGGGTGATCTCCACCATGACATCTAATATCAGAAGAGCCAGCCTGATTTTAGACTTTATAGAAACAGAATTATAGAGCATGCCCCCTGTCTGGCTTCTCCAGTTCAACCACTTGTTTTTTAATTGATTCGTGAATTTGCAAATAAATATGAATTGTTATTGCGTATTTTTCAATAGTCAACGGTCAAAAAATAGTAGTTGAACTGTTTAGGGGAAAATGTTCTTACAAGTGTACAGACATCTGTTTTTCATTATTACATATTATTTCCATCTAAGGCAGGATCTTCTATCCTAATACAACAAAGCCCAGCTGAAAGTAAATGATGTGTAATCGGAGAATAATCTAACCACAACCAAATGTAACCAGGCTTCTCGTTCCACAGCTTTCAATTTCAGGGCGCAAACTCCATCTTAGAGATTCCACAGAACAGAGTGAATAATGAGACATACCGCATATGTGGGGCAGAAAATAAAAGAATTTCATCTATGTGAGTTTTGAATTGTTGAAGAAAGTTAAATAGACTATACATTATGCTAATTCCAGGTTAGTATTTATACATTCTCCTTCTTTTCTGACTTGCATTTTGAATGGCTATCAATTTTATTTCTACTGCTTGACTGTGTCTGGGCACCTTAGGCGGGGAGACATCTGTGTCTCACTTATTTTTGTATGTTTCAAACTTAGAGTAACATTGTAAATCAAAGTAGGTGCTTGTTAAGTGTGGTCTAAATTAATAAAATGCCAACATTCCCATTTTTCCAAATCATGCAATAATAAATAGTCAGAATCTTTATTTTTGCATTTAATCTGTAAAATGATACCATTAATATTGATTCTGTCTTGTTACAGTAAAATCTGTCATTTCTGAGGTGCAGGAATTTTTTTTGTTCTACGGAATGTTAAGTCCTTGTGTTTTTCTCTTTTAGAGTAAATAAACATTTAAAAATATTCTTGAATTTTCAAACAATAACTAAAGCTAATGTGCTTTTCCAAAGCCCATGAAGTTTCCTTTGCCAACAGGAAAAAAATCCAAGAGAAATTCATAATTCTCTATCAATATCTAAATCAATACATAATCATAGCCGAAAATGCTGAATTCCGATGGATTGATCGGTATTAATCTAGAATGCATCTATGGGTGCCAACCTTTGCCATGGAAATAATCAGCGAACAGGCCAGTGGCTAGAAAAATGCATTAAAAAGAGAAAAAGAAGATAATCAATCGGCTAAATAATTCCATCTCATGAGAGAAAATGATGAGATATATGAAATTCAATCTTCAGGTATATTGCTAACTTACAGAACGTCAATATAACAAAGTAAACATTTTCTTTCTCTTTTTTTTGGTGTAATTCAGTCTACAAAATAAAAATAAATTGGAGAAGAAAATTACAGGAGTTATTTTCCTGTTTCTTCTACTCATAGTTGATTTGAAACTGTTTCATGAGACAGACAAGGCAGTTCATCAGCAGAGCGGGATCTAAGTGACTCAGTTTTTATCCTGCAAGAAGAGTCTTTATTTGAATTCCCAGCCCACTGTTTTTCTATGAATGTCAGTTTGTTTAGATGTACTTAACATCTTTTAAGTGTTAGTGACCTTGCAAAGGATGCCACGTGCAAACCTTTCCCTTTCAACCTGGAAAGTCGTTAGTTAAAAGCATCTGGGAAGGATGGTGGAGATTAGTCTCCTTGTCTAATCTTCCTTCTCAGTGCAGCCATGCTCGAGCTGTATGGCAAAGCAGAGGAGGAAGCAGAGAAATCAGAGCAGCCAGCAAGCAGATGGCTTAATTGTCGAGTCCATCCTATCCATCACTGGGCCATGTGCTATTTTGGCAGCACAGAAAATGTTATTTCTAGGAACAGCATGAACCGCTACGAAAGCCAGCAAATACACTTTTGTGGTGGCACCACTGGCTAGTGACATTAAATGCCGCAGCCTGAGATAATAAGAATTTTAAACCACAGGTAGTGGTATTGAGCGTTTAACATCACAGGTAATGGTATTAAATATTAACACCACATGTAGTGATACAGATGCCTTTTCTTCTTATTCCATCCTAAAAAAACAGGGGAACTCTAAGGTTGTTCTCATGTGTTTTCATGACCACTTTCAAAATGTAAGATATAGTGTGGGTTTATTAAACATTAGCTATAACATTTACACACATACTAAATTTCACTGTTAATTTTAATTTTTAACTTGAGCTTTTAGTAATGTCTATTTTTTTCCAGGATTATGAAAATTTATAATGGAGGACTATATTTTGTCATAATCAGATAACATAAAAAAATATTTATGGTATAGACCAATCCACACAAAATGACCGATGATAGGTTGGAGTGAAACCTTCATTTTTGTCAATGATTGGATTGATAATGAGTAATAGTAAACCAATGTATTGAAAAGAGGACTATTACATCACTTAAGGAATTTATATTTAGAAGGTTTGTGGTGTTGCACGTGAAAAAAGAGAGAGACGAGGGGGGAGGGAAGCGATATATTAAAGATACTTCATTAAAGTTCAGCTTTGCAAAAAGTAGTTAATAGAAACACATTCATATAAAAAAAAAAAAGCAGCAGACTCACAGATAAAGAGAACAAAGGAGTGGTTACCAGTGGGGAGGGGCAAGAAACGGGGTAGAGGAGTAAGAGGTAAAAACAGTTATGTATAAAATAAGCTACAAGGATATATTGTACAATACAAGGAATATAGCCAATAATGGAATCTAAACTTTAGAAATTGTGAATCACTATATTGTACACCTGTAACTTGTATAATGTTGTACATCAGCTGTAACTCAACTTAAAAAAAAAGAAACCCACTTGTAAAAAAAAATAAATATAAATATATAAAATATAAATAAATATAATTCTATTGCATATATAATTACTGCCTACATATATTCAAACATGATTAGTACAAGAAGTAGTCCTTTTTTTTGGCAGGAAGAGAATAAAATGTCTGTATTTAGTATAAAATTATATACAAACTGTTGTGTCTGTTTACTTGGCAAACATCATTTGCTTTCGTTGAAATAACAAGAGCTTCATGTCTACAAGTTCAAATAGTCATCATGCAAAGAAAGGCCATTATAATTAAAAACACAACTGATATATAGTAAATAACATAAAAAGGGAGCTTTTGAAGTAGTAATTTTTTTTGATTTTGAAAACCATTCTCCCTATTTCTATTTCTGAAATATTAAGTCATGCTTATGATCTGTTTAAATATGATTTAAGTATTTGCATCTGTAAATGTCCTTATTTTATCATCATTCTAATGAAGTAAGCCAGAAAGACAAAGACAAATACCATATATCACTCATATGTGGAATCTAAAAAAAGAAAGAAAAGAAAGAAAAGAAAAAAGAGGACACTAATGAACTCCTCTATGAAAGAAAGACTCACAGACATAGTAAACAATCTTATGGTTACCAGGCAACGGGGGTGGGAAGGGATAAATTTGGGAGTATGAGATTTGCAAATGTTAACCACTATATATATAAAAATAAATAAAAAACAAATTTCTTCTGTATAGCACAGGGAACTATATTCAATATTGTAATAACCTTTAATGAAAAAGAATATGGAAACAAATATATGTATGTATATGCATGACTGGGACACTGTGCTGTACAACGGAAATTTACACACTGTAACTGACTGTACTTTAATTAAAAAAAAAAAAACTTGTACAGATATAGTCTTTTTTTGTTCGTTCCCATAGAACAGTAAGTCGGTCCAAAAATTATGACTATTTTATTGAGGGAGAGCAAGGAGTTGGTTAATTTAAGGTCCACACAGGAACTTGTTAGAGGGGGAGTATGAATGGAGATAAGGAGACACCATTAGCAATTGCCAGCTGTCTGTCTGGCATCTTTCTGTAATTAAGCCAAGGTCCCCACATCCTCTGGCTACTGGGGTCTAACTTCCTTCACTCTCTGAGTGGGGATCATGGATCACACCAGCAAAGCCTGGGCTTCTCTTGGTCCTCCCAGAAGCAGTCTCTTAGGCCAGCATTCTACTGCAAGGGATTTGCTCAGTTTCCCACGCAAGAAGCAGGAGAAGCAGAGAAGCAAGAAGCTCACAGTTGTATGGTTTCCATCAAAACCCAGGCCTAGCCCACGCCCTCAAGGAAGGCTGTAGTCTAGTAACACCCTAGGGTCGTCCAGATTTGAGGCAAAGGAGACAATCTTCTGGGCTCTTACACTGATCTATCTTGTGGCTGGGTTGGGTGTGTAAATTCCTCCCCGATTCCTGCTCTCCGTGAGACCGAGTACCAGGCCTCTGGGACCAGCAGGCCGAAGCATTCAGCTCCAAGTGCACTGAGCTGGAGGTGGCTGCAGGGATCGCCCACCAGTCCAGGGGCCTCCGAGGGCACCACCTCTGTCAGATGTAGCCTCATCTCTCATGAGCGCGGGAGGCCCAGCTCCCCTTCTTTATTTCTGAAGAGTCCCAGCAAGGGTCTGTCTTTTCCTGGTTGTTGCTTATTTCCTGTCCCTCCACTGACACTCCTTTGGTTTTGTCAGTCGGCTCCCCTGCCCATCAGGAACGGCTGCTCGGAGCTGTAACCCTGCTTCTCTGGTCAGCTCTGCCCTGAGGGTGAGCACAGGCCTTTCTCTTTAATCATAGTAACAGACTGAACAAGGCTGTGCAGTGAATGGACTTAACTAAATTTTTAAGATAACCTAAAAGAATTACCAAGCGGAAGAAGAAAACTTAACTGGCTCTTAAGTGCTACGCGCTACCATTCCTTACCATTCCTTGTTCTTCCTCCGTCTTCCTGAGATCGGAGATGCCCCCCGCCCCCCAAATAAAATATGAATCTTCCTCTTACTTGGCACATTTAACAGACCCTTTTTAAGACACTATAAGAAGTTAGCAGAAAAAAAATACAATTATCTTTTCAAAGGAAAAGGAAGATCATCCTTTTTATTTATTAAATAGAATTCTTAGAGCCCAGTCTCACATATGCACCACAGGGTACTCTCTGTCTTCGTGTTTTCTAAAGGAACAGTGGCTAGGTCCTAGCCTTACCTCTGCACCTCTCAATATTCACATGAAAGCCTTACCCGGGGCCAATTTCAGCTTAGACCCTAGAACGCAGAAGCTGTTGCCTTTTAAAAATCAGCGGTTTTACTCCTGACTTATCTATACATCCCGTCTTTTCCACATCACAGGAGAAGCTAAGCCTTAACAGTTTCAGTGACTTTTAGAAATCATGTCGTTACTACGTGGCAGGGCTAGGATCCCGCCTTGGTTCCATCTGACTCCAAATGCACGTCTTTTTCATACCATTTCACTCTTTAATGTAAAAAATTATTACAGTGCCAAATTTTGTCTGATGTTTGCGTACCATCTTTGGAGGATTTTGAGGCCGTTTGCCACAAAGTGTGGGCTCTTGGGATATTCTAAAAAACTCTCCTTTGTTTGGAGAATGTCCTTCATTCTGAATCTTGCCTTTCTAAGGCAGGAACTAGATGGCTTTCCAATCTTCCTAATAACTTGAACATGAGAATATAATCCTGAAGCCAGAAGCTCCAAGGTAAGGCTTTGCTGCAGAAGGGAGCAATGTAAAGAAGCAGGTAGGGCCCTACGGAACCCATCTTTGAGAGAACGTGGTGGTAAGGATGGCTAGCTTTTGGGGGCAGCATTGGTGAAGATTTCAGTATTCAGTTCCAAGCCTCCATTCTATAAGCAATGGGCTAATTTCCAAATGACTGACTTGGGGATAAAATTCATAATTACCTCTGTGGGTGGTTAAAAGGATTAAATGAGATGATGCATGTACTGTGCTTAAAAGTGTGCATGGCACAGTATAAACCCTCAGGATAAATTAACTTCCATGAAGAAGAAGATGATGATGATGATGATGATGATGATGATGATGATGATGACTGAGTCATTCTGAAACCCTTCAGTGAATCCCCAGATTTTTCAAGATAGACGTCAAACCCCATAGCTCATGCCACAAAGGTCTTCGTTAACAAGGTTTTGCCTCCTTTCTTTCCAAACTTTTCCTTCCTCCACACCAGATAAAAGGATTTTGCATGAGTTAAATCCACCTACTTCCAGTTTCTGAATATACAATGTATTTAGAAGTCTCAGTACCCTCATCTTTTCCTGAAAATTGCCCTATTCTTGACTCTAGAAGTTGCTTGTCTTTCAAACAGAACTATCTCTGGGAAGCTTTTGCTGACCCAGTTTGGATTGATGCTTCCTCCTCTCTGATTTCATTGTGTGATATGTCTTTCTCCAACTCACCTTTTAATAAGTCATTGGACTTTAGCATTTTTCTCCCCACTGCTCTTCTTTTTTTTTTTTTTTTAATTAGGTTTATTTATTTATTTTAGAGGAGGTACTGGGGATTGAACTCAGGACCTTGTCTATGCTAAGCGTGTGCTCTACCACTTGAGCTGTACCCTTTCCCCCTCCACGACTCTTCTTGAGAGTATGAAATCTGTCTTACTGGAATGATCCCGCTACTCCCTTAATCTCAGAGAACACTATTAAATCAAAAAAATTTAATCTGAGATTTTTAGTAGAATAAATAGGGAGACCCTGAATCAAAATAGTTAAATTGATGAAAGCATCATTCACTCCCTCCCAGAAGTGTTACGAGAAAAACCTATTATTTATTTTTAAACATGTGCAAATCTTCCCTTATAGACACAATCACAAAATGAAGTCATCAGCATCTCCCCACCCAGCCTTGCTGTCTCCTCCCGTGCCCAGGAGCTTTCTACACTCACTGTATCTGCTTCTTCATCTCCCATCGCTCTTCAGGACGTTTCAGTCTGGATGCGCCATCTGTCCATTACACCACCAGGCACTTCTCACCATAGTCACTGACAGTCTCTAGGTCATTAAGTCTAAGGGGCGTTGTCCATTTCTCTACGTGCTAGACTTGGCATCTACAGTAAAAAAATGTTGAAACATTTTCTTCCCTTTGCCTCTATGACCCAACACTCTCCTGGTGTTCCTCTCACATATCTCTACCCTCTTTTCCAAGCTCAGACTCTCTTATTGCCTGTAAATCTTAGAATTCTTCATGACATGATCTGAGGCCTATATCTCTTTATGTTAGATAGCCAAAAAAGTTTTTTCTATGACTGTGGCTTGAATGTTTTAGATATTGGTGACACTCAGAGCCGAGAACAGGGTCTGACACTCAGAAGACAGTCAATTTCTGTTTGTTCAATGGATGACTGAGCAAATGAACAAAGCATCAGAAAGCTAGAATGAGTTCCAGACCTTAAGGTGAGCAAGAAAGAGCCTAAGAAGGCTTTGTACAATAGTGGAGGCCCAGTGTGGCTGTATTATATGACTGGCATCTCTGATACGAGATTAGCTTTCGTGATTGCTGAAAACTATTTATCTCTAGGAGGTGTGTTATTTAATAACTCAGCCCATCTGGGAGCTCAGCTTTGCTCGTGGTTTGCGGCTCATGCTCTACTGACGACCTACAAGTCTGGGCAGAATTGACCACATGTGCCTGTTCGGCTGAAGCCCTGAGTTCTACTTCAGGCCTCGGGTGCAGGAAAGAAACAATAGGGAAGGCCGCCTGTTGTTAGCAGGAGGTGGGTTTCCCCCAGGGAAGCAGCAAGGCCTGAGGAACACAAAGGCTCGTGGGCAGGTGCGGCATCTTGCCTGGAGTGGTCAGCGGGCAAACCTAAGAAGGAAGGGTTAGGAGTGAAAGGAATCAGGAGTCCTTGTTGTAATGTCTGTTGTTGACTTTCACCCACAGACACTGCAGTATCCTTCGGGCTAGGGAGCTCGCACTTCAACTCCAAGGGCAGTGGATTGTCCTAAACGAGAACGTACACTTCAGGGGTCTCACTGGCAAATGTCAGAAAGGCCACATGCCAAAACTATACTCTGTGTAAGTGCCATATAAATATTGTATATACTGCGTGCAATATTCTATAACAAAGAGACCAGGCGCGTGCGAGAGACCAAACCTTCTGATTTCCCCAGAAGTAATCAGACTCTACCATTTGTTGAGGAAACAGAGGTGAGTATGGCGGTATCTAGGTTGCATGACCTTAATATTTAGAACATGTCTAAGACTGAGAATGCAGCCTGAGGCCTAGTAAGTACTGGACAAATGTGTCTGGATGAGGAAAAGAATACATTTAGTCTTTCATTTTTAAAGGTAAATATTTCTTTTGTGAATTACAACACAGAAGGGAGCCTTCATCAGTAGGTGACCCAGTCCTCATGGCCTGGCATTCTGGTAAGTGCTTAAACATGCATACTGGAGGAATGGATGTTCATTGGGAAAAAAAAAAATCAATGAATGAATAAATTTAAAAAGCCATTAGATTCTAAATACTTAAGTACATCATGATTGAACAAGAAAATTACACGATGGGTGAATAGATGAAAGATAGATTCTTTAGGAAGCATTTTTTTTCTATTGTTAGATAAGTAAGATGGTAATAAAATAATATGTCTCAACACTTCATACCTATTGCACTCATTTTACAAAAATTAAGATTAGAATAGATTTTTAAATATTGGAAAACAGGCAATAGCACATTTCTAATGTGAAGGTAAGAGAGAAAAGGAGTGACTTCCTCTTGAGAAGTTTCGTTTTATTATTAGTGGTTCCTTAGCATGGAGAAAGTATTCTCACAGTGCAAAAGTATTTTCACAATGTTGTTTTTGACCTGGTACCGTTAAAGACTTTAACCAATAAAGCCTCTCACAATTTCTGGAACAAAGGAAGAGGTAGTGCACTTAAGAGGTGAAGAGTTAGTGATGCCATGATGTCATCTGGAGAGACTACGTGAATAGTGTAACTCATTTCTGAGCCCTGTACTCCTCGGGTCACCAGCTGGAGTTGATAGTCTAGACTAGAAGTCTAGAAACGTGATTGCTGCTCAGCTGTTGAAAGTTGTTTAATGTAAAGGAATTAACACAAACTAATCTCACAGGAGACTCACACATAAAACAGTACCAATGAATGGTTTCACATTACCGCACGGATTTGCCCAGTGTCAAAGAATTTAGAAAACTTGGATTTGTAACTGTGGAGTTACTTGGTATGCATGAAATCAGAACAAAGAAAGTAGAACTTTCAGAGTTTTGTTTCGTTTTGTTTTGTTTTCCTATCTAGAATGAATTACCCAAGGCTATAACAGAGCATGTATCTCCAGTGACTATAAAGTTCTTGTCTGCCAGGTGTGGCAGGAAGGAGCAGAAGGATTACTAATGAGTGGTGATAAATACGTATTTTCAGTTTTTGCAGCAGATTGAGAAGGAAATGAGTTTCAATTACATGCATTGGTTGTATCTCTAGAATTGATTACACAGTCACACTTTAACTGGCTTAAGAAATACACTTAGAAATTTAGGAAACATAGAGTAAGCAGAGAGTTTATAAAAGGTGTCTCTTATCTTGAAAAAAAACTCAGGGAACACTGTGATTTCATTCTGACTCTAACGTGAAGACCCATTCTTAGCCTTCCGTATTGCTCGACCCTTTGGCTCTGACATGGTTACAGTCAGCTTAGGTCACAATTCCAATTACTCTTCCCCACAGAGATAATTTACCTGGGAACTTTGTTCCTGAGTGCTTCCACTACGTTGACCCATACATACAGTACACTCTTTCTCTAACTGTAGTGAATGTAAAAATCATTCGGAATGTGTAGTGAAGTTTCCAGTTCCCATACTTTCTTATCGTAAAGATCCGTCTGAACCTCAGGAATCTGCACTTTTAACAAGTACCTCAAACGATTTTAGGTGAGTAGTCCAGGAAGCAGGATTTGTGAGAAACCCTCGTACACTACTGGCATTGTATCCCAGGTGTCCATCTGTCCCACATTTCTTTGTTGTTGGCTAGTCTGGTGTCTGTTCCCATCCCGAGGACTAACTGGGTTATCCTGGAGCTAACAACCTAGCCTGAAGGTAAACTGGTGCCCACTGGTACAGTCACTGGTGTGTCTAGCCCGCACACGCTCTGATGGGAAAGCCATGTGTATTGATCAGAGCCGCTCTGATTTATTGAGTGCTTAGCATTTAACACATAACCCCTGCTAACAGCAGCTCTTGGGCCCTTTATTCCCTGGAAGAGACTCCTTTCTGACTTGTTTCCGAAATAACCCAATTTTTTTCTTTCTCTGGGGAAATATTTCTACTCAGATTTCTCACAAAGCAAGGCAAACTTTTTTCCAAGTCAATAACCAAGATGCAGTCTTATTGTGATTTCTTTATAGGTAGGGCTGACCTATCCACATATCTGTGGCTGAAATTCAACAATCAAATAACCTAGTTTCTTCCAAAGGTCTCGTGCTTATTTCTGACCTATTAGGCAAACCTTGAAACAAAAATTTCTCTGCAATTAACATGGGTCGCAAACAGAATATAGATACACATAGATACATTCTATTTAGACTTAATTAAAAATTTTCCTAAATATGAGTTGTCAAAATCTAGGAAATAGAATTAGCTGAGGCAGCAGATTGCTTTGTTTTCTTTGGTCTTGCAGCTTAGATTTGAAAAAAACATTTAGCTCTCTGGCAGGGGGACGGTGCAGCTGGGTGAGGGTGAGGCACAGTGGGAGGACATAGGTTATCCAGACCCCATCCAGCCTATGAATCTATTTATGTGCTCTTTTTCTATGTTTAGATGTGGCAGTGATGGACGCCATTTCTGCACAGAACAGTGCCTGTAGCCGGCACTGGGACCACATTTTTTAATGGGCGAGGTGTAGCCCTTTATTTCTCACATCTTGGCTGCTGGTCTATTTAATATAGACTTTGAAAGGAGCACATTGAGCTAATAAGTATTTACTTGTTTTTTTATAAATGCAGTTTTAGAAAGCCATGCTCGGAAAAATATGATTTAGCCTATAAATTATGTGTATTTAACCTGATTTCAACAGTCTATAGTGTTTCATTTTATTGTATCTATTTCTTAAGATGTAGTGGTCTCTTCTTCTCTTGCCTTTTAGACTTTAGCCTTTAATTTAAATTATTATTTTAACCTGCTCCATCTGCTAACTTGAAGTAATTAATTTTATGATATACTTGGAAGTAGGTACATATCCAAATGCTAATGAGGCTTATATTTATCTTGATATTTTGTTGTTTTAAATTCCATCTAATTAACAAAGGGGCATAACGCAGGGGTATATAGTGAGCATGCATATATTTGTGTATTTTTCCTGGGAACGTGTAACATTTTGAAAAGGGAGAACTGTTGAAAAAGGGTGAAAAAACAAAAACAAAAAAAAGAAGCCGACATTTTTTGTGCACTTAAAGTCAAACAGTAGTGCAAAGGATATAAACATAAGAATAAAACTAAACAGTTTTTTCCTAGAAAGGTGCATTTTCTCCAGAAGCTTCTTCCTTTTTTTTAATCCACTATTTTAACAATCCCTTGGAGCACCGCAGTTTGTCTCTGCTCATTGGTTTGAGGCTTATGGCAATATTTTGAACTCTTCCATCAGTGTGCTGTACGCTTTCCCCCTTCTCATATATTCATCATCACGACTGTGAAGTTCTGGTGTTGAAACTGTTGTCAGGCATAACTGGATAGTTCTTTTAAAATTTCTCTGAAGGCCACGTTGTTCTGATGTGGCTGATGGTGAACTTGGACTCACTGATATAATGATAACTGTGCTGGGCAGTCAATGATGACTTTTTTCAAGATTCTAAATGTTCTTCAGATTAAACTGCTTTCCAGAGTTCTCTGATGTTGTAGAGTCAGAGTGGGTGTTTCTGTTTCTCTTTTGTAATTTTGTTCCCCTGAGATGCTGATTTCTCTTAAAGCTGTAAAAGTAACTAAGACACAAATCTTGCTCTTTACCTAGTGATCACTTGTTTTGCAATCTGAAGCACATAGATATTAGTGACAATAGAAATAAAGGAAAGAAATGAGCCCTTTTTTTTCCTTTTCATGATCATTTCCTTTGCACACATAGAAGGGATATTGCACCAAAGGCAAGTTACATTGCTTGTCACGGGAAAACTTAGCCCAACGAGTGAGTTGCTTGTGCGAATGCTGTCATCTGACAGCTTATGCTCTCATTTCTTTAGTGTGGCAGTTGCCCTGCACAGCTTTGATCTAAAATTTTAGAATTGTTTTTAGAACTAGAAGCAGATGTATTTTTATGCCTTCTTTTAATTTTTTTCCTCCTGTTCTTTCTTTCCTCCTTCCTGGCATCCGTCCTTCCCCTTCCTTCCCTTCCTACCATCTCTTTCCTTCCTTCCTCCTGTTTTCTTCCTGGTAGGACTCCTGGAGGCAACTTACAAAAGCAGAGGGCTCCCCTAAGACTGATGCACCCTGGAGTTTTTGACTCTCCGTCTTGTCCACATAGAGCCTCCGGCAGTTCGTCAATTATAGTTCAGGTTTCCCTACCATTGATTCTGCTGGAAGTTCTGCTCTGGTAACTGTGAGTCTCTGTATCACTCATTTCTCCAGTTTGGGGGCAGCAGTTTGCCCTGTGAGCTCAATCCTCTGATACACCCAAGAAGAAGGTAGTGGATGTTTGCTTTGGCTTTTTGTCTTGCTGCGGAGATGGGACTGATGACTTCCCAGTTCCTTATAAGCTGGACCAGAAACTGGAAGTCTCTAAAGACTACTTTTAATGCACAAGTTTAGAGCTTTACAGAAAGTCTTGCAAGTATTATGTTTTCCATCATTTTTCGCTCTCATTATTACTGTGTTTAATACACCACATCTCATTATCCTAGGTTTTAAATTTTTTTTCTTTTTTTCCAAGGTTTAACAGCCCTGAAATCATGACATGGTGTGTTATGGTTGGTTTGCATGTGGCTCCGGCTATTTCTGACCCTGGCTCCACCACAGGCAAAGCCCAGCGGCCGCAGGGGTCAAATCCCAGCCTCCTCCCCACCACAGACCTCCCGGCTCACGTCTGTGCTTCTCTGTACCAGACCTCCTGGATCAGGAATAAGCCTTAACCTTCCTAGACTGACTTTCACACCTGGCAAGCACACTGCAAGGTGACTTAGATCTCTTTGGCCACAACCCAGTTTTGGTTTCTATTGCTTGTGACAGCGCTTCCATCTAAAACTTTGTCAGTCTCTCTTTCTCTGTATGTCTTTTTGTCTCGCTCATTCTCTCGAGTTAGAGGACAGAGTTCCTTTCTGGGCCAGGGGATCTTTGAAAGAGCTTTTTTAATAAGCGCAAAACCAAAATCAATCAATCAAATGATAAAAAAAAATTTTTGACACAATTTAATTGGCAGCAATACTTCTTTCTTAGTGATACCTAAAATGATGTTGCACAGTTGAAAGCAACTTGCATTTGATCAGTTCATCCAATGATGTGCTGAAGCCAGCTCCTTCTGGCTCCTGAAATAGGGCACATGCATCTTTTCCCAACCAGCGTCATGCCCAGTGACCTCAAGTTGGTGGCTTGAAGCTAGCTATGGTGTGCGTTTTAACACCACACAAATCAGCAAACTTTAAAAATCAGCTATTCCCTCCCTTGCTCCCCGCCAAGAGCTGGCTGTAAATATTTACCAGCATACCACTGATTTTATCTCTTGAGTTACAGATTTTACTCAGGAAAAACATTGTCTGGATGGGAGTGGTCGCATAAAACACAAAATAAAGCATTTCAGAAATTTACACAAATCTTTTATTGGCATGAACTAGTGACTAATGAAGTCAGAAGAGCCTAGCACAGATGTTTAAAATCTTATTTGATACTACAACCACAGATAAAATTCTAATTAATTTACTTCAACGTCCGTGTTGAATGTTCAACTTGCAGATTTTTAAATAATGCTTTTTAATGACCAAACACATTGAGTTTATCTGTTGGTACAAAGAAGACCTACAATGACTTTCTGGACCTTCTAAACTTACAGCAATTGGACATTCTCAGACTTCTTTAAAACATGCTCCAGATTTAGCCAGGAGTTTAAAAGACTTTTTTTAAAAAGAAACTTTGTAAAGCTGAAAAACTTTTTACAAAGGGCAGCAAGTTTTCTTAGCTAATATTTTTCTCTTTGACTATTATTAAACCATGACCTTAGAAAGACCAGTTTCTTTTTCTTTTGAGCTCTAAGCAATGAAGAAGCAATTCTCTATTTATGATATAAAAGAAACAACGTCCTCTCGAGAACAGTAGGTGAGGGACTATAATTTTTTTGCAGAATCCAGTACAAATGAGTTATTAAGATGGAAGCTTTTATTATGGTATTTATACCTTTAACTGAACGAGCAAGTAGAAATTAAATAATAAAATGTTATATATCTCAGTCACTCCCTAACTCTGCACAGTACTTTATAATTTTTGTCTAGGTCAAGTGGATATCCTTGGAAAAGTCATTACTCAACTCTTCTTCATGTCTTCAGGTTTTTATTATTCATCTATTTTAATGACTCAATGATTTCATCTAATATATCTCTGGCACTCAGGACAATGTCTTATGTGTAATAAGAGCTCAAAAAATACTGGTTAAGTACATATGTGTGTGTCTGTCTTTCTGTCTGTCTAGCTCTCTATAGACGTACCTTAACAGACTGATGACAGTATTCAGATATATTATAAGAGCAGAGTTTCCAGAAATTAAAGGCCTTTAATCAGGACTAAATAAACCACTGTCCCTACTCAAGTTCAACTCTAACTTTGCTTTCTTTCACTGTAGGTCTTTTCAAGCCTATTTCTTGAATCCTTTCCTTCTCCCTTTTGCTGTTTTATTCACTCGCTTCTTAAATTACATTTTTATTCATGCTGCCTTTTCCAAAGGAATTGCTGAATCATACAGGCCTGTGAAATATTGACCCCGATTCCTTACCTTCCTTCATATTAAAATGTATTACTGCATTATGGGTCACAGAAATGACGGGTGAATAGAAGCTGTTGTGCCGTTACATTTCTATGCATCAAAAGGTAAATACAGCGCACAGTGCCAGAAAGCAGGAAAATATAATCAAGAATTTCATCCGCTGCCATTACCATTCAAGTGGAAAACCATTTCTGAAATATCTAAAATGTAACTCTGGCTCTGTCATTGATAAATAAATAATAAATGAACCCTTCCTTTCTCCAATGGTTTATAAATCAACATTTTATAAAGTATAATAGTATTTTTTATAAAGTATAAATAGTATTTGCATAGTTTACAGAGGGATATTTATTGAAATAACTAACCAATAATAACTTTCTTATTTTTAAGGGTATGTTTCTTCAACCTACTTTTAAACGATGCTTGTAGAAAGATTTCATTCTTTTACTTATTTTCTTAGAGTAATATTTTTCATGTTAATATTTCAGATAAAAAATAATGATTACTAATGTGATTACATTAGATGTTATCTTCAAATGAGTAAGATAAAACACTGAAGTACATTAAAACTACAATGTAGTTAAGAATATAAATAAAACCTTAAAAGTTAGGATAATTTATTTAGAAAGAAAAATAGTGAATGTTTAGAAGAGTAGTGATTCTAAATACATAAAATATACCAGCTGATAATATCATTTATATGTAAGCACTCTGGTCTCTGCAGAAGGAAGTTATTATATAGAGATTTTTATTAATTTGAAAGGCAAGTAGAGCTAGGATTTAAATTTCATTAATCACATATTAACAAACATATCAAACTCAAACCTGAAAGTTCATACAGCTTTCCAGTATAAGATTATGGAAATGATAAACATAATGAAAAGGGGGAAAACATCTACTGCCCACCTTACTCTTTTTTCTAGGGGGAAATTGAGCTTGGAGTTCCTTGTCTAAGTGGGAAATTCCACACCCAAGTGGGCATCGGAAGGTGGTTTTTATTAAGAGAACTGAACCCATTTACTCCTTCCTTTATTCTATGTAAATTATATTGACGAGAGAGAGAGAGAGAGAGAGAGAGAGAGAGAGAGAGAGAGAGACAGAGAGAGGGAAGAGGGGGAGAGAGAAAGATGTTATCTGATTAGGTTGTGATTATTTTTTTAAAATATTCATTCTAAAATGACGTGGTTATTACCTGCGGAACATGTAAAGTGCTTGCGTCTGCTTTAGCACTTTGGAGAAGTTATTCTCCAGAGAATAGTCGTCAAGAGGCTTTGGAGGAATTTTTTGTTTTTCTTTAAATGTCTAACCCTTTACTCAGAAAGCATTGAAGGACAGATTCTGAAACAGTTTATGAAACTCTGAGATAATTAGCAGAATTGCAAAGCAATTACTATCATTCAGCCATTGTTTTTGATCTGCTGTGATGAAGGTCATGGTGCGCATTTTGAACATTTTTGTTTTGGAGGGCAGTGGTAGTGTGGCTACTCATCTTTTGATTAAATGAATACGATAAAAAAATAGAAAAGTTAGCATAACTCAATAATGTTTGTTTACTCAAAAATGCAATATAATACACTGATTTTATTTGCAAAGTCATTCTCTCATAAATCAGGCGATACTGCTAATATTAAAAATTCATGAACTTCAAGGATACTTGAAAACGTCAAGATTCTGCTAACCTGAATATACATTTTCCCCATTGACAGCCAGGTCTTCTGAGGGAGAGGGTCCATTTGCCCAATAAGACTGATTTTTGTTTGTAAAAACCCATCTTAAAAAGCTCTTGAGATATAATTTAGGAGTTTTTAAGCAGCAGTAAAAAAAATGTTTACCAGTAACGTTGAAGGACCTGTCTTTTTTCTTTTAACCACGAAAATCAGCAGCGCTATTATAAAAAGGAACAGACCCTGGAGTGACTGTTTCAGAGTCCTGGGAGAAAGGAAAATAATTTATCTTTATCTGGCCCAAAATATAAATTCTAAAGATAAAAGAAATCAGAGAGGGGCAGCTGGTTCCAATGTTCTGATCTGACTATAAAATTAGCACGAGTAAATTTGTCTTAAGATCTGTGCTTTGCTTTCATACCAGTGAGGTAAGGAGTTTTGCATGAATCTGACATAACTGTCTCTAGAGAAAGCAAGTTTTCCTTTTCTCAACAGCTTCCATATAATCCTATCACTAAACATTTGTTCAGGTTTCCAAAGTCAATTATTTCTATTCTAATTATTTCAGAAATACATGAAGGCTATAAAGCTTACACAATTATCAAATATGACAAGATACTGAGTAAAAATCAAGTCCAATTAATGAAATCTAGAATGCAATACATATAACAACCAAAAAAGTTTCTTATTGTCTGAGCTAATAATGATTGCTAGTTTAGGTCATCTTAGAAAAGAGAGAAAAAAATAGTGCAGCACAGAAATCAATTAATATGATGAACGAAATACCACGAGCCTGACATTAATCAGAATAGGTAAAGAGCATGCATTTGAAAATCAAAATAATCATATTTTAAATTCAAACCATTTCTCCTACTTATAAGGTGACTTTCAAAATGCTTCTTACTCTTTCAAAAGCTCACCCTCTTATCTGTGAAATAGGATAATGCCAAATGTTTAATTTGTTAAAACTTATAGAAATGACTTGGCTTATAAGAATTACTCAGAAAAATTAGTTCTTACTATAAATATTAAGATGGACTGCTTCAAATAAAGTACCATATTTATAACTTTACAAGAGTTTTATCATCAATTTATTTCTGTAAGCTTGCAAATCATTCATTCTTATTTGAGGCATACAATTAATAGTTACTTTTTATATCTTTAAATTTTCCCTTAAAGTTGCAGAATATATACAAATACAGACGTGGGTGCCAACACACACATACACACATGCTTACTTGTTTCAGAGGGTAATTCTTTTTACAGTAACTTCAAGAAACGACACAACATGACTTTATGATGGTTTTGTAATGCCTTTTTGTTCCATTCAGAAATATTCCTGATGAGAAAATGTGCTGATTCAAATCTACAAGAATCTACTTCTAGATCAAAATCACAAAATGACCCAAACATTCTTAGTATTCACTTTTTCTGTATTTTCTTTGACTTTTTTTTTTTTTTTTTTTTTTTTGTGGGGAATATGTCAATATGTTTTGTTACTTTCACATCACAGTCTGAAAGATCTTACTGCTCCATCTGCATTTTAACTAACTGATTTTTTTTAAGGATATATGCCTTTATAATAGGTAAGTATTTCCCCCCTTGTTTTTGATGACTTTGCTGTTAACTTTTGCTGCAGATCTGTTGAATCTGCCTCACAGATGTGTTTTGTTTGGTCAAAACAATTGATGTGAGTCTCCAGTTGGTGTGAGTCTCTGCGTTTGTGTACAAATAAACAAACATCGTTAAACTGTTAAACAGAACACACGGTCTCGCCACAGACCCTGCCACTCTCTATCGCCTTGTTCAGAACTGCTTTACACTCTATCCTCCAGGAAGACAGATGCGTTTTGACTGCTTCTTTAGTGGTCCCCGGAGTGACGGAGTCATTTAATAGATCGCTGCCATTGCCTAGTTGGGACACGTCGGTTTTAGTGTTCTCAACAATTTTCCTGCTTGTTTTTGCTGCTGAACTTATGGCCTAAATTTATGACGTTTATTTTTAAAACAATTCCGATTAAATTCATGGGCTAATAGAGATCCGGGGTTCTATGTAACAGATGGCTAAATCTATGTAAAATAATTCAGAAGGCTTTCACTGTTATGACATTACATTTTTCAGATAGATAGCAAAACAATTACGGTTGCTATTAGCACACTTTCAGAGGAGAAATTATGACATTTCCACATTTTTACACGTATCTCATATAAAAATGAAGAACTAAATTTCACTAATTTTGAACTAACAGTTTTATATACATTTGCCTTTTTTGAAAATGTGTCATTGTATTGTTTCCTTGCAATGGCACATTCAATCAAGTCTAGTTATTTTTAAAATGACAAGCAGGTAGCATTAGTTATTGCCAAGCCTAGTGTGGCTCAGTCCCTTTCCAAGAATAACTCTTCCAAGGGTCAGCAGATTTTTTAAATATTTATTTTTAAATCTTGGGGTTTTTTAAAAATAGTAATTACAATACATTATATGGTATCCTCTAGTTCTAACTGTGTAAGGAAGGAAAAGAAAATATATCTGCAAAAATAAAAATGTGTGCACATATGTACATATACATGCTTTTGTAAATACATATAGATATATACATATACACAGGTATGTGTATACATATAGATGTGTATGTATATATATATTTTGCATTAGATTGGATATAGGTGTTATGTCTAATGACTTATTGTAGAAGCAGGGTGATTTATCTTAAGAGTCTAGGGTGGTAGGTTGGAGGGGTGGCACTAGAGATGGGGGAATTGAAACAGATTTTGAGAGTACAGTTTCAAACAAGCAGACACATGAATGAAGTCTAAATTATAGGACGTTTGGTCAATGCGAAAGAAAATATTAACTATGTAAGTCTGATGGAAAGATAGGGATTTCACATAGCATTGGAAATCTAGGTTGTGTTATGATATTGCCTTCCAGGTAAACAGGCCCAAGAAATTTGCACAAGGATGACAAGACTAGAGCTGAGGTTTCCAGACAAAATCTTAGTCTCTAGAGAGAGTGTTTGGCAACAAGACAGGCTTCAGTCCTTGTCCGGGGTGAGGTAGAGAAGCAGGTAGGGAAGCAGGCAGGCAGTTAGTGGGACATAGTACATGTGTGTGGTGCTGGATGCTAATAGTCAGGACTGAATTTGAAACGGGTTGAGAGAGAGCCCCAGCGAATGAGAGATGAGCTCCTCAGGTCTGGAGAGCCAAGAGGCAGGCCCCTGGAAGCCTTGTGCCTGCAAAGCCACATAGAAGCTGCCCCTGGCCAGCGGAAGGATGGGAGGGAATGCCAAGCCCTCCATGTGACATGCTCGGGTACCGGGGACCCTTCCTGACTTAGTCAGAAATAGTTCAGAAACTGAGTCCCAGCTGGCCTGCAAGTAGAGTGCCCAGTGGAGCCTAGCTTTGGGGAAGCTGGGTACAGCAATATAATATCTGTGGCTAATATTTAGTATCTAAAACTAAGAAATTTATACCAGGAACACTTCGAATGGACTGTGCTACACCCTGATTTTAGATGGGCCCGAAGGTTTTCATTGCTAAGCTGCCCTGCTTGACTCAATGACTTTCATGTTCAATAAGCGTATCTCAATTACAGGTTCTGTGGCTTAAAATAATTTTATGTTATATGTAGTCGCCAGAAAAATGAAACTCCTTTCAGTCTTTTCCTTCAATGTTAGCCTTTGAGATAAATAAAATAAATACTAGTTCTTTTGGTTTAACTTATTCACTAAATTTGTAACTGGACAACTAAAAAAACCTTACTATTGTTTATCAGAATTGTACAGAGCTTTGTTTATAAAATAGGTTAAATGCAAATTGTGGGCTGATCTGCGGAAATAGCTGCCATATACAAGAATGGTTCCTTTGGGAGGAATTCATATCAGATTTCAAACAAATAATTCAAACCTAAATATAAAAAGAAAGTCAACCTATTTGCAGCTTCGAAGTTGCTTGCCTTTGGTTGTTTTGAAATGCAGTACACCTGCATGACTCAAATTACTAATACCATGCTTATGATTTCTTCCGACGATTGCGGCTGAGTTTACAAATACCACTGTTCAGCGGAAACCATTTATACCTCTGGCATTGCTCAAGTGAAATACTATCACCTTAGAAGCTTTTGCTGCTCAATTGTGTTTTAGTTGAATTCACATATTGTGTTTCAGGAAACAAGGTTCAACCTGTAACATATCAGAATTTCCACAACAACTAAGAATCAACATATCTTGAAGAAGAATGTATTTGAAAAACAACTTGCCAGTCAATGGAAAGTTTTACATTGAAATGGAAAAGGAGGGAGGAAAGAAATGAATGGGATTAAATTCAAAACAAAGGATATATTAGAAAGCTATGTCTAATGACTGAAAAATTTCAAGAAAGGCTATAATGGAAAAGGAGACTAGTAATTTTCAGTAGAATATAGTAGAGAGAAGAATGTTAAGAAGCCTGAATATTCTTTAAAAATCCAGATGGCAGCAGCAAGTGGAGAGAATTTGGGTGAGGATGAAATTAATATGAATGTGGGATTAAGTTTCAAACTAATAGGCTAGAAGAAAGAACATGCATGATGCTTCCCTAGTAGAGAAGGAGCAGAGATGAGATATGACATTGATTGAGGAAATCCACTCTTCTGATATCTGTGGGAGCCCCATTTTTCTGAAAGCAGATAATCTGACAATTTTTTGGCTTATTAATTTTCTCTCTCATAAGCAATGAGAAAAAAATATATATGTACTGTCAGTGTTTAGGTTGGAGAAGAGGATTCAGAGGTTTCAAGATGCTTTTAAAAAGGAAGACATGTCATGTGAGAAAAGGATTACTTAACCTAATACACAATACCAGAGGCTATAATTAAGACCAATACACAGAAACTCATGGGGAATTAAATTTAATTAAAAAATGCACAAGTTGTTATTTATTTATTCATTATTAATGAGTAGTATAAACTCGTGAAATGGGGTTTCCAGTGAGGAAGTCATGGGTCTATTTGTGATTTGAAAATTCAAATAGGTGAAGTCTCTGAGTCTAAAGGACATTAATCTTTATTAGAATGGAATAAAATACTGATACTGCCAATAATAACAGCTAAAGTGTATTGAATGCTTACTGTAATTCCAACACTGTTTTAAGCCCTTTACTTATTAACCTATTTGAGAAGACTGAGGGTCACTGAAGAATTAACAGGAATCAGGAGAAAATCAGTGTAAGATTATAGTTGAGAAGATCATGTAGGAGAACTCTTGGTGAGGAAAAAAAAGATAATTTTCACTATTCATTGCTTGAACTGAATAAAAGAAGTGAGGGAATGTCTGGAACTTTAGCTAATGAGATACTGGTAACTTAAGGCACTTTCAATATCATATTGAATCTAAATAAACTTAAAAGTGGTAAAGATCCTAGCTATAGTAATTATAATTCAGAATTTTAGATGCAATATTCAAAGATGGTAGAATATTGCAGAAGGATAATTAAGAAACTGGAATTTTTAAAAAGGTTTTTTGGCATTAATACATCCAAGCAGAATAAGCAAAATCAACTGGATTTTATCATATTCTATACATGATTCCTTCTAAAACATATTACTATTAATTTGTCTAAAATTGAATGTATGAGATATGGTTATTTATCTTAGTATCAAGTTAGACTGGATACTATACTATGATTTACTTACATAGTTATTGGAAATGTATTATTTATATATATGTAATCTAAATAAACATCCTGTTTCCATGGCACCATTAAAATATATTGGTATGGCAAATAATTTAAGTGAGTATTGTAGGTGGGATTCAGCCAACAGCACTTTACTTAAGGAATAGAAACCCATTCGGACTATCTCTAACTGAAAACTGAGGGGGGACTGTTGTAAAGACTCAATGGGCAGAATCGACCAGTATCAATGGGAAAGAAATTCAATAGTGAAGATTACAGGAACTGAGTTTAAGAAAAGTGGCTGGAAGCAAATTCCTTTCCTTCACCATTTTCCCAAAAAGTTTATTTTTTGTTTGTTTCCACATAACTCACTTATTTAACTTGTGTTTCATGAACACTCCAAACACACAGAAGATAATAATGAAAGGTAACAGAAGTACTTCCTGGCAATATCTAAAGAATGATCTTTAAAGAAGTAGATTGCTTACATATTTTTAAAGATAAATTATGACATGATCACCGCTTCCATGATTAGTAGTAGCACTCTCAGTTTTTTAAATTAGTCAAATAGAATCTCCACTTCCCATAATGCTTTTACTTCAGTGACCAAATATACTTAAGTTACTCTTCCTGGGGCCCATATATTTTAATTTGAAATGTTCTTTTTTTTAAAAAAAAAAAATTCTGTTGGTTGCATACAGCCTTTCTTAGATTCTGAACTACACCCAATATCTTCCTAATGCTTAAATATAAAATTATACCTTAGCAATATTTTTAATTAGTGGGCACATAATTTCCAAAGGGGATGTCCGAATTTGTGGATGGCATACAGTGATGTTTCTCTGCTCTTTTCCAAACTTCATTATAGTGGTATGACCTACCCACCCCAGCAACAATGAGAATTTGAAATGCTAGAGATTAAATGATCTGACTTTAAACATAAATAAAACTCTGTGTGACTTTGGCAAGTCATTTTCTGGAAAACCTATTCAAGCCACGATACCTTATCTTTAAAAGCTCTCTAGAGATATGTCGACTCCATTCCTGAAAGCCAGTTAATAAGAGCTATCAGAATACTTTAAATAATAATCTAGTATTTAAATTTGGTAACTATAGCAACTATAAAGTTTTATTTCTTTCTCTTCTGACAGAAACAGGATTGTTTGTGATTCATTGGTCAAATAACAATCCTAAATGTTTATGAACCTAATAACAGAGCTTTAAATCCATAAAGCAAAAATAATTGGAACTCTAAAAAGGAATAAAAAAAAAATCTACAAGTCAGAGATTTCAACTTTGTTAGCTCAATAATTTAAAAAATAATAAGCAGAAAAACACTACAGATACGGAATTCTTACCCATCATTATCCACTATCTTGACCTAATTAACATTTAAAGAACACCCTACTCAAACAGTAGAATGCATGTCATTAGGTACATGCAAATTAAGATTACAGTAAAATACCACTACACACTTATTATAATATCTAAAGTTAAACAGACTGATGATACCAAGTATTTGCAAGTTATGGGACAATTAGAACTCCCACACTTCCTCATGTAAAATGTTAACATTACTTTGGAAAATAGTTTGGCAGTTTCATTGAGTATTAAATATACACCTACTGTTTCCTGTCTATTTCATTGTATCATGAGAAATGAAAGTAAATGTACATATAAAACCTTATACACAAAACTTCTTTTTTAAAATAACCAAAAACTAGGAAAGTATTGAAATGACCTTCAATGTATGAATAGATAAATATTTGTGGTATATCCACACAATGACATATTATACAGTAATAAACATGAAGGGACTATTGATACACACATAAACATGGATGAGTGTCTAAACAGGTATGCTAAGTGAAAGAAGCCATATATAAAAATTACTTATCATATGATTCCAATTTTACAAAATTTGAGAAAATGCAAATTAATCAATAGTATCAGAAAGGAGATACGGGGGCTGGAGGGCTGGGAAGAATGTATTAAAAAGACGTATAAGGAAACTTTTGGAGGTAATGGAAGGGTTCATTAAATTGATTGTGGCAATGGTTTTATAGGTGTACACATACATGCATTTTATCATATGTTGATTATACCTCATTAAAGTTATGAAAAGATAAGGAAAAGGGATTTCCATAGTATACGTAAGTAAGGCTTAAATAAAGGCTAGCACTTTATGGAACATTTCCAATGAGTACTATTATATTAAATGTTTGAAATACCCTGATCAAATGTCTGTTTTACTTTGTTTAAACTATCATTTCTCAAGGGCATTTTATATTGGGATCATTTACCTGACATTTTTCCTTTCCACATATTACCTACAATTATCCTCAAGTACCAGTATTTCACAGATTTTGCTTTAGAAAACACCGGTCTTGAACTGTAAGCTATAGAGCAATGTCTGTATTTAATATTAAACCGCAGGAGTGAATAATGGGAGGATTTTGAATATGGTGAGAAAAATCTGGAGGTGAGAAGGTAGAATAATATACCTTCCTATTTAAATTTCATTAATGAATCCTCACCCTTTTAATGTAAGATCAGAGGCTCTTTTTGACTAAAACTTCCTTGTTTACAACAAAACACCAAATGTGATTTTATTTATTATGTTTATATTTGTGTAGTTTACACTGTATTATGTTTCACTTGTGTTTTTATTTGTTGTTTTCCTCCTGGATGGGTCATTAGTTGGAAGTGTGGTTAATATTATGCTTTTGGCTGGGTTTTCTACGCTCACACCCTGAGATAAAGAATTAGCTACATGCCTTTTACTGAGGAAATGCTCCCAGGAGAAACCTATATGAGAATGGGGAAAGCAGGACATAAAATGGGAAGTTGTCAAAAGGTGAGGTTTCGGGCAAAGTCCTGTTCTCAGCCAGATTCCTCAGAGAAGCTCTGGAGTGAAGATCAAGCCTTACAATCTGTCCCCGTCAAGGGAGCTGGAATTTCATAATTCCATACCAGTCAGGCATTGGCAAAGAGCTATCCTGGAGGGACAGAAATTTCTAGGCACCTGCTGCTCCCTGTGCATGTGGGCAAAGCACCATTGACAGCCCAGGGACATTCTGCCAAAGAAAGTTGAAGGTGTAGGCTGAAGGAAGCCAAGCACACAGAAGTTGGAGGGCTAGGAATCCGACCTGAGTACTAACAGTGTCCACTACACCTGGTCTTTATAATTATTTGGGGTCAGTCAGGAGTCAGTGGAGTACCAGGGGCATTTCATTGATTTTGCTGTCAAGCATACACCATCCATTTACAAGACTTACATCAAGGCCTCCATTTTTCTGTGCGCTCCTGAGAAGAAGGATAAAAAAAGGAAAAGGCCCCTCAAATCTGTTTTTCCATTTAGAACAAGCAAGTTCTAAGAGGAATTTGTATGTATATAACTGTTACGTATAATGCCAAATCTTTGCAATTTATGCCTATTTTCTTACTTATATATACTTACTGTATAAAGGTTAAGTTAACAATTTGCTCATATTACAGTAACTTCACTTTTAGAGTAACCGGGGATTCCATAATAGAGAACTTTTTGCAATTGATTATTTTTGGAAGACTTCCTACAGGGAGGAGGATGGAGTTGAGGAAATTTTTTAAAAAATCCCTTGAATTCTTTATAGCAGTGTTATTTTAGATTATTATCCCAGGGTCACCGACATCAAAATTGCTTGGGGAATTGCTGAAATCCCATGAGTCCTAGCCTACAATTCCTGATTCAAATTTCTAATGGTAAGATCCTGAATATGTCTTTTTCAGAAGATCCCCAGATGATCCTTGCGCGCACTTAAGAGTAAGAACATCTGGTGTAAGTGTTATAACCAGGTGTTACTGTTTTTAGAAATGGGGACTTCTTGGAAGAGATTTGCCGGAGGTGCAGGAGTTCAGAAGTAAGGCTCTGAACTATTACTTCTCGTCTTATGTTTTGCAGTGGCTGCCTAGGTACTTTCCTACTTTAAGCACTTCTTCTGCTCCAATCTGACAAACCACTCTTCTTAAGTCATAACTGTAAACGTGCTTTACTTTTCCCCTAAATCCTGATCCCAGTGCTTACAAAATCTAGGTCAAACGCCTTAACAGGATCCTCAAGGACTTTCAAATATGGCTCCCATATGTATTTTCAGTTTATCTTTCAATGCATTCCTTGGAATTCGCCCAAGTTGATCTACTCAAACCCACTCAGATAATGAAGGAAATTACATGATATAAAAGTGAAAAGATAAGCTTCTGTAATAACATTGTTAAGGATACTCTCTGCCAATTGAGCAGTAGCTTGTGGTTACTGACAACACTCTGAATGTTAAAATGTCTTCATGATCAAATCTCCTTTTCAGGGTGAGGGATAAATTAGAGTTTGGGATTAACATATACACACTACTATATATAAAATAAGTAAACCACAAGGGTCTACTGTATACCACTGTATATTCAGTTTCTTGAAATAAACTATAATGGAAACGAATCTGACAGTATATGTATATATATGTATGTATGTATATGTATAAATGAATTGCTTTGCTGTACAACTGAAACTAGCATTGTACACCAAATACACTTCAAGAAAAAAAAATCTCTTTCCAGCAGAATATTGGGAGGCCTCCCCTCTCCTCACTCCTATCTCTTCACCTCCAGGTATTAGGGAAAGGTGTCAACAAAAAGGTTTATTAGGTGTCCTCCTTCCATGTTCTACCAAATTATGAAGGACTTCTAGTTGGTTCAAAAAGCTCTCTTAACTAAAAAAAAAAAAAAAAAAAAAAAAAAAAAATCAAAAGTGAAAAAGTTAAAATGGACAGGAAAGTCTAATCCATTGTGAAACTTCCGCATTAAAGGTCTACACTAGTACTAATCAAATGAGCAATCTTTGATTGTTTATGTGCCTGATTGAGACATTTGCCAATTGAGGTTTTTGCAGAGTAAGTCAGGCAGCGTTGTACTGTCACATTTATTTATTTTTGGTTACTGGGGAAATTTTTGAAACACTAAACTCTGAAAGGATCTTGTATACTTCTACCAAACCATTAGCCCCCAGGCTATATTTAAAGATGAGGCAAGAATAGCTTTATGCCTATAAGGGAAGGTCAGGCCACGTTTCCTCCTCATTTGTCACGGGGTGAGAACGGTTTACCAGCAAAAACCTTACAGAACCAGCTGGTTGCCTTAGAACTAGAGAGTCTTTCTTCCTCTTTCTTTTTTTCTCATCCTTTGCTGGGATGCTGAAGCCAAACACTAAATGAAAACACATTCACTATCTGTTAAATGTGCTTTAAATTAACTATTTTAGATTAGGTTTGCAATCAGTTCACTTCTAAGGATTTTGATGTTAATGTGTTTTCAAAGCGATTGGGATTGTCCCTGAGAGAGTAAATTTGCTATCAGTTTGAAACCCTAAGAAAGTTGATGTAACATTGTAAAATCCTGAGACATTTCGTTGATTGCTGCCAGAATGACCATCATTGGCTATTTTGGGATTCGTCTAGGGAAAGGCAAAGATTAAAGACATTTAGTTTTTGTTTTAACTTCAGTTCCCTAATAAGGTAAGATTTTCTGAGCAACAAGGTCCATAAAACTGCTTGATGCCATGTGTCCAAATGTGAGATGGAATAAAAAGGTAATAAAAAGTATCTTTATGATTTCTAATCCTTCTTTCACCTTCGCAGTCACTTTAAATATACATATTTTGTACTTCTTATATAAAATTGCTGGGAATCTAAAGCTACACGCTGTTGTGTGCACTGCCTCTCACTCTTTTGGATATTTTTCTTGTGTGATTTTAACTTTTTTCTTTTGAGTTAATTTTTAGTTCCCTTAGGATTCTTGTCTTTTCTTCTTCTTCTTTTTTTTTTTTTTTTTTGTTACAGAGTGATTTTTTTTTTCCAAATTCTCGTGATAATCCAGGGTTTTCACTGACCTACAATCTGTTTAAAACATAAATTATCATTTTAGGATATTAGTTCCATGCCCTTGTGTTAATCTGAAACTGATTCCTGTGTCTGGCATGAGTTCGGTTTTGTTAAATTTCTTTTCCCCACGTGGAGTTTGGGGCAGAAACAAGTTCCCAGAGAGAGAGAGGAAGGAATTATTATTATTGTTGTTGTTGTTGTTGTTATTTTATGGATGAGACCTCCTTCTTGGATCTCAGCTTTAAGTTTCTCCATCAAGCTCAGATCAAAGTTCACATATCCTCTTCCCAATTGGGAATCGCAGATTCTTAAAGAATCTTCAAGCCTATATCTAGGTCTAAAATGAACTTTATAAAGCATGGTGATCATCTTACTACACAGCTTTAAACTTGTGTTGAAATAGTTTTAATCAGCTTCCTGTTACTCCTCAGCCAAAGCTAAACATTTTTCACCTTTGCTTATGAGTACTTGCCAGGTCTTGCTTCTCCTTCCCCCTCCTTCCTGACCTTCACCTCTCACCTTCACACTCTGCATCCCACGTATACTTGTCCTCTGCTAGTTTCTTGACTATGTTGTGCTCTCTGTTGTTCTGGGTCTTTAAATAGCTGTTTCTACTTCATAGACCATTCCTTTCCCCTTCCAATCCTTAGGTTACTGTTAACTCCTTCTTAATCTCCAGCACTTCTTCTTTCTTTTCTTTTCTTTTTTTTTTTTTTTTTTTGACCCTCCCTAGTACGCCAGTTCCTGTCACGTGGAGTCTTCATAACCCATATGCTTCTTTATCTTAAAACTTATCAGTTATCACTGCAATATCTTATTTAATTGTTTATCTTTCTTGCTAAACTGTAAAACCCACAAGGGCAGTTACAGCATCTACCATGTTTACTACTGTATACTCAACACCGAGCCAACTTTCTATCCTTAGTAAATATTCAGTTACTATTTGTTTTGTGAAAGAAATACAATGTACACATTAAATAAATGAATAAATAATGACTTTAATTTTAAAAACTTGTTTTTGGTTGTCACATCATAAAAACCTTGACTCTAATTAACACTCAACTAACTAAAACCCAGTCTGATTTTATATAAACAGTTGCTTGCCTTATCCTCTGCATGAAATATGTTGAAGAACTTACATGGCTAGTTCCTGCATATGTAGGAATATATTATTTACAGCTTTCTGGTGTTCATTCAATTCTCAGCACTTTGAATAAAATGATTGGTATTTGTGGTTAGAATTGATGTCATATAGATTCTCAACAATCCTTTAGCCTACAATCTACCATGTTCTTGGTCCAACTTTGGACAGATCTTGTGCCCAGATTCTACCAATGCACTTTATTTTGATCATAGCAATAGAGCAATTGAAATCATGCTAATGTTTCACTGCACCAAGGTTAATCTTTAACAATAATCTATGCATGTGGGCAAGAGAAGTGGGCCCTCTTACTGAGAAAAACTGAAATAAATGCTCCCTGAAGAGAGTTAAAGCCATCCCCGGTGGAGGGTGTGAGGAGGCAGGTACTGCATACATGATCCCCAGCTGCTACTGGCATATCACCGCAGGGAGAAATTCTGAAATGAGGTAACAGAGGCAGTCTTCATGCTGCCTTACCAGTGGGGGTCTGTAGGGGAGCTGTCAGGAACACTTGACCTGAGGTTCTGGGAAGAATGAAAGCAAATAAACATCCATGTACATCTGCTTACATTTATTTCTGGGGTGACATAATGGTCCTCTTCCTTTTACTCAATTATTCTGCTATATATATTACAGTATAAAAATATACTGTAAATATAAATACAAAACTTAAGTATTTTTTATCGAAGCTCTCAATAGCAGATTGGGATTCTCTCGTATGAAGAGAATTTTTTTTTATTTTTCAGAGCCCTGTTGTCTACGTCCATATTGAAAGAAGCCATGCCCTAGCAAAGCCATTCTACGTATGTACTGCGTACGAGCTTTCAACTTTTCTACTGGAAAAAAAAAACAAAAAAAACAAAAAAACACAAAAACTAAACTGTGGCTGAGTCCTGTCCTAAAAGAATTGAGAATCAAAACAGCAGCAAGCTTATAAATTTTCTGTTCCTCAAACCTGTTCAGAGTAAATATATTATTGACTTTAGGATTTTAAATTCCATTCAGCTATAACCTTGTGTTATAAAACAAGAGATAGCAATTTGATTGCAGTTTTGTCATGTTCTTCTGTCTCCATATGTCACTTGCAAGCTGTATTTAGAATATCTTTTTTTTTTTTTAATAATGGACTGACATTCAATGCTTGAATTCCAACAAAATTTAGAGTAGTATCAAGCAGAAAGCTAGACCTATGAATATGGTGATATATCCAGTTAGGAAACTGAGACATGATTCTTCTAATATCCCTAAAGGACCTATCAGGTTAAATTTCTCTGTGGAAATTCTCTGACCACAAAATCCAGGCTGATGTCTTATGGGATGTGTGTTGACTTGTTTTTACATACAATAGTATACATTTTATGTTGTATTCTCCATTCATTCTGTAGAGAGTGCCAGAATAAATTTGAAGTGCTTTTTGCATTATCTGAATCCATCTGTTTTCTAAACATTGTGAAAACTGTTTTTAATTTAGGAAACAAGTACAATTACATTGTAAACTTCAAAGTGAAAGGGGCAGTAATAGAATAGTAAATCGATGTTAGACTAATTTGACAAATGGAACTTAGAGATCAACCCTAGAGTTTAGACTCAGTCTGTGCATATGTTTGCCTGTGTGTGTGTCTGTGATTGTCAAGGTTGGTAAAATTAAAGCAAATTTTTATCCTCTTTCTTTTTTTAAAGCTAATTTCCACTGGAATTAATTTTTGGAAGTATCAGATACCAAGGCTGAGATGAGAATAGTTTGGAGTTTGTCTGGAATTAGCTAAATTGATGATTGGTGAATATGCTAGATACAAATGTTTTGTTTTGGAGAACGCTTTCATTAATTTCATTACCACTCGAGCAACTTCAAGGAGCTCACAGAGCTAACATACAGTATGATTATGGCTACAGTAGTGTTTTTATTAGTGATATCAAATACATTAGAAGAAGATCTGGCCATCTTACGGTACTTCCTTGCAAATCCTTGAGTTTAGACACAAAAGTCTGACAGTTGACTGGGGAAGAAAGATGGCTTCCTTCTGAATTTTGTGACTTTTCCATAGTGTTTAGAAGCACATGCTCTGGAGGTACCCTTCCTAGGTTCCAGGTTTAGCTCAGCTACTTACTAACTTACCATGCTTTTGGCATGACTTAACTTTTGTTGTGTTCAGTTAGTTCTTTTGTAGAATGAGGATATTAAGAGTGTCCACTTCATTGATTACTATGAAGATTAATTTATAAATGTACATACAGCCCTTTGCACAGGGCCTGGCAAAATAAACGTTGACTCAAAGTCGATACTATTAGTTTTGTCATTACTTAGCCAAAATATTAAAATGACACGCTTCTCACAGAAATCAGAACTTCCCACACTACATTTTCCTTATACTTTATGTAATAATTATTTTGCAGTGGCTAAAAGACTTGAATTTCATGAATGTGAAATAACATCATAATATTTTCATTTTTACATAGATGCCACTTTTCAGACCTTTTCCATTGTGGAACTCTACAACTTTACCCCATCAGGATTGTTTTATTTATGGTTATAAACCTGTCTTTATTTCCCTGTCAAAGAATTAGACAGCAGTGGTGAATTTCTGGGGCCTGAAATCATCCTAGATTCCTTCTTTAATAGTATTTGGACACTGTTTAAAGTTGTACTTCAATTTTATAGAAAAAAGTCCAACATAGAGTTTTTCTCATTGGATTTTAAAGTAACATTTGCAAAGTAAAAGAGTAAATAAAATTCTCTCTGATTCTTTATCAAGGAGTCTGAAATTCTGTATTGATTTTGCCACAAGTGAGATTCATGGCCTGTGATGATGAATTGATTTGGGGGCTGTCCATGCTGCAACATCTGCACATAACCAGTTTTACTGACAACAACGCTGCTCTGGAGATCCTGAGAACTACGGTCTCTGACTTGGGGATTTTCCTCCCCTGTCATCTCAAATGTCATTTCAGAATCAGTCATCATACGTCTCTGTCACTGGACTAATAATGGACCACTGTGATATTCACCCAAGTATACACAGCTTCACCGCTTGTGTGACAGGTCCCGCTGTCGGCTACTTGAGATCATGGAGGAATTCGTGCACATCAAATACAAAATAGAGGAGACACGTGACTGCGGCTGACACGGCAGTGCGCGTGCTCCCTGAGGCTGCCGGTGACGTGAAGGGGTGATACAAAAACAAGAGAGCCCCTAGGACTGTGACGGTATTTTTAGGAAACCACCTTTTTAACTCTAGCAGTCGGCAACTGTTGGAAAAAGACTTTCTTAGCGTAGGTCCTACCCTAAGACGTCATCTTTTGGTACTTTAGAATCACATGTGCACTAAGACAATAGTTGCATGAAACAATGAGGGGCTTTTCTTCTCTGCATATTTCTGGTCTTGAATGGGAGGGAAAGAATCAGGAATCCACATTATTATAAATAATTTTATTCCATTGAGCCATTCTTGGAGGCTTTTTTTAATTGTTAAACTGTTTTTGTTGCAAATACCCCAAAAAGTGGCTTATATCATTTGAGCTGTAATAGCTTGAGCCATTAGTATGCAAACAGTTTTGACTTGGGAGTTGTAACTGCCCTGGGAATTCAAGAATACATTTTAAGGGTTTATCAGGTGAGCTTATATTTGCTGCATTTTCTGCAAATCATCAGATGGCTTTCAGCGCCACATATACTTGTTATCTCCCTCTTCCATGATGCAACAGAGCTATCCCTAGTCGTGTTTCTATCACCAGCTCTCCCAGACTGTCTTATTACACGTATAGTCACATGACATGAACCTTCTAATTAATATTTGGGATAAACGTATTGCTCAGGGGAATAAGGTTATAAGGATAGAAATTAATGTGGTTTTGCTAACTTCATACAGTATTTTGTGTCATCCTTTTCCATCTGAGCCTTGTAAGTTTAATGTAAGGACATTCTTAGCTGCTGTTACCATTGGTTCCTTCCTTGCCCACCTGCTCTTCAGGCAGGATGGCTTTTACTTTGGAAACAGAATCTGTTTTGTCAATACTAACCATTCTGCAATCTTTCCTTTTTTGCCTTACAAATGATCAGTCTCTTAATGTAATCTCGATGTACTATCAGGGATTTATTTAAGAATTGAGAGGTAGAGCCAGAACTCTTCCTATAAACTTTTAATTTGATCATGAAATAATTTTTTTGTTTGTTTGTTTAAGCAAATAGTGAATTTATTGACTATTTTAAATATAAATAAATTGTTATTTTAGAAAGATTTTTCCAAGAATTATTTAAAGGCTATATTTATATCTCTGAGGAAAATAACTCATGAAGGTATAAGCAATAAAGACAACACTGTATAAAGTTAATCAATCAACAAATCAAAATCTAAGTGCTTATCATGTGCCTTTCATGGTAGAAATGAACAATGAACTGTCCACAGTTCTTGATATGATCTTGAACTGTACTGTACCAAAGCTGATCAGTTTAGATTATTCATCACTAATAGACTGCTCAGTTTGTTCTTTTAAGTAACTCAATAAAAATTAGTTTTACTCTCTCAAAGACTTAATGGTGTTTTTGAGAAGACGTTGAATAAGACTCTCGAAGAATCCATGGTTCCTGTTTTTATTTTTTTCCTTCTACTTTAAAAGTAGACTAGCTGTGCCATTTTATTTGTGTCAAGTAGTTTAGGCTTCCTATTTCCATTTCCTTCAGCTACTAATGCTGTCTCTCGCCAATGCTGTTCAGTGGGCCCAAGGGAGCCAAGTGTCAGTTCTTCCAGATGGCAAGCTGCCAGTCTACAGTACGCTGCTGAAAGTCACTGAGGGAATTCATTTCATTGCAAAACCAAAGAACATCATTTCATGCACACCTTGTGTACATGATCAGCTCACAACAGCTGAAGTAGCCAAGAAAAAGAGACAGATGGAGAGAGACAGACAGAGACAGAGAGAAAGAGAGAGACAGAGATACTGGTTTAGTAAATTTAGCCCTTTTTCTAGGCTATTATACAGTGACATATTTCATTTTGTGAACAGAAAGTTTTTAGACATTATTGCCAATTTACATGAACTTCTCTGCTAATAATGGGAACAAAATTTTCAATTTGCCCTAATTAAAATACTAGTTTTGGGGAATGAGTTTTTCCCCTTCATACTTAAACTGAACATTAAAAAAAGTTAAATCACTTTAAATGGTCTTTAAATTGCATTCTCTCTATCAGAACTGTTAACTCTTTTTGCCTGAGGAAAAAAAAAAAAACCTCATTGCATGGAATATAATATCACAGTGGAGTAGAAAGTGGTTTTCCTTTAATAAATATTTTGGCCATTACAGAATTAATATTTAAATGGGAAGCCTCATGAGTTCTACCAATAGGGAATGCTGAATGAAAACTGTGTTATTTTTTAATAGTCATGTAAATGGAAACCTGAAGCATGGGGAGCTTTATGACCTAAAATATTCCAGGAGTTGAACAGATATATCTGCACTTAGAAAGTTTAAATGCAAAGGGCTATAAGTCAAAGGACACAGCAAAATATACCACAGATTATGAAGCCAGGAGACAGGTATCCTAGTTCTTACTACACTAGTTACCAGGGGTCTTGGGCAGCTTCTCTGGGTTTGATCGGTCAAAGAAGCAGTTTGGTTTGGTTCTTTATGTCTTCCTTCTCTCAGGGGATATTCGGCTAAACTACAGATCAAACACTCTTCTGAGCAAGGGTTACTCTGTGATAGTTTGTTTTTTATAATGCGCCTTCATTTTATAATATATAACAACGATTTCTTTTTGGAGAAGGAATTCAGAAATGTAGTATTTTTCTGATGGCTTGATTTCTTAATAAACATTGATGATTCCCAGTGTTTGTGTACGCTAAGCAAGCACAGTGCGATGCCAGCTTCCAGAGCTCACACTATGATTATTGCTGTCCTTACATTTTTTCAGCACCTTCGAATGTCATTAATCAAGTAATTAATACATTTTATTCATCTAAGAATTAAAGGAATAAATAACTATTGTACTGAATAGAAGTTTTTTTATTTAAGTATAGTTGATATACACTGTTGGGTTAAGTTTCTGGTGTACAGCATAGTGATTCAGTTATACATATGTATTATATATATTATTTTTCATATTCTTTTTCATTATCGGCTATTACAAGATATTGAACATAGTTCCTGTGCTATACAATAGGACCCGTTGTTTATCTATTTTATATATAGTAAAGTGTATCTATTAATCCCAAACTTCTAACTTATCCACCCCGCCTTTTCCTCTTTGGTAACCATAAGTTTGTTTTCTATGTCTGTGAGTCTGTTTCTATTTTGTAAATAAGTTCATTTGTATCATTTTTTTTTTTTAGATTCCACACATAAGTGATATCACATGATATCTGTCTTTCTCTTTCTGACTTACTTCACTTAGTAAGATAGTCCCCAGGTTGGAGAGAAGTTATTTCAATTCACAATTAAAAGTACAATTGTGTTTGTTATAATGGGCAATGGCAGAAACATGATTATATTCTAGATAATCTAAAATTAGATTATATTTTAAAATACATTCTAAAAATAATAATATACTTGTATTTGTTGTATGTGGTAACTACTACTATGATAAAGTTTGAATTACAATTTTGAATCTTCCTTTAAGTTACTGTAACATCTCAACTTTTAATATAAGAGCTTTACAGTAGGATAAATAGAAAAAAAAACACTGCAAAAATGTTTTGAATTTTTAAAAAAAACCTTCTATAGTCTCTATTTTACTAATTTTCCCATTCCTTTATTAAAGACGCCCCCCAGATGTGTGCTGCTAGTTCAGGAGTGATGAAGTTCAAAGAAAAGCAATCATTTGTCCTGCTTTTCATAAGCTTAAAGTCTCAAAAGGACAATGTAGTACTTGGTATCTGCAAATGCCTAGCATCATCACACAGAGCCAGAGAGATACATACATTTTAAAAAAATATGACTAAAAGAGAACCATCTTCATATTCTAAGTATAGAATTTTTAGTGTGGAATCTGGGCAGTAATCAAAGCACAAGTTTTTAAGGAAACGTGAACTCTTTTTCTAGTAAGAGAAGCAGAGAGAAATTGACATTCGTTGTGAACTTGAAAGGGGAACGTAGATAGCTCCATAGTATACATGGGGCAGCCATGGCTCACGTACACTAAATAGCTTTCCCAAGATTCAGGTGTGACGTCGCAAGGGCCATCTCAAGAATCCTAGATCTAGCGGGGAAGTTCACTACACTATTTCCCAGTGAGGCCAGACTTTGTGCAATGGAAAAGATTTTGTTCCACTAGTTCAACTCTTCATTGTTTCTGTGTTCGGTAACGTGAGTACAGTGGCTGGTACATGGTAAGAACTGACTTCTTTCAACAACTCAAACCCTTTTAAACAGTCAATGAAGAAACTCTAAGGCAAAAATTTATACTGGAGTATATTATAAAAACCAAGGAGGAAACGTGATACTTGGAGAACAGAAGCGATAAGGAGTTCTGTGGGCTGGATGGAGTCTGCCTAGAGTGTAGCCTGGCACCTTCTTTCTCAATGTCTTGCAGATCACCCAGATTTCCTTATTACTGCTCTGTGCAAGTGAAAAAGGTAGAATGATTTCCAGACAGCTGTGGTTCTCCAAAACTTTTAAACACCTTTAAATTAGCACAGTATTAAGTGATTTAAATTATTATTATAATTATTATAATAATCAGTGATCATTGTAATGGGAACTGAGCTCAGGACCCCTTCTCAATCTAAGTGGATGCTACTTTTATAGAAAAAAAAAAGGCTTGAAACTTTGAAACTTTCTCAAGTGTAGCTACTCACAAGTGGCAGGCCTGCGATTTCAACCATGTCCTGACTGACGGCAACCTTGGTTTCTAACAGCAATAGAAGTATTGTACGTAAAATGTATGCTCTGCATAAATTAGTTTTATTGGTTATAAATAGACAGAAAAAAGGGGGAAGTGATTCTCCTTCAAGTCTGAAAAGTATTTTGGATCCAAGAAACCTATTTGCTTTCTTTACTAAGAGTTCTTGAGATTTTAATTTGCTATATGGAGTGTATTTCCAAAGTGATGGAGAAACACGTATGTCACATTTCACAAGCTTATTTGACCATATAGCACCTTTTCAAAAGTTAGTTTTTTGTCTAATTCATTTGTTTTTCTACATTACTTTCTATTTACTTTCTTGTCTCTTACACATGTCTCAGCCCTACATCAGAGCCAGTCCCAGATCATTCCCTGCTCTAGTAAAACCTATACAAGGAAACTGAGAAACTTTTCTTCAAAAACAAATTCACATAGCATTCTGATATTTTGGCTGCTATTGCTTTATTTTGAAACTGCCTTTTCCTCTGACAACTGAAGAAGTCAAAATCTACTGGTTTTTTTTTTTTCCTAGATATTTCCTTATAAAATTTTCATTATCTATTAGCTAAAATCATGTGTCACTTGGGACTTTTTAAAAGTATCTTTTTCAGCGAAAGTGACTGCTTCTTGATGGTAGTAATATTTTATTTACATGGATGTTCCTTTATGCAGACGGTGGAATCTCAACAAATATTTTCTGAATGTGACATTTTTCTATTCCCTCTCTGATTCAGCATCCCTGTGAACACTTATGTATAGATTATGTTTATTTCTATCCCTTCCATAATTAGGATTATTGATCAGGGGTCTTCATATACGAGGTTTTACTTTACCAGAGGTCTTCTCAAGGAAGACTTTCTAATGGTCCCAGCTTTCGTATAACCCTTCCGTTGGTAAAGAAAGAGATCTGGAATTTATTTTCCCTTAGCAAAGGGTATTTCATAACTATACTTTTTTCTGACTGTAACAGATAACAATTTGAGATATCACAGCCTCTGCTCACACTAGGAAGTCTAGGGGGAGAGGAGATTACTGTTATCCAGTTTGGATATGACAGGCCCTGATGCTGGGAAGGGAAGAGAAGTACCAGCTTCAAGCAGTGGTGAAAATAGGTGGTGTGGTTACACTGGTTGCAAACACAGAAGGAGGGAACAGGGCCGGAAGCACCGGCTCTGGGTGCCATCTGATAACCCATCCCACTCCTTCTGCAGTGACTCCTGTTAGACTCCACTGTGAAGAGTGGAGCGGCTTCACATTGACCTGAGCCTTTCGTCTGGATCCCTCTAACCACTTCCACGTTTTTGTACGGATTAGCCTTGTATTTTGACACATGCCTAACTTGTACCTTTCCTTGAGTCCTTGAGAAATTATTTCTATTTCCACCCTGTTCACTCTGCTCTAAACTCCAGTCCAGACTGAGTTCTTTCTTAAGATTCTTAACCACTCGAGGATTTAATAGATCACATCATATGTATTCTGAAAATCATCAGTTTATGGCTTTCTATATTTACTGGCTTGTGCTAAACTGACAAAAAAATGTCATTTTCTCTATTTTTTTTCTCTCAATTCTATGCTTAGTTTTCTTATTTGTATGGGGCCTGAATAAATTAAACCACTTCCGTCTTTTCTGGTGGGACCAGCTATATTCAAGAGGGTCAACTGGTAATCAGATGTCCGTGAACTAAAAGTCATACAATGATAGTCCAAAATCTGTATCTTCTGAGAACAGTTTTGCTGTGGTTACTGTTGCTTTTTAATAGCCGAAGTTTATCAGCTGAGGTGGCTGGGTAAGGCTGAGAATCAGGTATGACATTACTCATTAAGGGAAATAAATTAACTATGATAGGAGAGCAAGGAAACTGATTCTCTCATATGGTTGATAACAAAGGATGAGCTTGTTTGACTTTGCTTTGCGGCTCATAAGCTGGCTCTAAAGGTAATTTTACAAGAAGAGCTTTCAAAAAGTGGCATCGTCAAAATAACCAGTGGCCAGACTTTCAGAGTCTTTATTTAGGAGTATGAATATATCCATTTGCATATATAAGGCCTATTCAAGAGTATACAAATTACTACACACACACCTGTAAAATAGTAAATTATCAGAGAGAATTTAATGGCAGCCATTAACTATTACGCCGTGGAGACCTTGCCCAGACTCTGGCCAGAAGCTGCAGTTTTAGCCAATCTAACGCCCTGGCTTGGTACGTTTGCCTGGACAAGTAGTGAGGCGAGAAAACACCAGGAGTGGAAACTTCAGCTCAGAAAAAGCAGTTTACTTAACACTCAGGGCTACTCTCATTGTTACTGCTAATTCCAACTTGGCTCCTGCTGATCTGGCAAAGGGATCTCATACTTTTTCACTCTCAATTTGGGAGAATATTTCAGAATTTGCCTTAGGTCACACAGCTCAAGTTATAACTGGTTTCATGCCTGCAAAATGAGAAGTTGTCAATACATGTTTGTTGAATTGAATTGATTTGAATAGAACACCACTGGATGCAATTCGTGTTACGACAGGGAAGAGGAGGTGTGTGGCAATTATCAGCATTGGTGGATCACCTAGTATATACGAGTATGCTGTGAAAGAGAGAGCAAAGCTAACAATGTCTCTGACCTCCAGAAGCTTCCAACCTTGCAATGGATGAGAGTGAGAAATACTGCCTTTCTTCCAAACTACTGCCTTTCTTCCAAAACACTTACAGCTACGAGTGACAGCAGAGCAAACTATCACCATGCTCCAGGCAGCATAATAGACAAGTTTTAAGCCATGTTTCAAGCCAAGGCTGTCCTTGGGAAATTAGACCAATTATACCTCCCTGGCAGGGCTGTCATGCATATAAACATTTACCTATCCCTTAGCACAATGCTTGCCATGTAGTAAAAGCTCAGCGATGGACCACCTTGCAGAACCAGGGTGGGGCTTCTTGGCCATTTGCTAGTTGCAACACTTCGTTATGAACATGAATTTGGGAAACAACCTAGGAAACCATTGTAGAGCAAGGCTGTTACCTCGGGAAGTGTCTGTACATTATAACTTAAGAGGCAGCAGAACTAAGCATTGGGTATTTTCTAGGTTTTTATTGGTTACATTTCCCTGATCTGGTTTTTCTGTAGAGAATTCAGGAAGCACTCTTTCAAAGTCCCAAAGGAGAAAGAAAAATACAATTGGGTAGCATCTTTGGTATAAAAGAGGGAGGTAGGGAATTTCAGGTAAAGAAGTGGGAACCAAATAATGTCCAATGTGCTCTGTCAAAGTCAGAAACGTCTTGTAGCCCCCCTCCCTGAGCACAAAGAACAGCATCAAAAATCGGTTCCGACCACTGGAAGAGTCTGGAAGTAGTTAAGGAAACTCTTCACTTAAGAGTTGGGTAACTAGTTTGGGTAAATATGGTAATTATGTAATGTTTTCTTGAATAAAACTAGAAGTACTTGACTAAAAAACCTTTTCATTGATTTCAGTCTCTGAGAATTTTAAACCGCTGTTTTTTGTTTATTTGCTTGTTTTTAATTGGGCCTGGCGAGGACAAATAATTCTCCATGGATCCGATTTTCCGTAGGTAAAGTGTATTTTTCTTCACTTTTTCTGTCTTCCTTCTCCTGTTTCAATCACCACTTTGTAGGCAACTAATTTCCTCAGGCTTGTAACCGAGCAGGACCCTATGGGACCTTCCAGGGACAGACAACCTCCTCCCATGTCCTCTGCCTACCTCTTGTTTGTTAAAAATCTTTAGTCTCCCAGGCCTCCCCTGAGTCACGAAAGCCTGGCTCAAGAATTGATGATTGACAGAATGTGAACATATAGTAACAACAAAAAATAGAGCCGTTGAGCCAGGAGAACTGGTAACAATTTAAACAACAGATCAGTCAGATAGCAGTCTCAGAGTCTTTAGTTCCTCCCTGAAGGATAGGTAACAGTGTCTGATCCATATTCCTGAGTTGTTTTACAGAAACTAAAACCAGCACTAGAGGGAAAAAGATAACTGCGTGATGAGCAAACTGTAGCCACAACATAAGCTGCTCCACCTTGACCAATACTGAATCTGTGGCTAGCACAATTCCAAGAGCTGGCCTCAAGAAAACGGGAAACCACTGACCCTGGAATTGAAGATTAACTGTGCTTAAAACAGTCAAGATGATGCTGACCAGACCACCGTATGATCAGTTTCAAGATGATTGTCCGAGCTGATTATGCTGTTCTAAATGTAGTGCCCTCCTGAACTAAACATAATCCCCTGAAACTTCCCAGTTTTTCCATAAAAAACCCTTTTCTTTCTAACTGGCAATTGGGAGATGGTTTGGGGGATGCTGTTCCACCGTCTTCCCAGGTTTCCAGCTTCCTGAACAAAGCATCTTTCTTTTTGCACAAACCCTTGTCTCTTGAACATTTACTTTTGAGTGATGAGCAGCCCAACCTGATTTTGATTCCAGCTCCAGCCAGTAACAGGCTCATCAAGTCCCTGACTAAAAAATTTGTCAGTGGCAGTCCTCTCTTATCTATTTCAGTGTTATGCTACATATAAGGTCACCCAGGCAGCCTGTGGGGAGAACCATGTGGCAAAGAATGGTGACCTTTGACCAACAACAGTCAGCAAAGAATGGAGGCTTATCAACAACAATTTAAGGAAAGTTGGAAGCTAATTCTCCAGCCTGAGTTTGAGTCTTGAGACAACTGAAATCTTGGCCTACAGTCTGACTGTACCCTTGTGAGAGGCTCTGAGCCAGAACCATCCAATTAAACTTTTCCTGAATTTCTTACTGTCTGAAACTCTGAGATAATAAATGTTTGTTGCTGTAAGCTGCCAATTTTAGGGTAATTTGTCAGCCAGCAATAGTGAATTAACACAATCAGAATGTGTACACGTAGTATGACCTCATCATTTTGCCTTCCTTTCTTTCGAGAGCTTGGAATTAAGGCATACTTCCTACATCTTGGATTCAAAGAAATCTACCTCAATTTGGGTTTGTAATTCTCCTCTCCTCAGGGTAATTTAATCTTTACATTTTAAAAATAATATTAAGCAATACAAGAATCAAAATCTTAAGTATGAATGTAACAGGTTTTATATAGCCTTTCGTTCCATTATAAGAATTGTTAAAAAAAATTGAATGCAAAAATATATTCACATGTCCTAAAAATTTGCACAGCATTGTTTGGATGCTTAATGTGACTGTCATTAAAACAAATCAATAGTAAAATCCTTTAAACACTGAAGCAATCAAACATAGCTGAATAACATTAATTGGAAATCATGATATATTGTATAAATCAAAGGTGGCAAATTGATAAAAAGGTTGAAGTTGCACCTGTGGTGATCAGTCTTGGCTGCATTTTCCCGACAGATGACCACATAATATTGATTGGGAAGAAGCTTATATTGAATAGATGGGATAAGCTGATGTTTGGGCCATTCACTACATACAGCCACAAAAAAGATTGAGACTTAATGAATTATTCCTCTTATGTGTACATAATTACATACAGAAACAAGAAATACTCTAGTGAGAATAGTGGCATTGTTAAATAAAATGGTTAGTATATGTCGAATCATATGAAATTGAAAATAGAAAGCTATGTCATAAATCATAGACTCTTGGAGGCAAAAAGTGCCTTAGAGACCCTAAGTCAACACTCATATTTTACAGATGTGGAAACAAAGATGTAGAGCAGATGAATGATTTGATCAAACCAAACCAAAAGGTAAAATCTAGATCTAGAAATCAAGACAATATTTCTTCCATTCCTGATGCATATATGTAATAGCTAGGAATTAAACACACACATACACCATTTATATTGCAAAAGACATTTTATGAGTTGGTTTCCTGGAATTTGATTGTATTTTACTGGAAATAGAATTTCACTTATAAAAGCTAGATCTCCAGAGAAGTCCATAAAGGTTTTCATGCCAAAACCCATCTTTCCACTTGCAACGGAAAAAGGCCTGGAAAACTTTTTGGTTCATGTAACTTTAAGAAGAGAAAGTTGAAGTCCAAAGCATTTTATTATAAATTTAAATAGTCCCACTGAATAAAATGACTAATGATTTCTGGGTTGACATTCTATAGTATGTTTCTATACTTTTCATTACCCCCAAATTTCAAATTCAGTAAATGTGAGCTAGGGACTGAAATTGGGTTTTAAGGAATCCCAGTTGACCTGACTGTATGTTGGTTTTATGAACCACTGGCCCCCCAAATATATATTTCAGGATCATTAGCATGGCATATAGATTCCTTCCCGATCTTAAAAAAGGAATGTCCTTTATTTCTGTTATAATCCAGATGAGCTAGTTTCCTTGATTTTCAAACCAAATATAATGATTTATTGCTATACTGTATACATATTGTAAATTATCATGGAGAATTTTTATACTTCCATGGTTTCCATTCACAAACTCTAGCGTTTAATCATCTCCAACCCTCATTCTCACTGACTCTATGCATTAGTTACCCATTGCTTTATAAATAGCTACTTCACAGCCTGGTGGTTTGAAACAACCATGTAGCTCATGATTCTGTGGGTTAGCAATTTGGGTTGGCCTCAGCTGGGTTGTTTTTCTGTTGGTCTCAACCAAGATCACTTATGTAAGTACAGCTGCCTGCCAGTCACTTGAAAGGCATTGCTGCTGGGGATTGGCTGCCTGTAGGCTGTGATGACAAAAGTAACTGGACCACATATTGCCCATCAAACAGCAGGCCAGCCAGGCTTTTGCCACAGGGTGGCGGTGGCAATATCCAAAGAGCCTAAGTTAGAGGGAAATACGTCATTGTGCAACAACTTTTTAAGTCTCTGCTTGCATCATAATGCTAACGTTCTGTTGGCCAATAAAAGTGGCATGGTCAGATTCAAGCAGTGAATTAACAGGTTCCATGTCTTGATAAGAAGACCTGCAAAATCACATCACAAGAGCATAGAAGCAGGGGTGAGAAGAATCTGTCATCATTTTCCCAGTCTATTGTATATTGATACTGCTCATGACTGCTCAGTTGCTGACAGAATGTCAGAAAATTAAATAACGTGATCAAAGTCTCACACCCAGTCGGTTTTAGAGAAAGATTCACGACAAGATGTATTTGATTCCAAAGCTATTGAATCCACCGTATGAAAGATCTTAAATATATCTTACACTCCTTTCTTCTTTCATCTCCACTGAATTATCTTAGGTCAAGCCATCATCTCTGACCTGGATATAATCTCCTTCTAATTGCTCTTCCTGTTTACAACTTCCCTATCTGCAATAAATTTTTTATGAAGTAATTTGAGCGATATTTTTAAATGTAAATCAAATTATACTATTTCCCTAATTAAAACTTTCTAAAGGCTTGTCACCTCCTACTTAAAAATAAAAACCCAAAGTCCTTCTCTTGGTTTATAAGACCCTAGGAGATCTTCCACCTTACTTTGCTCCCCAAACATACATCATTCTAGCCTGCCCAGGACTCTTGGGCAACCCTGGCCTGTTCACCGTTTCCCCAATACAGTGCACTTTTTCTCCTTAAAAGCCTTTGCATTGCTGTCCATGGAGACAGGACTTCTGAAAGGAAGGTTCTTCTCTCTTGGACTGCTTGTTTTTCTGTCATGCAGGCTCACTGCCAGTGTCAACTTCACAGCAAAGACTTTCTTGACTATTTTCTGTTAAGTATCCATACATTTCCCTGGGTCCTTCCCAAAGGCAATTTTTTACATTAATATTGGAGTGGAAGCTGGAGGAATGGTGTCAATATAACACTCATCAGTATTTAAAATCATCTTGCATATTCACTTACTTTTATAGGATCTATTTCCTTATTACCCTTGTAAACCAAACAACAGTAGACACCTTGTCTGTCACAATCACTGCTACATTCTTAGTGAAGCACTGGTGCTTGACACAGTATCCACTGAATTAAGAAATGACAAGCATCAGATCTTAGAAAAAGCCATGAAAAGTAACACAGGCCTCTTTCCATATCCTCGGCAGCATTCAGTGATGATCAAATGCCCAACTATTCCAAAGCTCACCCTTCTAAGGGCTTCTTCTTTGATGAGAGTCCCTCACTACTGTTGGACATTATACTAAAGGGATTAAAGCATTCATATTCAGGGTATGTAGGCCAGGTATGACTCCAGGGATGTCTATGTAAACAAAGGGGAAACAATGATTTTCATTTAAAATTTTCTCTAATATCTAATATCTAAATACTATATCCCTACCAGGTAGGTCAAAAGGAAAATGATAAAGGTTGAAGAAAACTGAAGACTTGAATGATGGAAGGAAGTAAATGTTGAGAGAAGCACAAGAGGATGGTGGATTTAGTGACACAGAAGACAAACTTCATTGACTTGCTTTGATTAACCCTATTTTCTTTTAACTTGGTAGAGACAAAAATATGAGCTAAGTCTGGAGTATTTTTGTCATTCCTGACTCAAAATATAGGCAGCTGTGTTTTAGATGATTTATGAATATTTTTAACACAGATTGTGTAAAGGATTTCAGTCTCAGTGGAATAAAGTATACTTGACAGCAGAGTTATAACTAGGAGGACTGGTAAGAACAGTTATAGAGATTAAAGAATGTGTCCTAGATTTAGAACAGTGTACACCAAATAGTTCAGTCTTATAATTACCTTAGAGAATTGGTAGAGGAGAGAAAATAACTTGTTAAACTGCAAAATATGTTATCTTCTCTCAGTATCGCTCATCAGGGCATCTTTTTAACCTTGTGTGGGCACTGTAACAAAATGGCATTCTTGAGATTGTTTATGTTGGAATATTGACATTTCATTTCCAGAAGATTTGTGAAATACCAAAATGTCCAAAAAGAGTTAATCGTAGACACTGACTAGGGGAAGCATACATCTGGTTTAGCTGAATTCTCATTTGGGTAATGCAGGAAGCTTTACATACCAATTGTATGCTATTTGTAGATGTATGTATTAATATTTATATTTCAGTGCTTTTATTTTTGAATGTTTTGTTTTCGTTGGAATGGCAATATCCTGCTCTGAGACTCATTCAAATTTCTGTGTAACTGCATCACTAAAATTAAACTTGGTAATTAAGGTGTTTTTCTTTTTAATTGTTGTAGCTGTTTTTCTGTTTTTATATATTCAGACTCCTGGTTTTATACAGTCAGTGCAGCTATCAGAACATAAATGCACACTCAAGTCGATTGGGAATATTTAAGAATCAACGTTATTTACTCACTTATTCAATAAAGCTGTGCTTACTGAACATCTATTAGTGGAGGGAATAGACAGATGACTTTGGAAAATGTAAGATAAGAGGACAAACATCTCTTTTAAAAGTAATTTAAATTATGTTTTGGTAAAGATAATACACATTCACAAACCCATAAAGCACAAGAAATGAAAACACTGTGTGTGATTAAGTTGCACACTCTAAATGGTTGAATTTTATGGCATATAAATTATATCTCAATAAATGTGTTAAAAAACACTATGTGCAAACTGATAGTTAAAGAAATATAACTGATCAAAGTGGACTTTTTGAAGGCTGATATCGATTGGTAGGCAGAGGTACAACTGTAATGTTCTTTAATGTTAACATCTAGTCTGATTAGGGGGGCCTCTGTTCTGATTGGTTAGTGCAGAGGGTCACCGGCTATGAAGTGTTTGATCATCACTTTGCTTCCAGGTAGAGTGTTTGGAGCAGAAAACTATTATTGAAAGATGGACAAAATATGGAAAAAGAGACATGACACCAAGCAAAATGTAAATGGAAGAAATTTAAAAGCAGTGGCCTATGGGGATAAATGTTTAGGACAGAGATTCTCAGCACATGGTCAAGGAAACACCTTGTATCAGAATATTGGAGAAGCTTATTAGAAATGCAGATTTCCTAGCCCCACCTCAAATCTAGGAAATCTGATTTCCTGTGGGTAAAACTAAGCACGTTTCATTTAAATAAGCACATTCAAATAATTTTTAAGGATTGAAATGAAAAGTTTGAGAGCCATTAGTCTAGAGCACATATTTACTACTTATGATGAATTTGCTGAAACAGAAGATGAAGATTAAGCAGAGAGGTTTGCTTCAACTCTGTAGATGGTGGTAAAACAGTTTACAGAGACAGCTGGAGATATTGAGATTACTAGAGTTTTGCTTAATTTAGTTAAATCATTTGGAATTTCCTAATCACTAGGAAATTAAAAATTAAAAGCCATTATATAAAAAAGATTGATGTATACTTCTTTCTGGCTTCTCCCGGGGAAAAAAGAGAACTGGAAATAGCATCACTTTTGTGCTTATATGAAAAACAGTTGGACAACCTACAGCTTCATGAATTTTTTGAGCCCACCAGAGAGTTGGGGGTTACAGTACAATATACTATCCAGAAATCTAAAGAAATACAGGCACCTGCAGAGAGAGAGAGAAAGGATGCGAGCACTTGGAGCAGATATAGCCGAACAGTGGTAAGAAGTGAATGAGAATATTTAACAAATTGGTGGAGGCCAAGTGTAGGTTAGTGAAACAGAGTGGAGCATTGGTGGCTACAGACATAAGGGGAGTTTGCATCCTCTTGCCAGATCCCTTTACCTCCATGAACCCCAATTACCTAGAATTGTGATAAATTGTCTCTCCTTGAGCAGAGTTGAGCAGGGAAAAAGCAACTGCAATGGGAGTGTTATTAAACATTACTCAAATCTTTCTTCCCAGTTTTTTTTCATGGAACAAAGTCAATCTGTGTCAAGGAAAGCTATCAAACACCATCACATTTAGTTTACTTTTGAAAAGTCACTGCAGCTGCATGAAGGTTAACAGGGGTGGGGTGGGGGCGCAGAATGCACGTTGGGAATGGAAACACAGCTAAGAGAGGGTTAGAAGAACTGAGAAGATCACAGTTCTGACAAGCAGGGACATATTGCCTGCTTAATACTGAGGCTTAATCAACACAAGAATTCCCCTTCATTCAACCCAACAACCATAACCACCTAACAAGCATCAAAAGTAACAAATAACAGTGAATAATGCCAGAAGAGTTCCAAGAACATGAAGGTAGACCAAACCCAAGTTACAGTGAAAAGGGAACATTTAAAGCTAAAAGCAGAACAAACATTAAGCAAATCTCTTGCAAACCTGCTCCTATTTTAAACCAATGGTGGTGCAGGTTTTCAACTTTACTTGTCAAATAAATTGCTGTTAATAAGTACCGATAACTTATAAACCGTTAATAAAGCAGAATTAATTCAAAATGAAAAAAAAAAGAATGGTATTATGAGGTTAACTGGAACAACAAGAAACCTCAAACACAGACCATCTGTACATTAATTCAAATTCCTATGCTAATGGCCTAGCAGGTATAAAGCTATCCTTATTTCCAGGCATACTAAAATAAATAAATTACCCCAAACAAAAATACCATTTACCTCTGTCTCTATTATTTTGTTCTGGATGCCTTTCTTTTATCTAAAAATTACTAGACACAAAAGAAAAGAAAAAAAAATCACACACTGCTAAGAGATCAACAGAACTTGATTCAGATATGACGCTGATGTTGGAACTATATGGCAGGAAATTTAATACAACTAAATTTAATATGTTAAATGACAAAAAAGGAGATTAATATGAAATAATAGGTGGGTTAATTCCATAGAGAGAAGAAAACTGCAAGAAAAAATCAAATAGAAATGTGAGAAATTAAAAAAAAACAACAAAATTTAGACTATTTTCTGTGAACTCATAAGTTGACTCTATACAGCTAAATAAGCAATTGGTGAACTTGAAGAAACATGAAATACAAATAAAACCACAAAGAGAAATATAAGCAAACAAAGACACAGAAAAACAGAAAATCTAACAGCAATGGGTCAATAGTGCATATAACTGGTAACCCAGAAAGAGGGGAGAGAGAGAAAGAACAAGGCAAAAGAAATATTCAAAAATCAAGTGCATTAGAACTATAATAAATAATGGTCAAATAAACTTCATTTTGTCTTCATATTTTTAATTTCTCTGAAATATAACTGACTGTATGAAGCAAAAATAATAGCAATTTGGCATGTTTATCACATATTAAAAGAACATCTTATGAGAAGTGGCAAAGATGGAAGAGCAGAAAGACACTGAGCTCATCTCCTCCCATAGGCACACTATCAATGAGAATAAGCTGAAGTCTAGCAGAGAAGATTTTCCACAATTAAAGACATAAAGAAGGAACCACAATGAGATGGTAGGAGGGGTGGAGATGTCGTATAGTCAAAACCCACAACCCCAGGCAAGGAGAAACCACAAATGAGAAGATAATGGTAATTGCAGAGTCTCTCCACAAGGAGTGAGGGGTCCAAACCCCAAAGCAGGCTCCCCAGCCCAGGGGCCTACACTGGGAAGATGAGGCACCAGAACTTTGAAGGGCTTGCTTACGGGAGAACTGGAGGGTTGTAGGAAACAGAGATTTTGCTCTTACAGTGCACATGCAAAATCTCACACACTCTGAGATCAAGTGCAGAGGCAGTAATTTGAAAAGAGCCCAGGTGAGACTCTACTTGGAGCATCTCCTGGAGAGGCAGGGGGCAACTGGAACTCACCTGGGGACATAGATGCTGGTAGCAATCATTTTGGGGAGCTTTTCTTACCAAGAGGGCACTAGTGCTAGCAAGCTCCATTTTGGACTCTTCCTTCTAGCCTAATAGCACTGGGCTTGCCTGCCTGACAGCTGGTTGGCACCAGTCCCAGGACACACCAGGCCAAATAGCCAGCCACGCAGGGACCCAATTTACTAATATCATGAATGAAACAGTGGATATCACTACAGACCCCACAGACATGACAAGAATAATAAGAAAAAACTATGAATACTATACACATACATTAAACACTTAGATGAAATGGACTAATTCCTAGAAAGGCATAAACTACTAAAAGTCACTCAAGAAATAAATAGTATAAATAAAACTGTCTAATAAAGAAATTGATGTCACAGTAGAAAAATTCTTCAGAAAAACTAAACGGTTTCACTGAAGATTTTTACTATTTATTTAAAACAAAAAAAATTTCAATGGAAAAGAACACTTCTCAACCCATTATACGGGGATGGAATTACTAGAATACCAAAATCAGATAATGATAATACAATAAAACTATAGATCAATATTCCTCATGAACACAGACATTAAAACTCAAAGAATGTTAGCTTATGAATTTCAACAATATATCAAAATCAAATATGTTTATCTCAGGAATTAAAAGCTGGTTTAATAACCAAAATAAATTAATATAATTCATCAAGTTAAAAGTCTAGAGAACAACAAAAACTGATCATACTAATAATCAAAAAAACTTTAATAAAGTTTAAAATCTATTTATGATTTAAAAAAAACCTGTTTATTCTAGGAATATAATGTTTGTAGGATACAGTAGTTTTGCAGTTGGACTGAGTCAGCTCTATGTTTATCTCCAGGCATGCCTGGATATCTGACTTTGATTCTTGGCTAAGATAAAGTTCATGGGTCCACTAACCAATTACCTAGTGATTTATGAGGTGATGTTTAAAGTCTGAAACTCCCTTGGTGTCACCCAGAGACGATATGTTTGTTCATGGCTTTAAGCTTGCATAATCCTTTACATAACTTGATTTGGCTACATGACCAGTAGAGCATTGGAGACCCTGTGGGAGACCTCTACTTGAGCTCCCCTGAGACCAAGATTCATTGCACAAATTTTGGTTGTTTAATCTGGAGACAAAGTGCATCTTGTGGACACTGAGGAACTGCACCTTGAGGTCTCTCTAACCCCCAATCCTTGCCTGCACTCTCTTGCTTTCATTGTATTCCATAGTTTGCTTTTATCAAAAGCCTTACCTGAGTATAGATGACATATAGTCTAGGTATAGTCTAGGTATAGTATAGTATAATATTTATGCTAATAATAGTATGTATAAAATACCAAAAAGTAACTTGTATAGATGAAAACTTCTTTAGCCTGATAGCAGACATTCACAAAAATCTATAACTAACATCATACTTAATGGTGACAGACTAAATTCCATTAAGATTGAGAACAGTACAAAAATGTGCTCTCATTAATCCCATCCAACATTCCACTGGAAGTCTTAACCAGTGCAATTAGGCAAGGAAAAAATGAATGCATACAGAAAGTAAGAATAAAACTATCTTTTTTGGCTCACAACATAATTGACTTACATAGAAAATCTCAAAGTACAAGAAAGCCCCAAGAAATAATTAATGAGTTTAGCAAGGTCATAGAACATAAGGTCATAGAGTACAAAGTCAATGCACCAAAATAAATTTTGGAAGATAGTATTTTGGCTAGATACTGTATGGACAAAGACATACGTACTGTAACACATCAATATTTTACTCCCTAGTTAACAAATTTGTTTTAGAAATTTCAAAATTATTTTATATTTAGATAAGGATTAAAAAAAAATAAGTAAATGTACTATTGATATTGAAAGGCAAGTTTGTCACTGCCAGAGAAAGAAGTTCCAAACAAGGGAATCTTGAAGACCGCCCGTGGTGTTCATTGGAGGTTCAAATGGAGGTCTTAGCACTAATTCATTTTGAAATACATAATATGTACACATTCAGAATACATATAGACACAGAAGTAAATTCCAGTCCTGTATGGTGAGAAAGCCAATTAGCAATGATATCTCAGTAGCAATGAAATAATGCCCAGGTCCGGTTTTTAAATATCACTTTCTGACAGAAGAAATGAGGGCTCCTTAGAGAAGCCTTCATTTCCAGGGATGGGATAGGAAAAAACAAAAGAGGAGCCTGGGGCTTCCTGCATTCCAAGAAAGTAAGAGAAAACTCTTAAGATGATGAGAACATATTGAACAGGCATAGGAACCAACCTAAAAGGCACTGCCAATGGCCAAGGTTCTGATCATTTTAGCACCAAACTAAACAATAATATTATTGGATTATAACTACAGAATAAAATGAATACCTATAAGTCAATAGTAGTAAGAATAAGTAATTTAATTAACTAAGTGGGAGAAGGGACAGCTCTTTCTTACAGAATTCCCATTAATAAATGTAAAGGGAGTGAGAGAAATAGAAAATAACCATTATAGAATCAGACGAATAATTGTTGCAGGCATGATATATTGATGGATGCTAAATTTTATGGATGAAAATTTAATTAGAAACAGTATATTTGCATAGTCTTAAAGGATCTTCCTCCAAATAATTATTTATTGCAAAGGTGAAAATGCTAACTTTATAGTAGAAAAACCTGGAAAACACTTTCTTAACCAGTTGATCAAGGTTAACCTCACCATTGAGAAAACATAGTGACATATGTAGCCCTGATGTGATGAAATGTGAAGGAGATCTCACTTCCTTGGTATTCTTGCCTGTGTACAACTGGAATTGAATCATAAAGTGATAGCAAACAAACCTTAATTGAGGGGCATTCTACAAAAATATTGATTAATGATTTTCCAAAGGGTCAAGGTCATGAGAGTCCAGGGAAGACAGAGGAACTATCACAGACTGGAGGAAACTAAGGAGACATGAAACCAAATGCAATGCAAACTAAATGGACAGGGAGCTGGAAAAACAAACCAAAAGATGTTAGTGAAAAAACTGATGAAATAAAAATAAAGTCTGTAGTTTAGTTAATAGTATTGTACCAATGTCGTTTCCTTAGTTTGACACTCAGGCTATGTAGTGGAAGCTATGTGAAGTATACATAGCCATTCTCTATAATAGTTTTCATCTTTTCTTTAAGTTTAATATTATTTCAAAATAAAACGGTAAAGAAATCTAACAACCCTGAAAGCAGATATTGTATATCAAGGTAGACATTATTATCCTACAAATAAAAGCATGAAACTAAACATAACCAAAAAGAATTGTATGAAAAGCGACAGACTGAGAAAGTTGACTCTGCTTGTACAAGTTCTTAAAGGTTTGAGTATGTGTGTGTATATGAGTGTGCTTGAAAGTCTAATTTGTATATGCACGTTTCTGTGTGTGTTGGTTCTTTTGCAGTTGCTAGTGACTCAGCTCAAGATTGAAGCAAATAGGAAGCCTATTTACAACAGGAATAAGAAATTTGACAGCACCAGGATGTGCTTCTATCTCTTATTTCTGATTCATTCTGGAAAATGGTGAGATTTTAACAAATCAGTCGACATCACATCTCTGCAAAGATGGCCTCTGATAGAACTTGACTCACACCACTTTAGAGCCGTATGATTAAAGTGGGAGAGGAACAATTCCCAAAAAGAAAGATGCGGTTTCCAGAAGAGGGGTAGCATTTGGGACAGAATAAATGGTTTATGTCTTCACACTCGAACAAGATGTATTTTCATAAAATACTCAAGAAAAGTAAAAATAGAGGCAATAAAAAAACCACAAAGCAATCTGAAATATGATTTTTGTGACAGTTTAATACAATGGAGACAAGCTCTTGAATAAGTGGTGCTGGGAAAACTGGACAGCTACATGTAAAAGAATGAAATACAAAAATTCTCTAACACTTTATACAAAAAAACCTCAAAATGGATTAAACACCATCCATGGAAGATTGGATCCAATAAAACTAGAGGAAAACACAGGCAGAACACACTTTGACATAAATCGCAGCAATATTTTTTTTTGATACATCTCCTAGAGTAATGGAAATAAAAACAAAAAAGAAGAAATGAGACCTAGTTAAACTTAAAAGCTTTTGCACAGTAAAGGAAATCATAAACAAAATGAAGAGACAACCCGTGGAATGAGAGAAAATATTTGCAAATGATGCAACCAACAAGAGATTAACTTAAAAAAATATACAAACAGCTCATACAGCTCAATATAAAAAAAATTAAAAATAGGCAGAAGATCTAAATAGACATTTCTCCAAAGGATGTATACAAATGGCCAACAGGCACATGAAAAGATGCTCAATATCACTAGTTGTTAAAGAAATGCAAATCAAAACTACAGTGAGGTATCACCTCACACCAGTCAGAATGACTGTCATTAAAATGTCTACAAATAATAAATGCTGGAGAGGGTGTGGAGACAAAGGAACCCTCCTACACTGTTGGTGAGAATGTAAATTAGTGCATCCACTATGGAGAACAGTAGGGAGCGTCCTTGAAAAACTAAAAATAGACTTACCATATGATCCTGCAATCCCACTCCTGGACATATATCGGGAGGAAACTCTTAATTCAAAAAGATACATGCACCCCAATGTTCTTAGCAGCACTATTTACAATAGCCAAGACATGGAAACAACCTAAATGTCCACTAACAGATGAATGGATAAAGATGATGTGGCATATATATATATGTGTGTGTGTGTGTATATGTGGCAGATGTGTATATATATATACACACACACAAAATGAAATGTTACTCAGCCATAAAAAAGAATGAAATAATGCCTTTTTCAGGAACATGGATGGACCTAGAGATGATCATATTAAGTGAAGTAAGTCAGATAAAGACAAAGATCATATGATACCACATATTATGCAAAATCAAAAAAAAATATACAAATGAACTATTTGCAAAACAGAAATAGACTCACAGACATAGAAGGTGATAGTGGAAGAAGGAGACAAATTAGGAGTTTGGGATTAACATACACACATTACTATATATAAAATAGATGAACAACAGGGGCCTACTGTATAGCACAGGGAACTATATTCAGTATCTTGTAATAACATATAATGTAAAAGAATCTGAAAAAGGATATATATATATATATGTGTGTGTGTGTATGTATGTATGTATATATATATATATATATAAAACTAAATCACTTTGCTGTATACCTGAAACTACCATAACATTGTAAATTAACCATGCTTCAATTAAAAAAAAAGATTGCATAAAAAACAATGATAAAATTTAATGTCACACCAAGTACTATCTGAAAGGGATATTCTTTTAAAAAATGTTAAATATTGCTTCAAAATGTTCATGGAATAATTTAAATTGTTGTAATGTTGATTTTAGTAACTAGTTCTATATGAAAACAGATTTTTTTGTTCAACTGCAAAAATGAAAGCATCCTGGATGCAAGGTTAATATATCAAAGTGAATTGCTTTCTTTTACTTCCACAATGAACAAATAGAATCTGAAATTAAAAATATAATACCTTTTATATTAGCACTCCCGAAAATATACTACTTAGGTATAAATCTAACAAAATATGTAAAGATATATGAAGAAAATTACAAAATTCTGATGGATAAAATGAAAGAACTAATTAAATGGAGGGACATTCCGTGTTCGTGGATAGGAAGACTCAATATTGTCAAGATGTCAGTTCTTTCCAACTTGATCTAAAGATTCAGTGCAATCCCAACCAAAATCCCAGCAAGTTGTTTTATGGATATTGACAAATTGGGTCTAAAATTTATATGGAGAGGCAAAAGACCCAGAGTAAACACAGTATCGAAAGAGAAGAACAAAGTTGGAGGACAGATACTACTCGATTTCAAAACTGACTCTGAAGCTACAGTAATCAAGACAGTGTATTATTGGTGGAAGAACAGACAAATAGATCAATGGAACAGAATGAAGAGCCCAGAAACAGACCCACACAAATACAGTCAACTGATATTTGACAAGGAGCAAAGCCAATTCAATGAAGCAAAAAAATTGCCTTTTCAACAAACGGTTCTGGACACCCACATGCAAAAAAAAAAAAAAAAAAAAAAAAAAAAGAAAGAAAGAAAGAAAAAGAAAAGTAAAGAAAAAAAAAATCCAGACACAAATCTTATACCCTTTACAAAAAAACTAACTCAAAATGGATCACAGACCTAAAAGTAACATGCAAAACTATAAAACTCCTAGAAGACAACATAGGAGAAAACCTTGGGACGGGGATGACATTTTAGATAAAACACTGAAACATGATACATGAAAGAAATGATGGATTAGCTAGATTTCATTAAAATTAAAAACTTATGCTCTGTGGAAGACATTGCCAAGAGAACAAGAATACAAACCACAGACTAGTAGAAAATATTTGCAAAAGACACATCTGATAAAGGATTGGTATTTAAAATAGATAAACTCTTAAAACTCAACAGAAAAAAACAAACCCAATCAATCAATGGGAGAAAGACCTTAAGAGGCTTCTTGCCAAAGAAGTTGTACAGATTGCAAATAAGCAGATGAAAAGATGCTCTACATGATATGTCATCAGGGAAACGTGTAATAAAACGAGATGCCACTACACACCTATTATAAGGCTCAAAGTGCAAAACAATGACACCAAATGCTAGTTATTATGTTGAACAACAGGAACTCTCATTTGCTGCTGGTGGGGATGTGAAATGCACTTTGGAGGACAGTTTGGTAGTTTCTTACAAAACTAAACACACTCTAATCATTGCAATCCAGAAAACACACCCATTGGTATTCACACAAAGGAGCTGAAAACTTATATCCACACAAAAACCTGCCCACGAATGTTTATTACAGATGTTTTATTCATAACTGCCAAAACTTGGAAACAACCAAGATGTCCTTCAATAGGCGAATAGATAAATGCACTGTGATACATCCTGCCAGTGGAATATTATTCAGCACTAAAAAGAAGTAAGTTATTAAGCCATAAAAAAACACAGAGGAATCTTTTTTTTTAAACATTTTTTATTTATTTATAATCATTTTCAGAGGAATCTTAAATGCATATTATTAACTGAAAGAAGCTGATCTGAAAAGGCTCCACACTATGATTTGAACTATGACATCCTGGAAAAGGAAACTATGGAAACCATAAAAAAGTAAGTGTTCTGGGAAAGGGAGGCATAGGCAGAGTACAGAGGACTTAAAGGGAAGTGGAAATATTTTGTGATAGGGATACATGTCATTATACGTTTATTTAAACCCATAGAATATACAAAACCAGGAGTGAGCCCTAAAGCAAACTATGGAATTAGGATGATAATGGTGGGTCCATGTAGCTTCATTCATTGTAACAAATGTGACTCTCTGTTGGGTGAAGTTGATAATGAGGGTGGTGGGGCTGGAAGGGGTGGCTATGCATGTGTGGAGGGGCAGGGTGTAAATGGGAAATCTCTGCTCCTTCTCAATTTTGCAGTGAACCTAAAAACTGCCTAAGAAAACAAAGTCTTAAAAAATTAAAGCAACATCAAAAATACCTACTTGCTGAAGCAAAATGCAAGTATAATATTTTTCCTTATTTTGAAGCAGCAATTCATCCTTGTAGTTATTTATCAAGAATGTAATTTTTTTCTTTTTTTTTTTTTTGCTATTTTCTTCTTTTATTTCCTGGCTATATGTGGATAAGGATATGATGCTATTCTTATATCAGAAATTATTAACTTCTCCCCGAATGTTTTTCACTTTCAGAAACTTTGGGTTTCTGTTTTGAATTGGTTTTCTAAATTTGTTAAGACTTGTCCTGATACTCCATGTTATTCTAATGTGAATAAAATAAAACAAAGTCATCACAACAAAGAAAAAAATTAAAAGGAAAAGAAACAACTTTCCAAATTTAATTTGTGCCTCTACCAATTAAGGGCAGTGTGATACTGAACATATTGATATTTGACCCTCAATTTTCTCATATTTTAATTGGTAATAAGAAGACCTGCTCTACTAATTTGTTTTGATTCATGTTGGTATCAATATAACATCAAAAGGGCAAACAGATAGAAGGAGAAAAAAATACATATTAATACCCTGTACAAGGCAGCAAGCAAATTCCTTTTAACCTCTCAAGCTGCAGCAGGAGGCAGTTGGTGTGAAAGAGAAGTATTTCTGGGAAAAAAAAGGATTTCTGAATAGAACAGGAGTATCTTCCACGTGACATTTATCCTAGAAGAACGTCTCCACTCCCACCTCCTAAGGAAAGACAGAGCTTGTATGTTTCCGTCAGCATCCATCAGGACAGCCACAGAAAGTAATTTACAGAAATGTTGTAGCAGCCATTTATATATTGATTTTTTTTTAAAGCTTTAGCAGAGACCATTCAAATATTTAGGTAACTCAAATATCAGCTGTAGCCTAGCCTTCAGGTACCAACTCTGTTTAACTTTGTGCCAACTTGTATGGAGACCTGTCTCTTCTGCTTTTCAGTGTGTCATGTATTTGTGGCAGAGAGAATCCATCAAGGGTGCACTGTTGTTAAAACAGTTGTTCTTATATTATTATCATTATTATTTGATTTCAGTATGCATGCCCTTTTCTAAGAATTTTACATGTATCATCTCTTTCCTCATTCTACTTCATTTTACAGATGAAGACACGAGGCACAGAGTAATTAAGTAATTTGTTCAAGGTGGCACACCCAGTAGGTGGAGTAGACAAGATTTGAGCCTTGTCAGTCTGGTCTCACAACTAATATTCAATCACCAAAAAAGACTATTTGAACAATAAAAGTGTGACAATTGAGTAAAAAAAATACTATAAATTTGGATTAATATAGAAAAGCTTTTTAGCATTTTTCGGGCATTTTCTCTATAGCCCCTGGATAGGATTCATATTAACATAGAAAGGAGAGTAAGGAAGGCTGCCTGGTAGGATCAGTGACACAAAACTGGCCATTATGTTATATGAAGTCACCTACCTGGAGATACCACCTTAAATTTTTTAACGGAGAGAAAGTGTTAATTCCTGGCAAAGAGGATTTTACATATTAGCAATAGGAATACTCTGAAAGTAAATTGAAACTAAATGATGATGTTAAAGGTTATTCTTCTTTTAGAGTTTTATGAAAAAGACCTGCAAATACTGATAAAATATAAATTTTGTGAAATCAGCAATCTCACAAAAAGTTTCCTTACTACATTTTAATAGTTATTTATAAAAAACAAAAAACACTGCAATTATTCCAGAATAGCTTCCATTTCCTTGTCTTATGAGTGTCTTAGTTATTTTTTTTCAAGGTAGTTTCAATTTCCCTTTTTCCCCTCCCTATTAGATATTTAATCTTAAAGTCCATATGCTGTCCATTTTCTCAGTAGAGTGCAATGCAAATTTATCACAATTCTCTGGTCTGATTTAGGGAAGCAAATTTAATTGTGCACTGTAAATAAAGCTACTTTGAATACGTAATAGGAACACTCCTTCTCTTTCCTCAATCCTCATTCTAGACATTTAAGTTATTCGCAGCTGCTATTCCCATAACACTTAAAGTGATTATATCTGTTGCCAACATCTATAAATTATTAACATCAAAGCTGGTGGTTCCCTGGCACAGAATCTCAGCTTTCCACAGAAAGAGGAAAACTTACTGAGGTTTAAGTAGATTAAGGAAATTGAATTGGTAACGTGGTCATCACTGGAAATGTAATCTTTGTTTACATTTCCTTACTGGTTTCTTGTTCACAAGGCTATTGCACAGGACAAAATTCCTGTGGAGATTCTGAAAGTTTGAGTATGAGATAACTGAGTAACACTCGCTTCTACCCAATCTTTCCCCACCGTTTTAAGTAATGAGGCAGCATGGCCATCTCTCACTTAACAGCTTGCAATTATAGTTTGTTCAGCCGGGGGTTACAGACTGGATTCATAAAACAAGAATTTATTGGCTTCAAAGAAAAGGATGATGAAGATAAATTGGGAAATGTCTAAATGAAATTAAAAATTATTACTTTCTCAGAATTCAGAGAGTGGCTGGCTGGAGTATGCAATATCCAGTTATCAGCGTTAGGAATTAAAGGTATGTAACTGATAAGATGGATGTCTTACTTTTGGGGATACAACTTGGGCAGTTTAAAATAAATATTGCAATGATTGATCTTCCTGAAAGCGCAAGTGCTAAGTGACGCCTGATGTATGATATCAACTTCCTGTCTCTGGCACTGATAGATGGTCCTTACATTTCCCGTAATAAAAAGACGGTCAAGCCTTCGATTACGTGTATCACAGTGCTGCAAACAAAGAGTGAAAATGAGTGGGAAACTCTACTACCTCTGTCTTTATATTAGCCTAGACCAAAACGATTTCGGCCACGTGTGCTGACAATGGAAGATATCATTACAGATTAATGAGACTTGAATTACACTGTCGAAGTAAAGGAACAGGGAGAGAGGATATCTTGCTCCTCTTGGTATTGCAGACGCCTGGTTATGTCTGGAAGTAAGAAGCAGCTTCTGAAACATTATTAATAGCTCTATTGACATTCTGATTAAAGGTAATTTTTCAGCAAGCTTGGGTGTCATTCAGTAGAGACGTCATTGGCTCTTGACCAGCAATTTCAAAGAAATACTTCAATTAGTAATGTAATAATATGTCTGCAGTCAGGGTGTTTATGAAAATTATGCCTCCGCTCAGCTCTGAATTGTCTTACAGATAGGAATTTGCCTGTTTGTTTGGAACAGGGTCATTGTGACTCTTCAGGCTACAAGAGTAAAACAATAACATTAGATGCTTAAGGAAATCAGAGTGCTTTGTCTGAATATCCTCTTGTTGGTGCCCAGAGTTACTACAAGCCAGCTATTAATTTCCTAGACCACATCTAAAACAGCGTCTTCTAGTGGACTCTGTCTTTTATTTTCAAAATTAAAAAATGCATTACTCTTTGAGTTTCTGCTCTTTTCAATTTTGTAATAATACATATTTATCTGTTCCTAGGATAAAAGTGAGTCATACACTGATAAAGCTCATAGTTGGATATTTCACTAGAAAACCATCCAGAGTTTTGGATACAGAGCGTCAAACTGAGATCCTATGGGAAATAGAATCCCTAAGTTTATTGTTTTCTGGAAACCAATACTGTCATCTGGTAATTAATTTAAGCTGCTGCATATTAATGTGACTTTATAATCCTCTGTGCTTCACCTTATTAATAACAACTTCCCTAATGTGAGAAGGTGTTACATGAATTTACATCCAGCTTAATAAAACATTGGGATAAAGGGCCGAATGGAGAGAGGTGGGCAGGAAGGGAAGCTTTTCCTCTCTGTAGCGTATGTGTGTGCTTTATCATATATGTGTGTTGAGTTTTCTTTTAAAACTTTACATCTGAATTACAACATAGATAAATAGACAGATAGTAGATATTCATTTAGTAGAGATACATGATATATATATATATATACGCACATATTTATAAACTCAAAAATACACCATTGTAAATATGATATAAATTTCCACAAAGTAAACACACCAATGTAAATATCACCCAGATTAAGAAGCTGAATGTCACCCAAGCCTGGGAAGCTCCCTGTGTTCCCCTTTGAGTCACTCCCTCCCTAACCACTATTCTGACTTCACATGGAAGACATGAGTGGTGCCTTTTTTGGTTTTAAGTTTAATATAAATGGAATCACTCCGTAAGTTCTCCATCTTGTCTGGCAATTTTTGTTCGACATTGTTTGTGAGAATCATGTGTATCGTTGCATATAATTGTAGCTCACTGTTAGCAGTGCTGCATAATACTCCACTATGGGGATGATTTTATTTATTCATTCAGTGGTTGATATGGCATTCTGGGAATTTCAAGTTTGTGGCTACTACAGAATGTGCTGCTTTGAACATTCTGGGACATGCTTTTATGGTAAACACGCACACATATTTCTGACTGATGTATCACCAAGAGTGGGGGTTGTGTGATCTGCATATAACCAGTGTTAGCAGACACTGTCTGAGAGTTCCCCAAAGTGGCTGTACGCATATACTCATCCCAGCAATGTACAGGAATTCTATTAAAGGGAATTCTACCTTCCAGAGATTTTTTAGCCATTGGCTGTCCTGTTTGTTTAGTAGTGCCTTTACTTCTTGTTTTACTTTTTTTTTTCCTACAGTGTTGTCTTATTGATTTATACTTCTTCAAATATTCTGGATATAAAGTTTTGATGGATATGTGTATTTAAATATTTTCTTCCTGTCCGTGGCTTGCCTAGTCTCTCACTTAATTCTTTCTCTTGATGAACAGAAATCCTCAAATTTAATATAGTACAACTGGGTGAGAAATAATTAACAGCAGATCTATAACTCATTCCCTCTCTACTGGAAACTACATGGAAGAACAACAATTACGATAAAATTACCTTGCGAGCAAGTTAGTGACCGTATACCAGAGCCTTCATGTTAGCAGCATTCACTAGCAGAAAGATAAAGGTTTATGAGTCTTATTCACAAAATGATTTTTTTAGTAAGATATACCGGGTCTCTCTAAACATTGAAAATAAACCTGGAAATTATGAACTTATGGTGCACAGATGACTGGATATTTAGGACACATATATAATGGGTAAATAACAGTGTGTAAAAACATGAAGAGAATCTAAAACCAAAATGCCTCCCGTTGTGTAAGTAATGTTTCTGTACACAATGCAGAGACGTAAGAATGTTTTGGAGACTCTCTCAGACATCTCTAAGTGAATAAATTCAGTTAAAATACTATTTTTTCTTGTAAAAACTTATTATAATTATGGTTCTTTATTTCATATATATATGTTATATATATAGGAATCTCCTCCTTGCTTTTTGTGAATGTTTGTGGGTCAATGTTTAACTGATATATCTAGGACATGGAATTCTTCCTGTAACAAACAGAATTACTGAAAAAATTTTAAGAAGTTTTTTAAAATGTAATTTGAGAACATTAGTTTAATATATTGTATTGATGGCAATAAGGATTCAGGAAACAAATTATGCAACAGGACTAAAAAAAACTGGAAAAGGTTACAAGGGAAAAACGGACTTCATCCACTGTGTATTTTGGGACATAAAGCTGATTAGGTAGGGTGAGGTAGAATATGACGGGTTTAAAAACTAGGCAGGGGGGTCGACCTTTGTGAATCAAATTCAATCTTCAGAACTTAATCTCAAATCAAAACATAATGACAGTAGCTGTGCCTTTTCTTCCTTCTTTTTTGAAAAATAACAAAAAGGAGAAAAGATTTGGAAATCCTATTTATTATTAATAAAGCAATAATACTAATTCTCCCAGTGTCTGAAATATGACTAAGGTTTTTATACCTTTAAAATTGACTTGATGGATAACGTTTGTCCTCATTTGGGAAAATTACTATGAAAAGAGTACACTGCAAGTGTGTTATTAAGCCTCACATACTTCACTGACCAAGGACCTTGTTAATCCTAATTCTGTGATTCTATAAAGCCTTTTCTATCACAAATACACACACAAAAATATTATCAGTGCATTTTGCTAGCAGTTTGGTACAATACAAACCATGAACATAGAAAAAATTGAGAAATAGATGTTTACCTTGTCTCATACTGTACCGCCCTTAATATTATTTGATTCAGCGAAGTTTTTTGATGAGAAATGAATAGACTACAACTCATGGCTAAGCCAGTGATAGATGTTTAAGCTAGAGAAACTCTCTGTAATTTTTTAAAAGGGAAGCATATTTTACATAAAAAGCATATAGTTGTCAAATTTAATACTTTGTTATATAATTTTTTAAAAAAGCTGCTTTCAAGCCCAGATGGGTCGCCCCATTTTGTTATAGAGGTTAAACACAGGAGTACTTACAGGCAGTGTCAGTACTTTCTGACTTTGTATCAAAAAGTACTTTCTGAAACATACTTATTTTTCAAAAAAGTACTTTATGAAGGCCGAGAATTCTGTATCACAAACATGTAAGGCATTATCTTAGCCCGGGAGGTATTTTGGGTGGGAGTAGCTAACTGCCTTCCTGTATCATAAAGAAACCGCAGCACGATTCCTGAAGGACACTTTTGTGCAAAACTGCAACCCAATGAATTCACCAGGATGAGTTAGCCACAAAATGCACCCTCTGATAATTAAATCTTCGAGTGGAATTGCTTATTATTATCAATCTGGATGCGGGAGAAGGTATACCAAAAATGCTGATTTTTCATTTCAGTTTATTATGTGCTGTGCTTTCTGATATTAAACAAAAAGTTTAGCTGAGTCTGTACAACTATTTACCAAATTATAAAATATGTTATTAATTATATATAAATAATACTAATGTGTGCATAAGGGAAAATATTCAAGCTGTGAGAAAGTAATTCTCTCCTTTTCTCCAAATTTGGACCACTGCACAGAGATCTTGACTTCTAAATATTTCAATTGTTATTTATTTTGTGGGTCACCGTTGTAATGTTAAAAATAACATTCTTTTATCTTTATTTTCTAAGGAATTCACTTCACTTCTGTTACCTTCCTGTTTCCTTGCCTACCACCATCTGATTTGATAGGTATATCCAATTTAAAACCACTTTTTTTGTCACCTTTGTAACTTGCATCTGTATTTCTCAGCTGATGTCCATGATTCCGTGTTAATGTACCATGAGTGAATTAGTAGGTAGACATTCCCCTCCACCTTGACTTTCTCCTTTCTGTCAGTCTTGCCATTGCTTTTACAGGGTTATAATGTTAAACATTTGACCTCTAATGCCTAAATCAAGTATTCTATGTTTTGTCAACAGGATGAGTTCTATTTAAAGAGCTTTAAAGTTTACAGTTACACTACTATCAATTAACTCAGATCTTCCATTTTATAATTTGAATGCATCATTGCTTTAAGTGTCTTTTAACTCACAATCACAGCATAAATGCCTTACCTTGCCATATGGGGACTTTTTATAACAGCAGGAATGAAACAGAACGCTTCATATTTGAGGGTTAGTTAAGACAGAGTTTTGTTCATACTTAACATAAATACAATTTATTTTGGAAATTGAATTCTAAGCTTATTTCATGAGGGAAGGCTGGGGCTATCTTTCAAAACATGTTTCAGCAGTTGAGAAAAAATAACCTGTTGCCTTAAGTTGTGTATTTACTCTTCCTGGAAGTGAAAGAACAGATGGTTTCACAATGCCCACTGTGGTTTGCTGGGATAGGAACTTGCACAGGGAAAAGAAGGGACTGCTTTTGTGTGTGTCTGTGCACCAGTGTTGGGGAGGAGGCTGCTGTTTGTAAGCATATTCAAAGACAAGGTTGGCTAGGGGTAAGCCTCTTTGTCAATCAGTAGATGGTGGAAACATAAAAGTTATTGATCGCTGAGAAGTTTGAGTTTTTGTAGCTAATAAACTATATAAAATTTCCATTAAACAAATCAAAGGGGAACCTTTGTGGAGTATATTTCAGACTTTTCAAAGAGTTGTATCCAACTGTAACCTTTGCAGTAGTGATGTTCTAAAGTATCACATGAATTGAAGGAGATGTGAAACTGCAGACACCTACCAAATACTCTATCAGAGCTGTATCAGTTTACATCCAAACTTCAGGTAAAATAATGCATTCCTGTGTGGTTTGTCTGCCAACACACTGACATTACAATACTGGTTTGTTTGTGTGTATGCTTGTGTGTGTGTGATTTTAAAAGGTTAGATATTATTTGATAAAATATAAAAGCCAGGATTGCTAAATATAAGAACAAATGGCATTAAAATATTTATATATTTAGAAGATATAATCACACAGTAGCTACTGTATAGAAACAGAGAAATAAACAAGGTGAATAGTTTCTTCTTATTTACCCACAATTATATATATATATATTTTTTTACAATTATATTTCTTATAATGATGAATTACATGTCTCAGTGAAAGTTTGTATTATATTAAACAAAACCAATAAAATTAATATATCGAATTTATAGTTAGATAAGGAAAGTCAAATTTATTTATTTAGCTTATTTATTTATTTTCTTCTTTATGTCAGAATTCTCTAAGAGATGATGGCAAACTAATCTAAAAACTTAACTATTACTGATCTAATAGAAATTAAAATTTTTATTTGAGCTCCCAACCAGTATGGGTTATGGACCTCTTAGAGGTTCCATATCTAAATCATAATAGTATTTCAAATAGTAAGAAAATTTGTCAGTTCCTTCTGAGTGGATACAGACTGGGCTTTGAGCCCCTTTCACTGCATCTGTAATACAGCTCCCCTCCTAGGTGGTTCTGCCATGATTGCAATAACCCCATTTACCTTGGCAACATAGCATATAGTATATGAAATCAGATACAGCTCGTTTTGAACTCTGGCTCTGACAGTTCATTGTTTGAAAAAAACAAATTTACTTGATATTTTTTTCTTTGTATAAAAATTTTGTACCCTTTCTGAACCTCAGGCTTTTTATTTGTTAAATGAGAATGATGCAATCATCGTCATTGGTTTGTTACGGGGATTGTGATAATATTTTATGTGCCCACTTTAAGAACTGGTACCGTCAACTGCTATCATATTATTCCTGGGGAGTTAATTGACCCAAGTAGATGATTGGGCTTTACTTCCATCCTGAACTACACTGAGTTCTAGGGATTGTTGAAGCTGCATCTGGGTTTACTATGATAGGCTTGTCTGTCTATCAGAAAATACCTCTGCCTAAGATACAAGCAAAATGAGAGATATTTCTTGAGACGTGATGGGTATACCAGTTTCATTCCATTCAATTCTCTTCCATTCTATTTTTCTATCCCTAGCATGGTTGATTTTTCTGACTTCTCCCTAAATTTAAATTGCTGTCATGATTTTGGTGTCACGCTGCACCCTCACAGTTTTTTAGAAAGTGAATACATATACCTACATGTATATACATATACATACATAACGCATGTATACACATGTATTTCGTACATAAATACATGCATACATCTAGATACAGATATAGATACTAATAATTTTCCCTTTGGAATTTTTTGTGAAGAAATAATTAAGAAAAAGAGAGCAAAAAAGGGTATAGCGTATTATGTAAAGGCTTGAGCTTGGATAACAGATCTTTAAAATGCTAAAGGAAATGAAGTCAAATTTGAATTTTCCCTTTCCTTATCTCAGCCTTGTTTCATTTGTCCACTTGAAGATCTCAATAGCATCAGTCATAGGCAGGTTCCAGACTTTGCTGAAGGTCAGCTTCCCCTACTACAATTCCAGTTGCTGGACTTCACACTAAGACTCTTGTTACTAGACAAATGGAGCTCTCAAAAATACTTTTCATACTCATGGCTCATTTAATATCAACATTCTCCTGGTTAGAAGATTACTATCTTTTCTATTTCCCTTGAATGGCCCTCTGTGTATGTAGTTTGGCTGAATTTAATGACCATATAACATATTTATTTTTGAGAAAAACTTTAGATCTAAAAAATTTGAAAGAATAATCTCTCGTACACTGTCTTTCTGTCACTTACTTATGAAATAAGTATGATGTAATCACTGGGCTTAATTTGATATTCTTATATTTTGGCAAGTATTACACTTTATAGCATATATGTTTCATCCCTATATTTTACATACTTATTTTATTGAACTGCTTATTTTTGTTCTATATATTTTTGAGAATAATTCACCTTAGAACATATACTTCACGTAAATCCATCTCACAGCTACTGAATATATACTGTATCTATCTGCTTTTCATTTGATGGAAATTTAGATTATTGTCAACTTTTCTTTATTACAAGCATTTCTGTGTATAGATCTCCTCACGTACTTGTATATGATTGCCTCTTTAGAGAAAATCTGCTAAGTCTTAGAGAATGCACATCTTCAATTTTTCTATATATTGTCCAATTACCCTTCAAATTGGTTGTACTCATGTAAATTCCCACCAGTGGTTTATAAAAAATATATTTGCTCCACAGTCTTGTCAAAACAGGTTATTTTCAGACTAAACATTGCCAGTCTCTGAGTGTGAAATTGTTTCTTATTGTAGTTTCAACTTATATTCCTCTTATTATTACTGAGGTTAGACATTTTTAAACACTAATCATATTTCCTCTCCTTTGACTTTCCTGTTGCTATATTTTGTCCATTTTGTTGGGCTGGATTTTTATTTCCCTCCTTTCCTTTTTTCTTCCTTCCTTCTTTCTTTCTTTTTTTTTAACTTTCCTTACCAGATTCACCATAGTTTATTCTGTATTCAGCATACTAGGTTTGTGTGTGTGTTATGCCTTGCCAGTGTCTCTCCCAAGCCCTGGATTGCCTGTGTGTGTGTGTGTGTGTGTGTGTTTATACAAATACCTTTACAAAGTATATTTTATCATTTGTACTTTATGTATCTTTTTAAAAGTCCACCCTGATCCAGGTGTCATAAATACATTGTTTATAGCAAAATTTTAAAGCTTTGATTTTCAGATTGAAGCCTTTGTGTCAGACTTGATTTTTTTCTATAAAAGTGACCATTCTTTCAGTACCTTTAATTAAATATGCCATGTTTCACCCCTCGTAGCAATGCTGCTTATTTAAAATAATGAATTTCCATACATTGATGGACACGTTACTAAATGCTTTACTATTCTATTCTATCCTTGCCCATCTTATCCCATTTATCCCATCCTTACCTCTCCATATCTTATCTTATCCGATCCTGCCCTATTCATAGTCCATCCGAGCCTGTCCTATTCATCTCTTTGGATGGGGCCAAAACGACACTGTCTGCTTATTTCTAAATTACTCATATATATTTATATATACAGTATCTATAAGATAGCTTACATCTTTATAATAATTAAAACTTCATTTGTTGTTTATGTCTATGAGAAACATCTTTCCTATTCTTGGACTCCTGTTTTCCCTAGACATGCTTTTAACCACCTTACTTACAACACTGTGTTCCTTAAAACCTAATTTAAAATTAATTAGAGGAGAAGCAATACCCTTTAATATTTTGAGCCTTACTATTTATAAGCTTTTCATTTATATCTCTTTAATTAATTCTTCACTGAAGTCTTTCAACACAAATTTTATATAATTTCTATAGAGTTATTTACTCACATTTGTTACAGTTATATGTATCTTTTCTATTGGGCTACAATTAAAATTATCTTTAAAAATTGCATTTCTAATAGAAATGATTTATAGAAATGACATCCAGAAATCTTATTATACAATCTTAACCTTATTATCCCATCATTTGTCTCTAGAGTTTATAAGATGTTCTCTGTGATTGTACCACAGTCATTCTTTAATTCCAAATTTTTGTATTTATTTCCTTTTCTTAGTTGATTACTAGTTCCAGTATACATATTAGATATAAACCATGATAACTGTTATTTTTCTTACTTTCATATTTTAAAGGGTGGATTATGATTTTTACTACAAAGTAGTAAATACTATCATGTAATTGATCTGTGTCTTTTTTTTTAAGCTGTCTTACACTAAGTTAAGAAAAGTTTATGATTTTCTTATTTATTTTTCCTATTCATTTATTATGCATTGGTGTCAAATTTTATAAAATTCCTGGGATAAATCTGATTTTGGCCTTTTTTGTTTTAATTCCTTAATAAAAAATTTAGTTTGGGAATATCTTCATTTGGGCAGTTTACCTCTACCTTCAAAAATGTGGTTTGAATTTTTCCATTTTATCCTCATCTTGTTGTGGTTTCCAAAACAATGATGCTCAAAGTGTGATGTGCAAACTGGTGCCAGTTTTGTGATGCTGGTTTTGAACTGCTTACTACTGGATTACAATGAAATAAGAACCTTCAGTCAGAATATATATAAATCTACTACACCACTACAGATGATGTTTTAATTCACTCAATATTTTTTGATGCAAGAGTTTCTCAGTGAAGGAAGCAACACACTGATTTACATTTTAGTGCAAACTCCTTATCTCATTGCTGATTAGTAACAAGCAGCTGGCTGGCTACGTTGAGTAACACTATTCCAGGGTATACTAGCTAAGAAATGGGTTGGGTAACAACTTTTTTCTACTTCCCAAAAGAGTTTTTAAAAGTAGTTAGCAGTTTCTTAAAAGTTTAACAATTAAATTTTAAATCACTTTTTGAGGGTTGTTTTGTAAGTGTGTATTTGTTGGGGATAGATTTTAAACTGCTGATGGAACATTTTAATAGTATTGTTATATTAAAATTTTTCTTTGAGTTAGTATTATTAAATTACCCTTTCTTGAAAATTTTCCAAGTCATTTGAATTTTATATTCATTTGAACAAACATATTCTTTTTGTTTTCATATCATTTTTAGAGTCTTCTATATCCCTTGCATTGTCTCCTTTTTCTGGACACAATGATGTTAGATACGAATATTTTGTTTTCTTTTCTGTAGCAATCTAGATAGAGGTATATCTGTATTAGTAGATTTTACATAGAATCTACTTTTGGTTTGTTAGTTCTTTCTATTTAAATTTTTTCTATTTAACTAACTTCTATTCTCATCTTATTTTCATTTTTCTTCTTTATTTCAGCTTACCCTGTTTTTTTTTCATTTCTGAAGATTGCTTAAGTGTTTAATTTTAAATTTTTTGATTTCTAATATGCATTTAGTCTATAATTGTTTTTCACACATCTAACATTTTATATACATACTTAACAAAGTATAGAGTAAATCAAGACCTATAACCTCCAACAAAATTATACAAGAATGATAAAGCATTGAAAAATATTTTATTCCCTTACTTTCTACATTGTATTGTTGCCCAGCATTTTAGATTTCTTTCACATTCCAAATTAATTATTATTGCTGTTATTTTTAAACCAATACTTATGTTTAGCTAATTTTACTAATTTTCTTGATGATTCTTCTTCCTTATACCTCTTTTTAATCCTTCTAAATTCAATTTCCTTTCTATATTGTTGAGATTTACTTGAGATTTGAATTTTTCTCATCAAAAGCCTCTATTCCACTTTTTTCTGTAATAATACCTTAGCTATGCATAAATGTATTAGATTGTCATTTGCTATAATTATAGGCTGTCGCTATTGTTTTCTCATAGTTTGAAAGGTATTATTTCACTCTCTTAAATGACTGTTCAGAAGCCTGTAATTAGTCCTGGTAATCTTTCCTTCTTCTCTGGCCATGTTGAAGATCTCTGTCATCTTGTGTGTTTTATAGACTTAGGACCATATCTTAAGGAGCAGGCAGGTTTTTCTCTTTATCTTTGTCATCCTTTGGGATCTTGGTAGTTCCTCCCAAAATAGAACTATTCTAATGACACTTCAGTTACATATTTAAAGTAAACTTCATCAATGTTTTTCATCTTACTTTAGTGTTTTTTTTTTTTTTGAAAATATTTTCAGGATGTTTAATCTGTGCTATTGCAAGAAATTAAGTAACCACTAAATTTAGAAATTGTTTCGTTTATAAAACGTATATAAAACTGTAATGTAACAACAGCAATTAAGGAAAGGTCATGCTCTGCAAACTACAACGGAAGAGAAACAATGAATAGTTTTATAATCAAGCACATGTAACTTCTCCAAAGAGGCAATATCTTCAGGGGGACATTAAAACAATTCAGAATGACAATTTAGCAGGAGTTTTATTTTCATTTTATGATGAATAAATAGAAACATATTTGCTTCGATCTTCTGCAACAAGGGGAAAACCACTGAATGGAATATGGGTAGAGCATAATCTTTAGTTACTGAAAGTTAAATATCTGCCCTTAAACTGAAAGAGAATACCTCTTTAGAGATGGAGTTCCCTGAAGCTTCTCCAGGACAGCAAGTAAGGAAACTGGAATGGGGGGAAAAATTAAAAACAAACAAAAAAACCCCTCTGACTACTATCTACCACTTAGTTGTCCAAAGATATTTTAAGCCTTTTATCTATTATTCATTACCATGAAAATCAATGGATAAATATTTAAGCATGTTTCAAATATTTTTCTTCCTAACCAAAATGTTCTCTTTTTTTCTTAACTCAACAATGATCTTTCTGACGGCATTTAGTGAACATTATGTCACTATAGATTTCCTGTACTGAGACATCATGCTGATTCACAGAGCTGGAGAAGAGGTATCACACCAGGATGTGTCAGCCTCTGAGATTTGACTAGACACAATATGCTTAACAAACCATATCAAGGAATTTTTTTCAGTGTAAAATCCCTTTTATTGTTTTTTTCTATATGACTCTTCTGAAAAGAGTATGTGTCAAACATCTCACTGAAGAACTTACACCTGGGGCTGAAAGGGAACAGTTTGGATGAAACAGATGTATTTGATCAGTACATTTTGGAAATTTTATGTCATAACATATTTAGAATAATTTTAAGTATATGTGAAAGCTCTTTAACATGTAAATGGACACATCGGAACAAAAATTATTTAATACTATGTTGAATTATCAAAAGTGAGTTCATCGAGATTCGATTTCATATTTTGTATTAAAACGTAATATTATTTGTGTAAAGGGTACAAAATTAAGAGTGCAGTTTGACTCTGAGCAGCACAACCAAGGAATTAAGAAGAATTAAGGAGAGAGGAGGGTTACTGGAGTGGCATAAGGGAATGAAATCATTAATCCCTCATGTCTAAATGTCAATAAAACTGTCAACAGAAACTGTCTAAATTTTGTCAGTATCTAATGAATATGAATCCTGAAGTACCAGTATAAGCTGGATGTTGAGGATTTGGGGAGAAACACAAGAAAATTTGACAAATGAAAAAATAAGTGTGATTGCCTTTAAAAAGAACTATAGTTGAGGCAGCTGCTGGATAAATGCTTTTCATCAAATCTTCTGTGTGCCTTGGTTTTCCTTTCCTTTTTTAAAAACCCATGTTTATGCATCACTATGGAAAATCAGCAATGGGGTTTTATCAGTTGAGGATCTCTATTTTTGGGTCCTGCTCAGAGTATAACACTAAGCCTTTGTAAACTTGGGGTTTTGGGGAAAGAAATTCAACATGAATTTGTTAGTCAAGCTACCATTTTTTTTTATTTTCAATATTAACCTGAATAAAGATGCAGATTTCCTTCCCTTTGGGTTGGGGCAGTAAGTAATTATTTCTGTATTAAAGTATACGATACAGAAAGAGTTATGAGGCTTTTTAAGATACAGCTCTTTCAGAGATGTTCTTTACTCACTTGTATCTATTCTGGATACCAGAAACTTTATTGCAATAAATTGGTAGATTCCATTCAATCTAGTTATCTACATAGAATAATAAATGCAGGTCTTTTTAAACTCAGAATTTCTATGTATATATGTATATTTGTTTGTAAGTATATATATGTAAATACACATATAAGTATGCATGTAAGTATAAACATACATATACAGGTATATCTATTTATTTTTATATTTTGTTCCATGGTGACAAGCAGAAATATAGAATTTCTATCAAGTGATACAATATGCTTCCAATATGAAAATCCTTGTTTTATTTATTATTTTTCTTTGTGATTTTCTTCTGGGTGTCCAATGACCCCCTTATCCCACATAATTTTGGGCTTAAATGATCACTGGTAGATAATGTTGTGAAATAGTTTTTCACTCTGAGACTACTACGCCTTGTTTGCACATTAAACACTTAGGTTAGAACTAGGTGAGTATGATGATGTTTCCAGGTAATGACCACTGTATTTCAAACTAGCCCCAAATTAAGTGGCATAAAATAACTATTTTACTACAGTTCACCAAGAATTAAGGGAGAATTCAGCTGGGAGAGTCTTCCCTTTCTTATTATGGCAGGGTCCACGTTGGCTTAACTCACGCGTCTGGTTACTGGTGAAGATAACCAGACGGCGGGACTCAGCTCACTTTGGGGACCTGTGTGTGGCCTCTCCAGGATGGTGGTATAAGTTTAGGGTGGCTAGACTTCTTACATGGCTGCTGGTTTCACCCAGAGTATGCATAATAAGATGTCAGAGTGGAAGCTGAAAGGCTTCTTGCCTTTGAAAGTCCCCAAAGATCATTTCTGCCATGTTCTTTCGCCAAGCGAGTTCGCAAGCCAGCCCTGATTCAAAGGGAGGTGAATTTTCCCTGTAATTCTCAATGGAAACAACAGCAAATAACTTGTAGCCATCTTTAATCTACCACTACAATAATAGTGCAAAATTAATTTTTCATATAACTATTCTACAGAGGGGTCCTGGTCAGTGTGTATCCGAGAAGTCATAAAAATCATGGAACCAGTCCTTCTAAACTTTTGAATCTTAAAATATAAAAGTCAAATAGACCAACTATTCCGTCCTTATCACCCCATCCTTTTTCTGCTTTTCAACTGGTATCTCTGTTAAAATCATGTGCTTATTAAACCTGAAAATGTAAAGCTGTGAATGTGCATTTCACACTTTTATTTTTATTCTGACATTCTAAACATTTTCCAACAGAAAGTTTAAGAATTGATCTTAAAAAAATTTTTAAATAAGTGAATTCAAAATAAATATCTGTGAAAGATGTGGAAAGACAGAGAGTTTCCTATTGGTTCTATCAAGACTTTAGCCTCAAACTGTTCCCTTCTACCCCATCTGACAATCCCAAATCGACCAAGAAACAGCTAAACTGGAAGCCCAGGCTTGCCTCTTGGCATTTCATCCTGTGGAAAATGTCTATTTCCTCCTGCTTTCTGAGCATTTTCACAGTGAGCAGCATGGAACTAGGTACTATTCCTTGCATAATAAAACGCAATCATTACAATTCTTATCTCCTATTTTGACATCAAGACTAGATGTAAATTTAGTAATAGGATTATGTAAATGAGATAAAATTTAGATCTGGAAACAATAGTAGAGATGTTCTTTCTCATTTTACAGACATGGAAAGAAAGAATAAGCATAGGGAACATGGAAACATAACAGCATGTAATCATTTTACATAATAGAATATTATTACATCCTTAAAGTAAAAATTATTTATATGAATTATTATATTAGTTATTTATTCCTGCACAACAAGTTATCCACAATTTAGCTGCTTAAGACATTGCCTATGTATTATTTCCCAGGTTCTGTGGCTCAGGAATCTGGGCACAGTTCATTTGGAAGGCTGCAATTAAGATTTTGGCTTGTCACAGTCACTCAGGCAGAATGATTCACTTCCAAGCTGTCTCAGTGGTTACTGATACGGGTCAATGTCTCCGAGGCTGTCGGACTGAGAGCCTTATGGCCTGGACGGCTATTGCTGGAAGCTGCTTCACTTCCTTGCCACTATGTCTCTCCATGTAGTTCAAAACACTACAGCTGACTTTATTGGAGTAAGTGAGAGAGAGCGCTGACAAAAAGTCAGTCTTTTATAGCCAGTAGTGGAAGTGGCATCACGACTCTTTGCAGAGTTTAATTCATTGAAAGCAAGTCACCAGCTCACTCTCAAGGGGAGATTATCTAAGGGTATAGACACCCTGGGGCAGGGATCATGGGGAGCCATTTTAGAAGTTGTCCACCACAATTATGTACGTATTCAAAAATTTTAATTTACTTTTTCTAAGGAAAATACATTGTCAACTTATGCAAGCTTAAGCTCACTTCTCGTCAGCCATTTTGACATATTTGAATCATGATCTATCAAATATTTTAATAGATAAATGTAAATCTTCCTTCCTTCCTTCCTTCCTTCCTTTCTGTCTTTCTTTCTTTCTTTTCTTTCTCTCCTTTTTTTTTGTTTTCCTTTACTTAAAAAATACCAAGCTAACTGAGAAAAATTAAGCTTTTGCATTATGATTGGCTTATAAAAATTGCAAAACCACCTGGAAAATAGTTTCAAATTTATTCTGAATCAGGTACTACAGAAGTCTTACCCTGCATTCTAAATGTGCTTGCATACATGTCTCAGAATACATAGCAGATCTTTAGATTTATCAAGTGTTATTTAGGGCATGAGCAGAAAAATGTATAAATACAGTTCCAGGGAAGGGTACACATATGAAGGCTTAACTAAATTGAAGTGTATGAAAGGCAAATTCTATAATAAGTTCTCTGTTTATTAAAATTAGCATGAGCAAGGTTTAAAGTATAATTTGACATTTTTAGTAATTATTTAAAAGAAAGAAAGGTTTGCTTCTCTTAATACCATTTTATTAATTTCATGAGATATGCTGACAACAGGATATTGCACAGATTGGAAATTCTCTGGTTTCTTTAAGTACAGGTGATGGTTTTTTGACAACTGATATGGTTGGCTGTCTTAGTGGCATGTTAAATGACATTTAATTTAATATGTTTTCTACCATTCTCCTTTTACTTTTTAAAATAAAGTCTGTAGTATTCTTTAATGACCATGAAGAAAATATTAAGACATATGAAGCCTGATGGAAAGTTTTTAAAATTTAAATATTATGGAGTATCTTTGTGTATACGTAATACTTTAAATATTTATATGGATTTACACATATAAATCTCATGTACTTTATAAAAAGCTAAAGATTTTATAATAAGTGTGATTTGTTTTCTTCCACTTTCTTTTCATGGACCTAATTTTCATTGATATTCATTTTTGAATTTCAGGGAGCTGCCATCTTTCTGAGAAGTGGTCCTACATGTTCACACATTCCAGGGAAAGAGACTCGCTCTTCAAAGGAAACAACTGCTGATGAAACTGCTGTGGTTATTGGGAGTGGAAAGACTACGTGGAGGAAAACAAAAATGCCAAGGCTCTACATGCAGACGTATTAGCTAATAACACTGGCATGTCTTCTACAGATGATGTCCTTTATTACATGAGTTGATTTTATTTCATGCTACACTGAAAAGTAAACACTGGGGAGAATTATCTGTATTAAATACTGTCTGTGATAAGTAATAAGCAGGGTTTATAAATCTTGGGGTTTTATAATGTTTTTATGAAGGTGAGTTTTAAAATATTTTATTCACGTATGACACTATCCCTAGTTAGAAACTATTTCTAGCTCAATGTAAATTAAGCATTTAAAAAATGCTTACATGCATTTTTAAAGTGCATTTATGAAAAAGCTCAGCACAAATCAAAATATCTGATTACTGCTCAGAGGATTCTGTATCTATATGAACAGTCAAACAGCACGGGCTTATCTGTATCAATATTGGTCTAATTTCACTAACTTATAAAGTAAATAGCATTTAAATCTTTGTTTTCCTTTTATAGATGTGTTGGTGATATGATCTATACCACCGTGTAAATATGGTGGTGTAACTCTGATTTCTCCAATTAGTTGCTGTTGTCATCACTTCTCCAAGTGGTTAGATAATTCTATACTTTCATCTTCAAGTCTCCTCTTGATCCATTAATTACCCCCATCCTCTTATATAAAAATGTTTGTATGTGCAACCTTCATCCCCCTACAAATTAATGTGTTGAAGCCCTAACACTCAATGTGTCTATATTTGGAGATGGGACTTTTAAGGATGTAATTAGGGTCCAGCAGATTTGAGGTTCCATGTGATGACACAGTGAGAAGGTGGCCATCTACAAGCCAGGAGGAGAGCCCTCACAAGGAACCAAATTGGCTGGCACCTTGATCTTGGACTTCTAGCCGCTGGAACTGTGAGGAAATAATTTCAGTTGCTTAAGCCACCTGGTCTATGGTATTTTGCCATGGCAGCACAAGCTAAGACAACCCCTGTTGTCTCACTTAGTCCACAGGGGTGTCTCCAACTTCCAACCTGTGCAGCAAGAACAAGACAGGGAGATCAGTTAGTTTTGCCCTCCCATCTCTGCTGCCATATGAATTCCCCAGTGCAGGCCAGCTCCTTGTCTACTGTTGTCATGGCAACCTGATTGACAGTGTCCCAAAGACTATAGTAATGGTGGTTCACACTTAAACCCCAAGGGATAGCTCTTGTGTTTTAGAGTTACACATCAACACATTTTTTTTTTTAATCTATCACTGCTGCCCTGGGCAACCGAATCAGGAAGGATCTTTAAAAAAGGAATTAACACTCTTCAAAGAACAATTAGGCCTCAGTAGTATTGTTCCCAGATCCCTAGTCCAAACACACTTTCTTTTCTCATGCTTAGTTCTTCATTGTATTTTCAACTTGATAGTCATGAAAAGAAATATAAATCATGCCTTTTATTTAAAAATGGAACTTGTAACTATCTTCAATGAGATAGATGACCTATAAAAATGCTCAGATAACTTTTGAAATATATATGTAAGTATAGGGAATTATATACACACACACATGAACACATATATATATATAGAGAGAAAGGTTAGAATATACATAAATTTTTAGAATATCTACTTATTATAGAATGGCTGGATATTTTTGGAGGTAAGAAAAAACATCATGATAGTCATTTAAATGTATTCACTTCATACATAGATTATTACGTTAGAAGGATTTTAAAGGTGTAGGTCCACCAAATTACTTAGGAAAATGTATTTCAGAGAATCATCAATGAAGAAGCAAAACTATCAGAAAGTTGAAATATACTAAAACAAAGAGCAAAATAATTATTTCTTGAATGAAGTCGAATTTGGCTTATACTGTTCTGGGAATATTATAACACGACCAAGTTAAATGACACTTACTAGTGTATTTGAAGAACTAGGACTTCTTAAATTCTAATGCTGGTCTCTCTGGCCTAGACTAAAACATAAGTGTCAATCAGAAGATGAAGTGAGAAGATGATGTGGAAATACATATGTCAGATGACATCCTTGAGCCCTGAACTGCCACTGTGAGGAATGTGAATAACCTGAGCCAGACATCTGAAGATTGAATGACCCTAGAAATCATATTCATATAAAAAGAAAATCTTTCATTGAATTTGTATTTGATTTTATAGGGTCAGTGAATTTCTACACAGACCATCTGCAGTGCAGCTCTGCTTGTAGACTTTGGAGCATTACAGATCTTTATAAAAATCCAACTTCTACCATTTCTAATCATGGAATTTAGGTTAATATTTTAATCTTTCTGACCATCAATTTATTGTCCTGTAAATCAGGAATTTTTGTACATATCTTGCAGAATTATGTTGACAGTGAATGTGATAATGTATATAAAATGTATATGCCTTGGTAGATCCCCAGAAAATGACAGAAATCATTACTTGATTGTCAAAAGCACCAATCTATTGCATCTGGCGTTTGTTTCTGAAAGGAAAGGCATACACTAATGTCACACATCAGCATCCAGTGTCACTCTTGACTCTGGAGCATCCTTTCTGTACCCTCAGGCTGTAAGTTCTACAGGTCCAGGCTGCCACCTGACCCTGCACTGCCTGGTGGGGCTGGTAAGTCTAATTCGGGGGTCCAGGGAATCCTGTGGCATAATTCAGTCGATGTCTGGTGGCCTGAGTGCCAGGGGAGCTGATGGTGTAGGTTCCCCAGGCTGAGTTTGAAAAATATAATTCCGTTTCCTCAAAAAGAGAAGAGAAGTACTAGTTTTGTGCTATCAATATAAGTCTAGGAAAGATAAATTTCAGAGAAACACAGACTCCCAGATCAGTCTTATGCCCTTTTCCTTTCCTCTCTGGGACTGTGAAATCTAGCTCTCAGTTGATTAACGAAAATGAAAATATTTCCAAGTTTCTCTTCTTAAATGAGAAAAAAAAAAGAGATTGGCCCAATTAAATCACAAAGGAAAACACTGTAATGAGAATCTGACTCCTATAGACCTGACTGGGGCAGTTTACTCCCCTGTCACTGGTTGGCTGTTCGGATCTTGCCAAGATTCCCTCTTTCTGCAGCTGCGAGGTCTGGTTTTCCTGTATGCACGAATACGGTCAGACGAAGGCTTGAGAATAGTCAGACCCCTCGGCGAGGAGAGAATGCTCCTGACAGAGGTTTGCAACAGAATCACTCTCAAAAGCGTTTTGTACAGTTCATGATCACTTAACTACTTGGACAGAAAAACATTATTTGGTGGAGTCTTCATGGATTTTAGGAGGAGAATCCTTTATTGGTCAAATGTGAAAATCGGAAAAACATCAAAGATAGGAAAAAGGATTTTTACAAAAATCTAAAAAATTTTTCTATTGGCTACACAAAATTGCTAAGTGAGTAAGTCAGCAAGGCTAGTTGGACGAGGAAGGTGCTGGGAAGGTATCTAAAATACGTCAAAAGATAGGAGAAAGCATTTTAGGATGAACAGTGAGTTTTCTTCTTCCACTGAAGAGAAAATTTTCTTCTGCTTTGGTGATGGGAACCAAAGCTGGTTTCTATGACTAAATGTAGAAATTACGTCACTGTGTTTATATAAAAAGGAAACAATACACTTTTCTTAGCTAATGTATAAATATATACTATTTTATCCATGGTAACTACGGTTTGATTTTGTTTTTGTGGTTTTTGAGAAATGCAGAGAATTTTAGTCTAGAAAATGGAATTAAGCTTCACAAATTACTGGTGGGAATGAAATGATAATATCAACTCTCTAGAGGGGAATGAAACACTTGCATTTGCCTTTTGGCTTGGTGGTCCTACTTCTAGGAACTTAGTCTACAGATATTCCTGGATATATGAGGCCTTTTATAGACACTCAAATATGTGCTGCCATGTTGTTTGTTTTGGAAATTATTTTAAAAACAAACAAACAAGAAAAAAAAAACAAAAAAGAACCCACCAGATGTCCACTATAAGGCATTGATTAAATAAACATATTGAAATACTATGTAGCTGTAGAAAAGAATGGCAAAGCATTATATTTCTAGAACTCACTTTTAACTGAAAATTCAAGGTTATTTACAGTGTATATAATACCTTTGTTTTAAAATGTATGAGGAATGTATATTCATATTTGCTTGCTTTACATAGAAGAATTACATGGAAACATATATAGGAAACTAATGAATGATGTTCCTTACACTAATAGATTTTAAGGAACTTCTCAATACTTTATATCTTTATTTTGTAGTTGTTCAAGCATGTAAGTTAAAGAATGAAATTTTTTAAAAAATGAGAAGAGGGAAAAAGGGGAGTTTGTAAATTAACTAGACTAACCTCTTTATTTACAAATATAGAGACTTAGGACCAACACAGATCATTTAAGCAAGTGTACATATCCTCTACTCCAACTGGGTCCTTTAGAGCAAGAACTATATCCATTCATCTTTATCTTTCTAGTGGCCCTTATTAATGCACTGCTTTTACTCAGTAAACAATAGCTGATTTCCATTTAAACATATGCTGATGGCTTATTTCAGTTATTCATATCCTAAACTATTCTAGCACAGGATCCATCTCTGTGACATGTCTTGTCATGACTGGCAAGCTTTCTTAATCAATACAGCTTATAATGGACTTATTAAGATCAGGCATGGTTGGGTTCCATTTTGACACATTTGAGTAATACCTTTTTTATCCACTCTACTGATTTTAAGCCTTGGCAATCTTAATCGCATGTCTGATTCACCTTTTCTGTAGCTTAATACAGTATCAAATAGAGGACACAATGACTGGAAATGTATTCGAGGGTAAAAATGAGCCTCTAAATTATTATTCCATTCTATGACATTGGGTAGTTAAAATCTATTCCAATTAAACCCTTTGAGATAGTAATTTATGATGGAAAGACTGTGAATAGTCAAAAACAGTTAAATGTTCAGAGGCTTTATAAAAGCATGTATGACTAAAAGAGATTTCAGAATATCTACCAGAAAGAGAATCTGTCTGTGGTAGGACTTACTGGAAACATTAAGTTTGAAATAAAACATTTGTACATTTTTAAAAATTGCTAAATTATACACTAAATGATTAAGATCCTCATCTTTTGGAGAATAGTTAGATAACATTTTCATACAAATCAAAATGGGTATGGTTAAGAGATTTAGCAGAGCTCCAAATATTTTCAAAATTTATGTAAAGTTTTTTTTTTGCATTTACATTTCTTTCTTGCTTCAAGTTTTGTTACGTATGTTTTAAGTGTAACTAGTCAGGATGGGGGGAGTTTTGTTTAGTAGAAATATGACTAAATAAGATAAAGTTGAAATTGTCTTATTTCTTTTAGAAAACTACTTAGAGCTGCAGATCCCAAAATGAATTCTAGGAAGTACTATGTTTATGTAAAATCTTAATACAGTCAATTAATATATATTTTCAGGGCCAACAATGTGCCTGGTAGGAACAAAACAAAGCACTTGTCCTTGTGGAAAGTGTGTTCTATTGAGGGACTGAGATTGCACACAAAGGAACAAGCGTGTACATGGTAGGTCAGATTATGGTTAAGTGCTGGGAAGGAGAACTGGGCAGCCTGCAAGGATGCAGCACAATGGTCTGAGGGTCTGCCATTCATACAGGATTTTCAGGGAAGGCCTCTCAGATAAAAGGGTATTTGAGCAGAGATGTAATGCAGCGCGAGAGAGGTGTGGCATACCCAGGAGCAGAGTGTTATTAGAAAAGCAAAGAGCAAACTCAAAACCCATGAGGTGTTAGTGTCTTTGGAAAATTGTAGGAAGGTCAAGGAGGCCAGTGTGGCTGGCAGGAGGGTAGAGGAATAAAAGATACAGCCAAAGGCCTTTAGAGTGTGGGAGGTTTATGGACACGGTAAGGACTTTGGATTTTATTCCGAGAGTCACTGGAGGATTGTAAACAGAGGAGTAAAATGTCATTCAATAATTACTAGTCAATATTAGGTCTAATAATGTTAATTTTACATTAAATATATCTTAAAATATATCATTGGATGCAATGAATACTTATTGCAAGCTAACCAGGTATCAAACTTTGAATGTCTCTATTTCCCTTAGTGATTCTCTTGCTTTATTTTGGTTAATCTAAATGTACAGTATATTTCCCACTAATATTTTTATAAATAACTTGTACATTTTCATGTGTTTCAAGGTAAAAATCTATTTGTGAAACTCTGGTCTAGAGAAATACTTTGATTCTTTCCTTTCATTGAGCATCTACCATGTGCCAGGTACAACTTTATTGATAGAATTAACAGAATATTTGCTTATATTTTATTGATATTGACAGATTTCTTAAAATAAGAAAAAATGATAACACAATTTGAAAATAAAAGAAATTAACTGCCTACTACATGTTAGAGAGACAACTCCAAATATTAAGGGATCAACAAAGATCTGAGAAAGAGAAGATTTCACGGTAGGGCTCCTAGAAATTCAACGTCTCGCCAAGTTTAGGTAAGCAAATGGGAGCTTTAGGGATGGACAGACTGGGTGAGTGCATTACAATGGTGGGAATAGCCTGCGTAATAACACTGATCTATGAGTCTGGAGACCTCTAAGTAGCTACGTTCAAATATTCAATTGTCTTTTTCACCTACTAAATGTAAAGCAGCCAGGAATAAGACAGTAGGGAGTGGTAGGGCCTACAGTGAACTAGAAGATTCATGGACATCTTAGATAAATATAAATGTATGTGTTGCTACACACACACACACACACACACAAACACACATGAATATGTCCACATATATATACCTTGCAATAATCAAACAAAACGCATCTTTAGTACAGAATTAATAGACTTGCTAATTTGTATCACCAGCTTTGGTACAAAGTTTGAGAAAAGGAGTGACTAGTAATAGATTGGTAGGTAATGATTATGTGAAATTTGGAACCTAGGAAACCATCAACATGGGGCTGTTTTGGAGAGCCACAATTGGTGACTACGTAAAGGATAAACTGGAAGGAGGAATGAGGAGAACTGTTAGGTTCTACTGGGACAGTTCAGTGAAAGGACGGCAAACTTACAAATGTGATAGTAAGAGAATATTGAATAGATTTGTGTCACTTTATGGAGGTCTAATTGACAGGATTTGCTAACTAATTATAAGTGAGAAGTGATGAGTACAGGAAATATAGGCTGAGTGAATTTTCTGATGTGGACACCTAGGTGGGTGGTAACAACAGAAAGAAGAAAAGAGCTCTCGGAAGGCGATCAGAGTTACGGAGAGTAAACATGAGTCTGGCTGTCTTTTACCTGCTCCCAGAACGCACAACCCCTTGTCTAGATCTTCAAGCATTACATTTGGTTTTAATAAATATTTATGATACTAGACTACACTTGATACTATAAATATCACAGTATTTGAGATTTGTAGCATCAAAATAGTGTAGATTATAAAATTGGCAACTTTTCAAATTCTGAAACTGAATAAACTTCAAAGTATGATTTTATACAATGCCCCTTGAGAAAGTTCGTAAGAGTTGAGATAATGAAAAGCTTTAGTACAAGGAATGGAGATGTACCCTTGGAACTTATCAAAGCCAATGCACTTGTTTTATAGACGAGAAAGCCAAGACAGAAAGATATTCAGGTGATTGCCCAAGATTGGATAATTATTTGGTAGCAGAATCATATAATTTTAACTCTGAAGAAAGATTTTTAAGTTAAAGTAAACTTACTAACATGTTATTAATGTGGATCTAAGAAGGAAGTAGGGGCTTATAGATACATCACAAACATGATGAGCAGAAATTTCTCACGGAGCAGATCTTTTTTACAACAAGTTTGATAAAATACTTCCATTACTTATACAGGTCTAAACGTAACTCTGAATGTTTGTTCATATTATTGTTTCATATTATGAGGTTCCAATGGGCTTAAAATTTGTAGTCCCTTCATAAATTTAGAAAACACAGCACTGCTGCATGGCCTCAATTATAGAGGACTTGATGTTGACAATGATGGATATTACAGAGATGAGATGTAATTTGGCTACACAATTTTTTTAAATTGTGCAACAAAATGTTGATTATAAACATTCTACATTATTTGACTGGACACTGCTGATGTGGAATGACTTTGTGGCTGATCAGTGTGAAAGAGACAATTCTATTTCTCTTGTCAGTGTGATGAATCTACCTTTACAATAGTCTTTTTTCCTTCATCATAGACAGCTAATTCGCATCCTGTAAGTTTATGAAGACTATTCCACAGACAGTCATCTGGATTAACTTCTGTTAATTACCACTGAAATGTTGGGTTTTCTGCATAAACTGTGAAATGATCCTTTGGAGAACAGACTGAAAATGACTTTGGAGCCTCTGCTGCTGCCAAACTCTTTGGTTCTGTGGTGCAACATTAGCCTCTTTGTAGTTTAATTTCCCACTTTGAAATGTCACTTGCCAAATACCAGTTCAACTCCCCTTACTCTGCATCCAAAAATCCTATCATAAATGTCACATATGATAAGAAATGGTTTACTCGGATTTGCGAGTGGGAATTTCTGAGAGATGAATTCTCAGAGATACAATATTATTTTCAGTCCATGAAAATGTTCATGTGATTTGCCCAAGGATTTTTTTTCCCATAATGTGCATCTAAACCCATAAATCTCTGTATTATGGCTATGGGTGATTCAGTTTACCCTTCATGTAAGCAGAGAATCCTATGTTTAATTCCAGTTCAGTTGAAATTTGGCATAAATCACATCCTGTTTTTGACTATTGGCATAAACTACTGGACAAATTATTGTTTTAATATTTTTCTATAAAAATTAATTGACTTTCTAAATCTTTCCAGTGCTCTCATGTCTTTCCGATGTAAGGAGCACTAAAGTAGGACCTACACAGAGGTCAACTGCTATAGTTCAAAGAGTGACTTTAAGTTGTTTAAACCTCCAGGGATTCTGAAATAGACTGTAGTATAAAATATTTCTGAAGGTGCAATTTTCCATCAATAAAAGGATACACTCTTACTAAATCAAACAAATAAAAAAAAAAGTGGAAAGTTAGCGGTTTGCTGAGTTTGTAAGTATTTCAGTCACTCTGCTGAATACATGCCATTCCAAAAAAAGATTCCTTGATATAATTTTCTATAGTTTTCATGTGGTTTGATTCTATCTTCTCTTTTAGAAATGAGTTAGCAGTGTACAAAGTGATCTGTATGGATGAAACATTTTGTAAACCTCAACTTCCCATTGTACTTGAATTATACTGTAATTTTAAATCATTGATTTTCAAGTGTGTACATTTAGCTGAATAAAATATCTTTAAATTAGAAAAATCTCATTTTTTTCTTGATTAGCCTTTAAACTCAATATGTTGGTAAGCTTTTATGTCTACAGTATCTGACGTTGTTCTTTGGACGAAGGTGTGGATACAGCTAGAAACGCTTCACCTGAGCTTCAAAACGTTGACCTCTTAGTGTAGCACTTGTTACTGGCTCGACTACATTTCCAATAAACATCAAGGACAATGCATCACGTAGGGATAAAAGTCTATTCAGTGATTTTCTGTTTCAAAGACACCTAGAAGGTAAAGATATGTATCTCATCCGCTGATTCTCATCTTGGAGGACTAACATACCCAGAAAAAAAGTCGTTACCGCTGCTTTTCAAGGTCAAAGGACAATTAGTCTGATTGCTACAATATGACATCAGAAAGAGTAAGCAGAATGCATTTGACAAAATCTTGCTTCACTCAGCTCTGGTTATCTTGACTACTGCCTTTATTTTTGTCCTAAGGGTCACCTCTTAAAAAATATAAATCCCAAGGAAATTTTCTGGGTTTGGAATCTGATTTTGAATAAAGAATAATTATGCCTAATACCTGTGTGAACTAAGAGAAATAACCTATTCATTTTCCTTATTTGAGAAATGGTGATAACGCATTCCCTCACATGGTTCTATTTTGGATCAAATAAGTAAGCATTGCTGAAAGTATTTGTAAAACTGTCACACACTATATAGATACAAGCTTTTGTTATTATTGTTAAGAAAATGTTCACCATCAAAAAAATCATGAAAAAAACCCCACTACGGTATTTACTTATTTATAGGGTACTAATGAGGTGTCATTGAATGTTGATTTATTTGGCTTAGAATGAATAGTTTTTTTTTTTTTCCCAATGGATAATCTGTGGTTTAGTATTTCTTGTGTTCGCATCAAAGGCTTTGCATCAGGATGCAAAGCTTATGGTTGAACTTGAGTAATAGCGCTGAAGAAAATCAAAAGGCACACCGCGATAGGAGGAATGACGATGGTGTGAGGATGGGCACTGACGACAGTAAGAGGAAAGAAGAGGCCAGACATTGTCTTGGTGAAGCCCCAGAAGATCTGAATGTAATGGGCTTCCAGGATTCTAGAGGTATTTGATGCAATTTAGCATTTTAGTTCTGGCCAGTGCTTACTTTCAGCAAGGAGATGTGGTGAGTCTCATTCATTTCTGGCATTTACTTTGAAAAAGGAAGATGGAGTGGGAGTGAATATTGGCGTCTGGGTGTTAATACTGATGTCAGCAGGGATGAGAAAACTGAACTCAGAAACATTTGGTTTTATTACCATATATGTGAATATGTCTTATATAATTCATATATTCATTCATTTATCTTTTTCTAGACTAGTAGTCTAAAAAAAAACTACATTTTTCTGTATTATTGTGATAATTTTATCACGTCATAATTTACTGTTGCAATTCCTGCAGTTTAAATTTTAAACAAATAGATACATGTATTGTTCATCCTCTTTCCCCATGTGTCTCTTCTTCTCTTTACTCCTCTCCCTTTCTCTGCACTAGTTTTTGGGCTTTGAATGTGCTGATCTCACCTGGGAAGGAAGCAGTAAGCCAAGGTGGTGCATCCTGAAAAGTAATGGTGATGCTGCCATCCCTGCCTCTCTTAGCATGCAATTTCAACCACCAGGATTTTGCTCAACCTTTTAACTGAGCCTAAACCATGAATAAGAATAATAATATTTTTATGTTCTCTGGGTCATACATAGTCTCTATTCCAGTGGCTCAAACCTTCAGATGCGCAGAATTCACCCCCGATGTTTTAAATCAACACCTGTCTAGACTCGGCTTCTTTGAGTCTTGTTCAGCAGGTCTGGGGTAGAATGTAAAAAGTTCCATTTCTAATAAACACCTAAAATGATCTGGGGCAAGAGCCCTGTGGGCTACATTTTTCTAATGATGTAAGCTTCAAAAACATTTACAATTTTTATTCCATACAGTAAAAAAACAGATGTTGAGAAGAGGGGAAATAGTGCTACAAGATAGCTTACCGATGTGCACAGAATGCCTATGATTCATTCTAATTGTGTGTTCTCCTTTAATTTGACCATGCATTTCTTTTAATTATAAAAATAGCTTTTTTCCAAACACTTTCCTCCATCAGGTATTATTAGCTTTTCCCCTAAGGTCTGAGGGTGGTAAGATTTGCTTACAACTTCCCTTTGCGTCTTTAGCAGTTTGACGCTACTCCGACGCTGCGAGACCTTTCCCAGGAATTCCCCATCCCAGATTCCTAGGCCTCCTGCTTGGAACAGAATCACTGCCTGACATTTGAGTAATTTTTTTAAACATCTAATTAAACTTGTTTTTATTATTTTTGTCATTCTATTTGTGTCACTCTGGCAAGACTGTAGGGTATCACCCAATTTGAAAATACCAAATTTTGTTAAGTTCAACTGTCTTTAAAGGATTGCCACTTGCATTTCACTGAAGTACAAGTGGCCTGTACAATGTGTAGACATTCAATCCAGGGGCGAGAATGACCTGATTAAGAGTATTCAGAAGTCAAAGGTGGGGTAACTTTTGAAGTTAACTTACAAATTGAAAATAAAGGCCATCTGCGTTACTATTCATACAATCAGGTAGGGAAGGTTATTTTCAATGCATATTATACTTGTGGCATTTTCATCTCTAAAGTGTGAGTTTTATCGATCAAACACTGCAAGCTAAAATGTAAAATCCAAAAATGTTCAACAGGGAATTGTTAATTTGTTGTTTTCAAACATTGTTTTTGTTAGGAATTTTTAACGGCTGTTTAAAATATTACGCTTTCTGTATATATGTCAGATGTGCATGTAACAAATTCCCAAGTTATATACGACAGTTTTCAACGTGCTGGTCAAAGGGCATGAACACCGAAGCTAAAATCTAAATATGGCTTAGTAACTAGGTCATTCTCTGCTATAAATGCCTGCTTTGCTTATATGGTGATTTTTTTTTTCATCCACTCACTAGCTGGATAACCTCAGACAAGTTATTTAAACTCTTTACCTCAGTTTCCTCACCTTTAAAACTGGTATGACACTAGAACCAAAATTATAGGGCATTGTAAGAATAATAATATGTCTGCATATTTAAATTAGTCAGGAATGGCTTGGCATGTGGTAAACCTGTAAAGTAAGTAGCTAACTGCAGCCATTATTATTCAGATCAGTTGGAAAAGGGAATTCCAAGTAATATTTATGCAGATGGTAGTGAAAAAATTCTATCTATCCCAGAATATGATAACTACTGCTGAAGATTATTGCTTGACATTTCAGAAGTATGCTCAATTATTCTGTTTTAGTTTTCCTAAAAGAAGATTCTTCCATTTTATATGGGATTTCTTGCATCATTAGTAGCTTAGAGAATTTATTCTAAATAACAGGATAGATAAATTACTTAGCCAGATGTCTTAGTCAGTTTGGACTAAGTACCACAGACAGGGTGATTTATAAAAACACATTTATTTTTCACAGTTCCCATGATATCCTCACATCTGTCAGAATGGCTATCATCAAAAAGACAAGAAATAACAAGTGTTGGCGAGGATGTGGAGAAAAAGGGAACCCACATACACTGTTCATAGGAATGGAAATTGGTACAATCACTATGGAGAACAATATGGAGGTTCCTCAAAAAATTAAAAATAAAACTAACGTATGGCCCAGCTATTCCACTTCTGTGTATTTATCAGAAGAAAACAAAAACACTAATTCAAAAATGCATTATGCACCCTAATGCTCACTGCAGCATTATTTACAACAGTCAAATATGGAAGCAACATGTGTCCACTGATAGATGAATGGACACACAATCTGTGCTATACAACAGAATATCAGTCATAAAAAGGAATGAAATCTTGCCACTTCAACAACATGGATGGACCTGAAGGATACTATGCTTAGTGAATAAGTCAGACAGAGGAAGACACTGTTTTCGTTTACATGTGGGATCTAAAAAATAAAACAAAGAACAAACATAACAAAACAGAAAGAGACTCAAAGATACAAAGAACAAGCTAGTGGTTACTGGGGTGAAGAGGAGAGGGATGAGGGGAGGAGCAAAATAGGGGAAGGGGATAAGAGGTACAGACGACCATTATATAATAAATAAGTCACATGAATGCACTACACAGCACAAAAAAATATAGTCAATACTATTGTAATAACCTCGCACGGTGCATTATGTATAAAATATTGAATCACTATCTTGTACAGCTGAAACTAATATAATATCATAAGTCAATGATACTTTAATCAAAAAATAAAGGATATGACTATTTCCCTCAAACCACAAATATCTCAAGCATTACTCATAGTGTCTAGTATTTTTTGACTGGAAAAAATTCCAAGTGCAAAACATAAACCGTTTAAACACAGACATGTAATTATACTAATCATTTTAAATATTTGCTATTAAATTAGACCTACTCATACTTTGACATAACCATGGAAAATGGCAGCCACTTAAATCTGTTGCCCCACAGTTACTCCATAAACAATGCAGAAAAACAAGAAGACCAAAGAAAATTACACAAAAATAATGCGGTCAAAAGACAGAAAAAAATCCAAAACTACAAATTACTTTCTAAGAAAAGGGAAAAAACACCAAATCCCAGCGCGTGATCTCCGTACTTAGGCGCAGTCTTAGCCATGAGCATGAGCACACACAACCTTAACCGTAATTGGGCACGCACATCATCGGTAATGAGACAAATCAGTACACGGTGCCTCCTGATATGATGTACAGAGAAGGACATAGTGTATCTGCTGGGTTCTTGCAGAAACTATGTAACCTGCGTCTAATAATATGAAATAATTAGCCAAACTCAAACTCTGAAACATTCTAAAAGATAACTGGCCTGAATGCTTCAGTAATATCATGCAATGTTAAGTCTGACAGATCTGATAACTAAAGGTAGAATGTCTCCTGAAATTGGATCCAGGACCTCAGTGGCACAACTGGCAGAGTCTGAATAAGGTCCGGAGAGTAGACAATACTGTGTTATCAACGTTATTTTACTCCTTTTCATTAACTGTATTCTGGCTATGTAAAGGAATGTCCTTTTAATAAATACACTGGATTTATAAATATATGGATGTATTTAGAGGTAAAGGGGTATTTATGTGTAAGATGTTAAGCTTGTGGAAATGTGAAAAATATCAACACACACTTAGATAGAATCTTAGGTATAGAAAAAGAGACAGAGAATGATGAAGTGTGTGTGAAAACATGTTAACATTCGTGGAATGTGCCTGAAAGGTACATGAGACTTCTTTGTACTATTTTTGTACTTTTCTGTGCTTTTTTACTACAGTAGTCTGAAATTGTTTCAAGAGAAAAGTTAAGAAATACATATATCCCCAAACTCTTGTTTAGTTCAGCCTTAACTGGTAGCATAGAGATTCTGATAATGAATGACTGCGATATGATAGTTATAAAGCATGTTTCCCATTTGTTTCCCTCTTTTACTACCAGGTCGTGATACAAAGTTCTATGGTCTGATTGCATAATCATTAGACAATTTTTTTTTTAAATGAACCAAACTAATAGTATAAACTAGAGCTAAGCTGAAACTTGTCGTAACTAATACACACTTTGTAGCCTGGAATAAGAAAAAATAATATCTTCAACAATACTGAATTGCCAGAAGATGGAACACATTTTAACAAATTTCACTATTTGAGGGATGAACCTGAGAAACTGGGACGGCAGGACAGCAGAGAGGAGGTGGATTCAAGTCCAGCGAGGGAGGCAACATCCTTACAGATTACGGACATTGCACGCAAACAATAGCTGCCTTTCCGGGGCTGCTGTATGCAGGCGTTCAGTCTTGTAATCGAGGATGGTTATGGTTAATGACTCCAGTAATGTATACTTTCAAACCAGCAGGACAATGTAATTTATATCAAACCCATTCAGTATCTCTTCAGGCACTTTGCCTGGTTTAATCTTAGCCCGGCACTGACTGCAGAGGGATTCTCTGGGAGCTTCACAGCTGGCTCAAATTAAAATGTTCATGGTCTCCCCCACTCCCCAGCCCCTCCAGTATATTCCGAAGTAAATAAAGCTGTTTGAGTCTTGCTATCAGCTGGATGGCTCAGGGCCTGTCATAGTTTAATGTGACAGGACCAAGATCTTTAGTCCTAAAAACCCTAGGTTTTAGTGTGCAGAAAGGAAACATAACATCTGTCTGTGAAATTCACTGATGAGGTGTTAACCAACCCAGCTACACTTTTTGGTAAAAACAAACTGTTTTACGTTTCAGTATACTGTGAAACACAACATTCTGTGAGGTTTTTCTAAAGACAAAAATAATCAGTTAATACAAAATATGTTTAGTCTCTACTTCTCTAAATACCAGGAGAAAATCCCTAGCAGACAAAATTATTTATGGAACCAGTTCGGGAATAGATCCTGTTTAGAAGCTACAGTAGTCATTTAAATCCAGTGCCAGATAAATCTTTAAAACAAGAACTTTTTGAAAATTATGAGATTAAGAAGCACAAAAATGCCTTCTTTCTCTCTCTCTCTCTCTTTTTGTGTTTTGTTTTTTGTTTGCTGTCATTTTAGAGAGGGGTAAGGGGAAGTTTTATATACTTGTGCCTGTAATTTTCAGACTGATCACAAATACTGAAACATGCATGACAGAGTGTGTACAAAAAATGAGATGGAAAAATATGTGAGGGGCCTAACGCTCAAGACAATTAGAGTTCTGGGGAAAAAACATGCTACTGTGTTTCACTCCTCAGTTTTGTAAGTGGAGTTCTTCTTTCTATGCAAGCAAATGCAAATCACTACATTTGACCAGCTCCACAAGTGACATTTTCAGTCTAAACAATGATATTCATCAGCGACAACAACTGGTTGGGCTTGAGGTGAAAGGGCACACTTATCCTGGTCTCCGAGTAGGTAAATGGCGCGAAGAATGATTGATACGTGAAGGGAACAATAATGTTGGAGGGCAAAGTGGTTACACGCTGCAGGAAAATATGAATAACTCGGCTGATCATGCGACCATGAGATTTTTCATATACAAATGTCTCACAATTTATTTTATTTTAAAAACTTTTATAAATCAAACTGGTTTGCCCTCACATGTGTACTCATATGTTATAAAGTTTAAAATTTATGACAGATCCCTCACATCAGATTGTAGATTATGTTGTTCAGTTCCTGTAATAAATAACTTTGGATGTGAAGTGCAGTTGTCTGTTTGATTATAAATGGCATGAGCTAAATTGACTATAAATGACTTCATGTTGCCTAGCATGGAAATACTGTCATTTCTTATGTGAAAACTAATTTTAAAAAAAAGTCATTTAATAAAAAAAAAAAAGCATAAAGACTCATTGGTAAGTTCCAGGATTTAGTAGTTCTCGTAATTGACAGAAAGAACTCTCCAACACAAGCAGATAAAATATTAACATGGATGGTTTTCAGTTTGTTTCCTGTATCACACTCTTAAGACAATTATTTTAAAGAGCAAAAGGGCAGCTATTATAATGCAGTGTAAAATATGTGATTGTTGGTCTGAGAATAATACAGTTAATCTATGTGATCTACGAGAGAGAGTTTTTTCAAATTCGTAAAAACATTCAGAGAAAGCATGGCTATCACTCCCTCAGTATCCCTTCTAGCAACTCCCTAATCTCCCTCCAGCATCTGATGGCCATTCCATCTTGAGTCATTTCTCTTCAGGGTGCTGGTAGCCAATACTCTGGATAAGCGCAAAAGCTAAAGACTACGTATCCTGGCTCCCTTGCAGCTAGGGCTCTGCACATCACCAGGGGTTTCCTGGTGATGCAACCACACAGGAATTGGAAGGGGAATGTCTTCCTGACAAACATGGCCATGGAGGAATTTCATTGTCTTTCCTTTAGCATTATGGAGTTGATTACAAGCAGTGGCACTGTTCTCATTAGGAATAACAGATGTGTAAACTTTTTGACCATCTTCAGGATCCAAAATAATTATAATAGGTTGGAGGAGAGACAGTCACCACTTGATCTTTTTTTTTTTTAATGACATATGTTATACCCGCCCTTTGAAATAAGTGAGTTGGAATGCTAACTACATTAATAACATCCTAAGAGTGGACTTTGGTGGGGTGTGGGGCTGAAGAAGCCGATCCACATCTATCAGGCTTCCAAGGGATATTAATATAAGAAAAAAGACCAGGCTGGTTAACCGAAGCTTCTCCTTCCCAAATATTTAGGACCGGTACTATTTTCTCCCCCATTCACAGCACGTCATGTTTTATATGATGCTATGGTGACACACAATGATAATAAATAAAGCAAGGCACTTAAGAATAAGACTTACTCAGAAATTTCCAGTCTGCTATTGGGAAGACAGTAAAAGCATTGGCATGTTATTTTTCTTTCCCCAGATGTTTTTAGTCTAGAAGAGAGCAAAAAAGGTTTTAAACCATCAATAATTCCCTGGATATTTGCTTGCTATTCTTCAGATACCACTCTATTGAAATAATCTCATGAAATATAGAATAAACTTAAATTGCAACAACATTTTTCTTAGAAAATTACTCTTTTTCCCCAATGTCAGCTGGCAACCTTTCACTGCTTGACACTTCACACGGGGCATTCTGCAAAAAGGCACTTTTTTTATTGACACTTTGGCCTGCATTCAGCATACTACTCGAATGGCTAGGGAAGAATAGAAAGCTTTCCTTCTGAAAAATAAGTTCATTTGTGGAAAAGAGTATGGCTTGGTCTCCGATTTAATTTACCCATGACATGTTTATACTTTGAAATATATACTTTTAAAGTTACATATTAGTATCAAATGCATACAGTAAAAGTGTTTTATATATATATCATATGACATATATATGTGTGTGTGTGTGTGTGTGTGTGTGTGTATACACACACACACACAGAGCTTTTTAACAATAGATTTTTTTCTCCTAACTCAGACTCAGTATATATACTTTATCATGCAAGAACACCATTGGTGGCAGTTAGTTTTTCAATATTAAGGAGATTTGTCAGCTTTGGAATCAAAGGATATCTTGGAAGAGCTGGATTAAGAACCAAATTTTAAGCTCTGCATATGGATCTGTTAGAAAACATTACCTTTTAAAAAACATATTTCCAAGGAAAAATGTACATATATTTTTTAAACCAAATTAGAGGTAAACTTTTGGGTAGCAATAAATGAATCAGAAACATATGAATTGTATTGTCACTTATACAAGAAAACCTGGTAGCTTAGTGTCTGAAATGGTTGATGAAACATTTTTTTTTTCAATATCAAGAATGATGTAAGTATAGTGACAAAACCTCTGGAATTCAAAAATAATTACTGATGGGGTACGTTAGTCAAAGAAACAGAACCAATAGGGTATGTGTGTGTGTGTGTGTGTGTGTATAAATATGTACACATGTTTGATATATACGGAGAGGGGAAAAGACAGACAAGAGAGAAAGAGACACAGAGAGAGAAGCTTGAAGGAATTGGCTCACACATTCAGGAGTATGGGAACCAACCAAGTCCAAAATCTGCAGGGCAACCTGGTCAGTTGGAGACCCAAAGTGATGCTGCAGTTCAAGTCTGAAGGCAGCCTGGCTGCAGGATTCCCTCTTTCCTGGGAGACCTCCGTCTTTTCCTCTAAGGGTCTTCAACTGATTGGACGAGGCTCACCCACATTATGAGGAGCAATCTGCTTTACTCAAAGACTACTGATTTAAGTGTTCATCTAATCTAAAAATTACCCTCACAATAACATCTAGACTGCTTTTTGACCACATATTTGGGTAACATGGCCTAGTTAAGTTGACACATAAAATTAATGATCACATGTGGCATTTGCAGTCTAATCTCATCAAGAATTGGAATCATTTCACCAACCTTTACAAAGTGGACATCACTATCTATCAAATTTGGAGTAATATGAACAGCCCTCCATTTATTTTCCTCAGTCTTCTTGAAAATTATATCACTTCAATTTTCTTTTATTGCCAGTACCTCCTTCCTCATGTCTTTACAATTTTTCTCAGCTCTTATACTCAACAACACAACAATGCATGCTGATTTTCTTGATTTAATTACTCTTCATGAGAGAGAGAAGATACAGTATCATGATCCATGTAAAGATTTTGGATCTGTTGTACCAGTTGACTTCTACTCTATGGTAGGCACAGTAATCCCCTGCTTCCAGCCTCTTTAAGGTAGTTTTTATGTACATTCCTGTACGTGTGTGTCTGTGTGTATGTTCTCTCCAAATGAAATGTATTTCTTTTTCCAATGTAATACTTCTAAAGAAGACAAAATTGTTAGAGTTCTAAGAATGTAAAGGAATAATTACATATGTGAATTTTAAACATTACAGAGCTAATTATTAGTCTTCTAAGCAAACAAAACTGTAGGCAGTTTTAGGACAGTGCATTCTACTGCTTATTGAGTCTCAGAAAATGCTTTATAATGTCTGAGTAGAACCCTCTTGTATCAAGTAACAGTCTTCTGCCTAAAAGTATTCTACATGGAAACCAATAGCAGTTGATCTTCTATTAATCATGTTACATTCTTCAGACTACTGTTTCAAGTGTTTTTACAAGGCCACAAAAGCCTCAGAGCAGAATGAGTATGTGTTGGTCAAGGTACATTCCTGGGCAAGTGGCCAGCGGGGCAACCAGGTAACCCCAACCAGATGTTCTGTGATGTTACATGACATCATCTAAACCATACATCTTCCCTTGCTTTCTGCTTTGCTCACTTGCTAGTCATTGCTTGATATTTATTACATTTTCCCCCTCACTTATCTATATTTAAGCCCAAAGCCCTCTTAAACAGGTCCTCCAGGCTCTAGTAAAAATAATTTTTTTCTTACCTTCATGAGATGGACTCCACCTCTGGCTATGAGCTCGTATTTTTGACATGTAATTCCATCACCCAAGAAATCAAGATCCTCCTTATTGATACCATCTGTACAGTCCATCGTTCACATCTTAGGTCTTTCTCTCTCAGGTCCTAACTCTCGGGAAGACAGTGTGATGACAGCACCATCTGTGCTCCCAAGTCTTTCATCTTCTGACCTAAGGAGGTATTGTTCTTAGAGTGTTTTTCATCTAGACATGGGTCAGTAGGAGTGCTAGGTGGATAACAACATGAACGTGTCCTTGAGCAAGATGGCATACGCCCTAACTGGCAGTGATCCGCATTCAGTCCTCTCAGTAACTCTACATGTGAAATCACCAAACTTCTCTAGTTTCCTTTTCCAAGGCCCAAGTTGTTTTGAAGTGCTTTGTTCCCTGGAATTCCTTGTGGAAGCTGTTTGTGGAAAATTACGTCCTGCTTCTTCTAGGATCTGGAGCCCAGTCTTTTAAAGCATAGGTCTACCTAAGCCAGTATCTTTCAAATTGTTTCCTGCCCCTTGTCTTTTCCCCCACAGATGGGCATGTGTCCTACAAAGTGTGTGATGTAAAGAACAGTAGACTGAACTAGTATTTGGAGTATTCAGGCACCTTGATTTCTAGTTCGAACACTGGAAAAACTTTGCAGTATTGGGTGTACATTAAGCTATCCATAGGACTCTGTTTCCTCATCTGAAAAATTTGTGTAATGGGTGATAATTGTAAAGCATCAGAATGTCAGTTGACTGTTAGGTAGGAATTTATCTTTCCTCTTTTATGTAAGTAAGATATGAAATGGCATTCTGAAAAATGTTCACTAAGTTTTAAAAAGAAAACAAACTGTTTCTGGTGTACTTCGTAAAAAGAAAAAAAGACAGCACTTCACTATGATGTTAAACTAAATTGTATGTTCGCCACAAATACTCTAGAAGTTATAATAATGTTCTCCATTTAAAACCTTTCAAGAGCTACCATGTGGGTGATATTTAAAGATCCTTGTTCTGAAGCAATAATGTAGAATGAGCTACTGAGCTATCAACGGCCTGCATTGGTGACAAACATAATTGTACATAAATGTTTTATATGATGCACAGACATGAGTATTTGATGAGTAATGCCATTAAATCCAAATTTATTTATCACTGCTGTTCTGTGCAAGGATTTCATGTAAATTAAGTATTTCCCTTGAAAGAGGTTTCCATTGCAAATATACTTCATTTATAAAAAGTCTTATTAATTTAACAGGCTCATGATTTTAACATTTTTCTCATTAAGGAAATTTACCATTTCCTCATTATAACAGTGTGTTAACTGAGAAATTTTCATAAGAAGTATCTGAAATGGTGGTGCCTCTTCCACGGGACATTTTGCTTTACATAGCACATAGCCTTGCTTCCTGGAAGAATTGTATGGGAGAAATGCAGCAGCATTTAGATGCCACACTTTGCCTAAGATAAAACGTTTTATTTCATCACATACCTTTTGAATATGTAATACATTCCAGGCATCATATTAAGCAATAGAAATAGACAGACAAAAAGCCTCAATCACTAACTACGCTTCAGGGACTCACTGTTTAGTCTAAAAGTCAGGTCTGCCAGGGCAAGATGGTAGACAGAGAGCATGTGTGCTCACCTTTTCTCTTTCCAGGTCTCAGCATGCAATTAAATGAAGGTAAAGAAGAAATAAATTCACAGCTAAGAGCATGACGAGACATCAGTAAAAGACAGATTTCAGCACATTTCTGGTAGACAAAAAGAGATGGATGGTTCAGTGATTAATCAAAGAACAGAAAGACATAATCTAGAACACTTGCCGAGGGAGTTGGTAACTGATGAAAAACAGACTTTTCTGACAGAAACTCCAAAGGGGCTGCAGACTAAGTGATGGCAGACGCTTTGATGGGTGGGAGGAAGAGATAGATCTAAGAACAAGATGATTAATGGAGGACATGTAGGCAGAAGTAAACCACCCAAACCTCTTCCTACAGCTCCTTATACTGAGGCTTTACCCCAGGCACAAATACTAATTTTTAAAAAAGCTGTCTGAGGAAAATAAGGGCAATTAGTTAAACTCATAGGGACCCAGAGTGAAATTTTTCTTATCCGATCACATGTCAGTCCCCCATTACAGGAGTCACTCCCATGAATTCTCACTTTAAAGCATTTCCTACTGAATTCAAAGTTTCCCTATTCAGTATTCTCAGGTCCTTATTATTAAGTGTGAATTGGCTACCATAACTCACCAGGAGTTGATGAAAACACGGCAACAGGAAAAAGAACAATGAAGACATACTAAATAAATACTAACAGTGATGAAATACAATTAATTTAGAAAACTAAAATAAGTTTTAAAAATCTCCTGAGCATCCTCAGGTGAATTTCAGAAAGCTCTGCATGTATAAACAAACAGAATGCTATAAAAAAAAGAAAAAAAGAAAAAGAAGGGAGAAAAAATTCTTGGTAATTAAGTCACCATTAGACTAAAATGTTCAATAGAATGTTGGAAGGCGAATATGAAGTAATTGCGCATTTGATAGAGTACAACACACACAGAGGGATATATGAGAAAAAAGACAAGATCGGTTCATGATGCCTAACATTTGACTAATAGGAGTTTTTGGTAAAGAGGATGAAGAGAATAGTGGTAAAATGATCAAAGGTAAAGCACCAAAAAGACCTTCAAAGCTAATGGGAGAAACAAGTCTAATTCTACTTAAAAGGGTTTTCCAAGCACTGTACCTTAAAATAGCTACACATATTATTGTGAAAAATAAGAAACACAATGATCGAAGATCCTAGAATCACCTATAAACGACAGACCATCATTAACTTAGCATCCTAAATGAAAATGAAGAAATGCTTTCAAAATCCTTAGGGGAAATGATTTTCAGCGTAGATTTATATACTCAGGCAAACTTTCACCCAAATGTAAGGATAAATAAAATATTCTAAAATCTGAAGGAATTCGGAGAGTATATTTGGTAAGAAATATCTTTCATAGGAAATTGGTTAAGGAACTATTTCTGCAAATTAAAATTAAAATAGTAGGCCAAGAAATAGGAAGATGTGAGATTCAGGACGTAATAAATACAGGACAAAAGGGTAGGGAAGTTCCAATACCTTTACATTATAAACTAGCCTAAAGTCTAGTTTAGACCAGAAGGAAATAGATATAAGAAAGATACATCAGAAATATTAACATCTGAATATTTGTTTTTCTTTTTATATATCCCAGTGACTGTCACAGGGGAACCACAGAGGAGAAAATTCGGTCCTACTCTGAACTCTAACTTACCTCTGCATTGCACTTTTTAAATTAATCTATAGACAAATTATGAAAGACTTAATTTTGCTTAAAGAGAAGAATATAAAAGCAAAGATATGAGTTATAAAGATGAGTTGGAGGGAAGAGGGGCACCTGTATCCTCATCTTACAAAGGGGGTGCCAAGACGTGATAATTAGGATTGACAGGACATAGTTATTTGGATTTTTGGATGAGATTAATGGAGTAAGAAACTGAAAATTATGGGATAACTATTTGATAAATAAGAGCAAACATTTAAACCTTTTTTTTTTTTTTAACTGTTCGCAATTCTGAGGGTATTTGTCAGGCCAATTAAACCTAGAAATGGTTTTAAACGGTTGCTTCTGGGAAGGGAAATTGAGTATGAAGGATATTGAGGCAACATTAATGTTAATTTTATTGCACCCTTTTTGGCAGTATCTGGTTTTTCAGACTTTTATGTAAGACTTTGATAAAATAAATTAAAAGTAATTGCAATATACAAAGTGCTAGGATATTGATAACTAAACAAGTCTATATGAGCCCATGGAGAGAGTGATGGTTAATTCCAAGTACTACCCCTCTCTAGCTGTTTAATTAACCATTTACAATGCGAGGTCATGGCTTTGAGTTTTTAGGTTGGGAGAGGCTAATGCACTTGCTCAGATGCATTATATTTAGGTATACGTTTACACGTTGATCGATGGAAGTTAAAAGGACTCAGTGTCATTTACTTCTCTTGTGGGACCATCTCTGTTTACTCCACTATTGATTAACTATTATTGATTATCTACCATTGATTAACTCTTCTGTGATTTTAATTTCTTGCTGGCTTTAATTTTCCTTCTTGTAATAATTTTCTTCCATTTGATGCCTACACAGAAAGATGACATTATTTTCCTGGATAAAATTAGGGAAAGATTCAGATCTTAATGCCAAGTTCTCCTTCTGCATGCCATTTCAAACATGCCAGTCCACACTCTGCCCAAATGTTCCTAAGATAATATTCTGCTGTTTTATGGCTCAAGTGTACTAATGCATTGATGCTGAGTGACGGAAGAACCACTGCAGGAGAGCTTTATGTAGAGGGACTGCAAACAGAATCTCCAAATACTGCTTCTCTGACCGCCAAATGTAGCAATGCTCGGCAAACCGCTTCTTAGAACACTTGGTCTACATGCGTAATATTGACCTTCTATGGCTGTTGTAAGCACTAATAAAATCTTAGGAATCATGTACTTTATAATTGTTTAAGTTGAGAATCATAGATTTAGTGAGCTTTATTTCTGTGTGTTGGTAAGCTAAATTTTAAAGACGGAGAGGTCCCTGAAGAAAACCTGCATGTAATCACTTCTAGGGCTTCAACTGGGGCTAGTGTCTAAAACAATTACTCTGCTTTGTCTTTTTTTAATGATCATTAATTATACTATCTAATTCTATGTGTTTTAAATTTAGGGCACTTGTTTTTTAAGATTCATTATAAGCTGGTAAAACCCTGCAAAAACGATCTAATTTGAAATAGAGCTTATTTTTAGATTCGAGTGCATGAGAATAAAGCTGTTTTAAGATTGTTGGCAGATTTGGCAGCATCACTAGTAAAATGTGTTTTTATTTCTATATAATTGCAAAAATATGTAATTTATTCTTTCAAGCAGAGACTATAGCTAGAGACTGGAGTGTAGCCAAGTGTTGAATATCTTGCAGGCGGGAGTTAAGGGTAATCCAAAAATTATACACTGGCAACTCTCACCTTTACACCTGGAAAACTAGTTTAAAGGATCTGGGAAGGAGGAACACAAATCATCTGGGTGAGCAAAATTCGTTAGGAATAAATCAGCCTGGGCTTTGCAAATGTAAATCATTCCTTCTCTGCCTTGAAAAGATACTTTATGATGCTTAACAAAGAGTAAATAAAAGAGGGTTGCCAGATGTACTCAGTTTAGATTTTCAATGCCTCTTAAGAGAGATATTTTTATCCTGAGTGTCACCTGACAGTGAGAATCTGTGTCTGCATTTGGAGAACACACAAGAAGCTCTCTTGCCATCTGGCCGGTCTGAAGTCCAGCTTTACCAGAGACCACAGCGTTAGCTGCCACCCCCGGACAAATCCATTTCTTGTTGAAGGTAGATTTTCAAGAATCTGTAAATTCTTCTCAACAGAGGGAGAAGAGGAAAAGTTCTGTCAGTGATTAAAAACTGGACAGAAGACAAAGTGGCAGGATTCTGAATAACGCCTTGCCGCTATAAGGAAAGAGCTGTCTGCTTATTGGAATGGAGTCAGGTATTTAAATCCTTATTTAGAGTAAGGGAGGGTGACTGATTGTGTTGAACTGCCGAGGACAAACTTGGACGAAATGAAGAATCCTGAGAAAGTAATGGGGAAAAAAGTACACACACACATATTCTTGTCTGTAAGGAATAAAAAAAAAAAAAATTGAGAAGTACTTCCCTTCTTTAACCAATTTATGATCTAAATAGGAGACACTACACATAAAATGGTAATTAGCCTTAAATTCAAAGGCTGGAGGCAAATGATTGACCCGGAGAGGAAGTATAAGCATTGTCCAAAGCAAAGAGTGAACACTCTTGATTGAGGTGGTCAGTGAAGGTGTCGTGGAGCAGATGTGATTTGGTCCTAAAAAGGGGTGTGAGTCAGTGATTGAGGAAGGTATGCTGCCAGGGTAGAAAATAGGAGCAAAGAAGACAGAAAAATTTTTAATAGTTTGTGCAGCATTTAATTGCCCATTTAGCTAGTGACGAAGTCCTGTTAAGCTAAATGTGTCCTCTGATGGCCATTGAACAGGGGAATGACCATGATCAAAGCAATTTTCTGAATATAGTTTTTACATGTGATATAATACATGAAGAATGGGTCACATGTGTGGGTGAGAGACCAGAATGAAATGGTTGGCCAGGTTCTGAACCCTGACTCTATTGCTTAAAGTCATTTTTTTCTAAATTAATTTATATGAATATTTTGAATCAAATGCAAATACAGTTAGGTATTTTTTTTTTTTTGAGGAGGAGAGGGCACTAGACAAGCTGAGTCCACCTACACTTTTATAGAAAAATAAACAAAAATGAACAGCAAGAAAACTTAAAAATCACAGTAGAAAATCTGCCCTTCAAGATGCTAAAATCTGACAGTAATTAAAACAGTGTGTTACTGGCTCATGAAGAAAAAGATAATCCAATGGGACATAATAGAAAATCCAGGAATAGACCCAATGTATAAACAAGGTGGGGGGTAAATTAGGCAATAAATGATATGGAAACAAGTAGATAATGGTCTCACTAAATGTTATAGGAAAAAGTTGATAATGGACTGATAAGAATATTAAATAGAATCCATACATCGTATCACATACCAGAATACATTGCAATTAGTATGACATTCAAATATATAAAATAAAAGCATAAATGTATCTGAAGAAAACATGGAATTATTTTTTTCACTTTAGATTGGAGAAGATTTTCCTCCCACTAATTCAAATTCCAGCAGACACAATGTTTTTTACACAGTTAAATTAAGTTCCATAAAAATAAAAATAATTCTATATAGCAAAGTCAACATAATAATCCAGGAAAATATCTACTACTCATACGATGGGCAAATCGCTAATATTCCTAATACATAAGAGCTCACACAAATAGATAAGAAAAAGACCTGCACTTAAATACAGAGCTTGGTAAAACAAAGGGAGCAGAAGGAGGGAAGGTGGAAGACTAGAACAGAATAAAAGATAAAATGGCTCTTAAACATTAACAAAATATTCAGTTTCACTCATAATTAGAAAAAACATAAACTAAACCTTCACTAATGTACCTACCATACTTTTAGCCTCTTATTTGACAAAAATTCAAGTGTCCTAAGGTGCTAAGTTGCAGAAGTGTGAGTGGGAGTGTAGTGACATTCTGTCACCATGGATGGTATTTAGAAGCACATTAAAATTAGAAACGCATATAATTTTCAACCCAGTGATTCCCATTAGGGGGCTTTGTCCAGCTGATATACCCTCTTGTTTGAAATGCTGTATGTTACAAGAGTATTCATATAGCATTTGTCACAGCAAAATAGAAGTAACTTTTCTGTTACTGTCATTGATAAATGACACACTTCTAAATATAGTCTAATTAAAAAAAAACTTTTCAAATAAAGGAATGGCAGGCTAGTTTCCTCTTGTGAGCCACAGGAGAGCTTTATCAAATATTTTAACCTCCTTAGCCACCAAATAAAATTCAATGGCATCATTTTCCCATGAACTGAGAATAAGAAAGGGGAAAAAAGCACTAGTGGGCATATAGAGACATTCAGTAAATCAAGATGCCTTTAAGGTTGATATGTGTTGTTCACCATTCTGTAATGTTAGGAAATACTAAGATAATAATAGTAATAACAACAACCTGTAATATTACAAAAAACATTTTTCTTTTTCTCTCTGAACACCTATTGTAATGTTGTTAGGCCCAGCATGTGTAGCTGTCAGGCAAAAAACCCAAAAAACTATTCATTGTGAATTAAATAAAACGCTTTCTACTACAGAAAGAAAGTGGTTTCCCCACTCTTAAGAATGCTATTCAATTTAAATATGAGTTTGACTTCTTTTTAAAAAGTAGAATTTGACGTTACATTTCAATTAATTGAAGGGATAATTGTGAAGAATTATTCTCAGTGACTTGATCTTCATTAAGCAGCAGCAGCACTGGAAAAAAAAATTAGGACTGTTGGAGGGTAAGGGCAAAAAGCCCTCAATGTTATAAATATTCAGCTCCCGCATAGCTATCTTTAGCTCAAGCTCCTTTCAGAACCAGCGAAAGCAATAGTGAATAGAAAGAGTAAAAAGTAGCAGCTTTCAAAGCTGTAGTCATTGGTTACTGATAAAAAGTCTACCATCTATGTCTGCTCTTCAACCTGGGAATCAGAAACTCAGCAGATACTGCTCGAAGGATGGTGGATTGCCTAACTTCTGCTGTGTCTTTCCTATCGGATATACCTTTCCTGTGTCTCAGTAGTCATCAGCTCTTCCATCGTAATACAGTCATCTTTCAACATTCAGGTTTTTGTTTTGTTTTTTGTCTTCTTTCCTAGGTTACGATGTGCCCAGAGAACCATAAAATTGTCTTTTAAGAAAAACGCAAAGAAATAGGTTGTTTAAGAAATTTATACCAGTCATTTGGGTGATAATCTTACCCTTTCCCAGTTCATGTCCAGAAGTAACTGAGAAATACATGCAGGAGTCTGAGCAGCAAAAATCCATTTTTAAAAAAAAAACTGGTAAAAAGTGGATTCGAAAATGTAGCTTTAGTCTTAAACTGGAACCTGCTGCTACTCTGTCCCCATCCCTCATCTCCGATTGTCCTTATGCATCTGAAACTTCAGGACTGACTCCTGCAGTATATAGTGTGCCTACAAGATGACCTTATGATGGAGTGAGTAAATTTGTGAGTAAGAAGCCCAGAAAGAGAAGAGGCACATAGAACACAACTTCGCTCGTCAGATAAGACTTTCTTTGTGGGAAAAAAAAAAAAAAATGAGTCAGAGAAGCTAGGTTTGGGGTGGAGAATCCTGGATACCTGAGCCACTCTTTTGAGTGCTTTAAGCCAACAACAGAACAGTAGTACAATGCAAATAAGCTCTCTCTTAAGAGTAAGACAGCAACCACTTTCTATTCATCAGTACTTTCTCTTAGGTAACATCAGATAATCTAGCTGGTTAAAAGAACTCTTGTCAAAACTCTAATACCCAGAATTGAGATGGAAGAATTGAAATCTACAAAGTGGGGTGAGATACAGGAGAAGCAGATTCAGCTGAGGGTCATAACTGAGGGTTTTGGGTGCCAGGCTGCCACGTGATGATTCTGGATGTGAGCACAAATTTCAATGACAATTTTGCTTTAGCTGGCCAATTTTCTAAGATCAAGCCAGCAACATCTAACATCCACTTTTTGCTATTATCTAGAATTAGTAAGGACAAATGATTTCTCTTCCATTTATATTTTCTTTTCAACTCCCTCTAACCATTGAGCTGCTATTGCAAACTGAACAGAATATTTTGACCTTTACCCTCAGTGGCATTATGAGCAAACTCACCTACAACCAGCATTCATAGAAATGAAAACGAACATTTCCTGAACATTCTAATTGTACTGGACATCATGTCTTAGCCACTCGTGTGCATTTTTTCATTTAATGTTCATAACTTTAATAGATATTATTAAACGATTTGCAATTAGACTCTCTTTTTATCTGAGAGCAAAGTTCTTTCTCTAGGGTGTAAATCTTTAAAGAGCTGCATAGCCACCCAGGAAACAGATAAATAAACTTATTCAAAGCTTCTTATTATTGAATATTGTATCTATCAAAGATGTACACCATTTTCTCCCCTAATCAAGTGGTGTCTTTTTGTTAATTCAGCTACCAGTCATATACCCGGCACTCTGTACTCATTTCGGGAGAACAGTAATGAACAAGACAGATGTCGCATTTCCTGCTGAGCCATTTCTTAGGTGGGAATGGGTTGATTCAACACAGCTGGTATTCTCTTATTTTTTCCCAGAAGGCTAATAGTCCAAGCAGGAATCATGGAGTATTAGGAATCTAAGAAGCTGTGGTTGAATAGAGCAAATGGTCTCCTCTAGGAAAGTATTATTTACATGTTGATATTACCCTGAAGTGACAGATAAGAAACCTAGGGAAGATTACTATGGGTACTATATAATCTGCCAAACGTTCTCTCTCAGTGGACTTTATCCTTGTGTGAATTTCCATGAGCCTTATTGAATACTCTGAATTTCAAGGCTCTGAGCTACAGTTTAGATGTTCCAAAAAACGGTGGAATACTGGCAGACTAATATGAATAGAATATGAAAAACTAAAATAAACAAAAAGAAAGGTCTGTACATTTCTGTCTTAAGGCCCCAACATGGCTGAATTGGCCTTGATATGCTTCTAACAGATATATATCTCTCTCTCACAGCAGGTGGAATTGCTGTGGTCCTTTCAAGTGATTTATTACCTTGACCTCATGCAGTGCACTGGTGGATAATTTGGCCAAAATAAGACAATACAATTCAAAACTAAAAGAATAAAAGTGCCAGGCACAGTCACAAACAGATGATGTCTGGGAAAATGTTTCACACTGACCTCTGACATCTTTTTAGTAGCATAACAAGATATTGATGACGGCAGAAATAATTTACTTGCCTCAGTTCCGCTCCCTGTTTAACATGGTGAAAACGGGAGACTTTGCATTGTTTCTCTTCTGCCCGTTGAACTTTCATTGAAGTGTTTGCCTGGTCAGTTCTTGGACAGGCCATGGGAACACAGGGAAGTAAGACAGGAGCTACAGGAGTAGCTTCCTTTATCCTTGAAATAAAGTCATTTGTGCCTCAAATATTAATACTTAGAAAAAAAAATCGTGGACCTCTCACACTGAGTGTCTTAGAAGAAGTCATGCTGCATCCTCCCTGACTCTTCACTGTCAGTGAACTGGAGGTATGGACTAAATAATGCTGTAGGCTTTAAAACTTAGGTCAAGCTTGGAGGACAAACCTGCAATCCAGCATTATAGAAACAAATATAAAAGCCATATTCATTATAATAATATAATATATTCCTGGGCTACCCTATACCTCAGTGGATATTTTGATTTATTAAGTATTTTAGACAGATGCCGAATCACATGCTTTCAAAGGCTTGGCCTTCCACAATATGCAGTTGGGATGGCGAATGGATGTTATAGTAGGCAAAGCTCTCTCCTGGGTACCACGGGCGGGGAGAACTCAGTGAAAGCCAGCAGTTGACACAAGATGCTGCGGTGTCATACATTTAATATGTGTTTTCTCTAATCATTTTAGTGCTTGTGTTAAGTCCTGGAAAACTTATAGTGTAACTTGTCTCATAGTTTGATCTATTATTTAGTTATAATTCACATGGTGACAGAAAATTTAATTCCTATACTTACCTATTTGTCAGTGTATAATGAATTTAAATATTAGTATCTTAACATGTAACTGAAAACAAAGGATGATGCAAGCCATTAATTTTCGATGAAATGATTTAAGATACGGTCTAACGTGTGGTATTCATGCGTAGGTCATTTTAAATACTTAAACTGCATAAGGAAATAATGCAATCCCATCTGCAAAATATTTTTAAATAAATTTCCTTTTCTTCAACATTCTGGGTCACATTAGAGCTGAAGTAAAATCTGTAGCTCAAAAAATTCTGACATAAGGTCTCCACTATTATGGATCTAAACCTTTTGTCAGGAGATTTCAATATGCTTTTCAATACTGTCATATTTAAGTTGCAGAAGAAAATGGCTTTTTTACTTGGTAAGAGTGATAATGTTTCTTGACCGATGTCATGTAAAAATTCTAAGATACCAGACTCTTCTAAATTAGAATAGCTAAACAAAATGGTTTTGGTCGCAAGCAGGAGTGTCACAGGGAAAAATCTGTATTTATAACGCAACTGGATTTATATTCCTATGCCTGACACCATAAGTAACTCATTCTCACGTGAAAGGTTATTATCTGCAAACAGAATATAGTTATCCTCAGATTTTCATTGTTTTTCCATTTATGATTAAATATTTGTATTCCATCTTTATCTGCCAGTTTTCATTTTTACTGCTCTGTCAGGTGATCAATCATGTCTTGTGTTTTTAAATAGTGGTTTGTAGAGGGTTTTAAACACATCCATTTTTTTTACACTGTCAGTAATAAAACAAAAGTATTGCTTATAGTGTCTCCTGGGGTACGTATTGATGTCATGCACATCGGAGTCATTGAAAGATTTCTGAAAAGGAAAAGGTTAAAGGGCAGACATTTTTAATGCCAGAAGTCTGATCAATATAAGAAGGAATTGCGTTGCTAAGCCTATTTATTTTTTCTTGCTTCACAAAAGAGAACAAGAGGAATGCAATTTCCAAGGATGGAAATAACTTGAGGGGAGCTGCTGCCATCCAGATCAACTTCAGGTCCAAATGGTTCATTCCTCTCCGACGAGACCCTGGTGAAACCCAGTGAGCTGATGTTCTTGAAATCAGGCACAGAAATTCTGAAGCAAAGTTTCACATTTGCATCTATGATTTGCTTAAAATATTCCATTTAGCCCGTCCTCCCAGGAAACAAAGCCAGCGGTACTCGATTACTGAATAGCCCTTTTCGGATGCTTAGTTTGAGGAGATTTTATTAAGATTATGGGAAACTTGAATTTTGCAGAATAAATCATGGGTTGTATTTCAGTTTTGATTTGTCTCCATGGGTTGAAAAGATACGAGAGTAGGATACATTATAGACTAGCTCTGTTTCAGCATGCTCTTATTGTAATCTTAGGCAGAGTCAAATGCTTTGGAGAAAAAGATTAAACTGGTAGAATAAGAGTTATAAGAAAGGACAAATCCATATACGCAAAAGTGGGCTTGGAGTAATAATATGCAATATTTTCTATGCAGGTACTTGTATTTTTATTGTATATGTCTATGGTCACATTCACAGCAATCAGTTTAAGCAATGATTTGGAAATATCTAATCATTGCTTTCAGGAAAAGGACTAACTGCTCAATGTAGAAAATAAAGTTTGGGGCATGTGCGCATGCACACACACACACACACACACACACACCTCTAATCACCGGCATTTAAGGAATACCCACTGTGTACAGAAAAGCATGACTTTGGAGAATACAAAGGGATGAGAATACACTTTTTCCTTAAAAGAAGAACAAGAAGCAAGGGAACAAATCCTTTTCTTGGATTCTAAGAGGTCTGAATTGCCTTGGTGTGACCTTCAGAAGAACCCCAGCCTCTCAGCCTTTCCTTTGCCTCTATCTTGTGTTGCTAGGATGCTGAGGTAAAAAATGGATACACTGCCTCCCGCTCACCCCTTCCCAAGGCCTAAAGACAACCTCAGCCTGTGCCCTCTTCTATTTCTCTTATTCTTCTATGAGAAAATGTCTTCCCAGGGCCTGTCAGAGTGCCCGATACATGTTAAGTTCTTCTTACAGGCTTAACTACCTTGATTCTCAATATTGAAAGATAAGAACAAATAATATTTTGGGGGAGGATGGTTTTTGTTCATCAATGGTCACTTCTTAGAGCAGCTTTATCTGACCTGTTTATCTAAAATAGTACATTCTGTCCTTCTCTATCCCCTCCCTAAATTACTCTGGTTCATTTTTTATTATAGCATTTTTACCATGATTTTAACACAAATTGTATTATAGACCTATTCATTTATGTATTTTCTCATTTTTCCCAATAAAATATAAGATGCATAAAGAGGGAGTTTTGTGTCCCTCTGCCTTATGCTAAGCAGTTTGGAGATGTCGAATAAATGTTTGTTGAATGAGTGAAAGATTAATTTGTTGGGTATCTTACATTGGCTTCTTTCAGAAGCAGAGCCTAAGCCAAAGATTGAGGTGCAGTGATTTCTTAAGGACATGAAAAAGCAGTAAGGGATAGTGGGGTGTACCGCAGGACAGAAAGGGGAGTGATTCAAAATGCAAGGCTATGATTTCAGGTGAAGTCCAGACGCCTGTAGTTTTCCACAAAGAGCTCTGGAATGTAGATTTCAACTCCAAGTTTACTAACCTGGAAGCAAAGGCACTGGGCTCTTACCTTTCCCACCAGGCAGCCTGTTGGCTCCTGGTAGCCCTGGGGGTGGGGTGTGAAAACTCGTCTCCTGGTTGTAGTCATAGATCTCACTTACCTTTCTTGAATCACCTCCCTCTTTTAAGATGATGACAGTTAGCAAAGGTGAACAACTAATTGTGCAGCAAAACGCTAGAAGTCCCTCTATGTTCCTAGCAGACAAAATATATATTTTGAAGTGGCTTAATTTTTATGTACTATCACTAGGTTTGTGAAGCATATCGATATGTAGTATTGGTGTCATTGGATTCTCTAAACAACCCTTTAAGCTGGAAGTAAAGGTACTATTCCCTCTCTCTCTCTCTCTCTCTCTTCTTACTTTGAGAAAATGAGGTACAGATAGGTTAAGTTTGAGGAGTTGAGCCAACATTCAAAAAGGGGCTTGATAGCAGAAATTATTTATGTTCTTACTGCTATACCAAGCTGTCACATGAAGAGATTATTCTGCCTGTATTTTTTTAATCGCTAGAAATCTAAAAAAAAAAAAAAAAAAAAATTCAGGTCAAGAAAGTGAGGGAAGAAGGAATCAAAACAGATTAAGGAGGGAAATGTTAATGGCAGAAAGAGCTTAGAGGCCGTGGAATCGCCCTGAGTGGCGCTGCCTTTCCCATCTGTGCTGGGGGACCGTGCGACACCGCCTCACCCCTCCGCCGCCCTACCTTCTGTTGAGCCCCTTGCACTTGCCATCAGAGTTGTCTTTACTCCACTGAAGCCCACTCGCAACTCTGCATCGTGAGATTTTTAAGATTTCACTGATGGAGAACCATTTGAGAAATAACATTTGAAGAATGGTAGTGGGCTTTAATGGTCAATGAGGAGTGAAAAGCTGTGTTTGGAAAGAAACAGAACCGGAAAACAACTGATGACCTATATACCAGCTCGAATGACTTTGCCTTCAGGTTATAAAAGCACTCTGTGTCTGTTTATTTGTTTGGATACTGTGGAAATAAAACACTTCTATGCAATCAAAATCTGAACTGCTAGAAAAAAAGTTTTTCAGCACCTAATTGTGTTAGTACTTTCCAACTATAAATATTGCTGTCTTTCTAAACTCCTCTTTCAAATTTAAATATTAGTGCCCAGTGTAAAATTTTAACCTATTCCTTATAAATAAACCAAGCACAAAGACTTTGATATTTAACTTAGTTTTACATGTAAATGTTTTTGTACTAAATTTCATAAAAAAAGAGAATTAATTTGATTAGATAGTCAGACAAGGAATATGGTTTTAGATTATTCCTTCAACAAACAATATTATAAGTTGTAATAATATACTGTTTGCAATTTATAGTTTATATTTACTTTTTTTTTCCTGCACTATTTCTATTTTTCTTTTGCACTACATTCTAAGCAACTTAGACGAGAGGCATTGATCTAAGCCTGTATTAACTCCTTTCGCTTCTACCGTGGCAGGTGGTATGTATTGCAAAATCCTCAGCACACATTTGCTGATTTGGTGAAGGGACAGATTTAATCCCTGTATATCCCAAAACACAATCCCTTTCATCATCTGGGGGTCACGAGAACAGAGTAGTTACACTGGGTTCACAAAGATTTAAATGTCATATATACTCTCAGAGGCCACAAGGATTTTCCCTGGAGACAAAGCAGAGCATCCAGCATGGGGCGCACAAGTGCACAGAGGCAGGTACAGGAGCCCACCCTGGCTGTATCCACTTTGCTTTCAGGAAAAGGCACCTCCATCTTTCTGATCCCGATCTTTCTCTGTCCTGATCCCATCAAGCCCACCCAACTTCAGTGTTTATACCACTCTTGTCTTTCCTCCATCTGGATGCCTTTAGCTGATTACTGCTCTGTGCTCTTTTTCCAAGTTAAAATGTATATCTGCTTCTGCAGTAAAGCTGTCGCGCACTGACCCATTTCCAGCCATTCATCTTGACTATGAGATTTCATCCTTGCCAGCATTTTCTCCCCGATGCTGGAACTACCCGTGAATGGAGTGTGTCACTCTTCTTTGCTCTGGCTTTTCCAGAGTGGTTCAGCTGCTGGTAACAAGGTGTCTGAAATACTATGGCAGCTACAGTTTAGCATATCCTTCAGCTGGTACTAACCATGACCCCATCTGCCTTGACATACTTCACGCAGTATTGTGACAAAAGAAATAACTTGGCACTGTCTCTTAAGATAAAAAAGAACCATGTAGGTCAGAAACCACATGTTTATTTGCATTTGTTTCAATGTATTAAACTGTGAATATTCTGCCTCTTTCCACGCCTCTAATGTTTACTGCAAATTACTTAGGATCCAGCATACATCAGTAGCTGGCCACCAGCAGTACGACTCCACAGGGAGAGCCCAAAATGAGTACAGTTGGGGCTAGTCCAATGCATAAAATCCTAATCCCAGTTCTCTATTAGGCCAATCAACCATGAACCTAATTGCTTTCTAATCAGAGTGATTAAACTGTTATCTCTCCAAAAAGCTTTTCAGAATACGCAAGCATTGAAATAATGAGGTATTTTCAGGCTTTCAAAGTTTTCTTGTATTTGTTTGGTTTGTACGTGTATGTGTATATTTTGAAAAGCTACCGTTTTCTGTAAGCATCTTAAACCAACATAATAATCTTTCATGATTTGACCCTTTCTTACCTCGTAAGTTTTATCTTCCAATTTTTGCCGTTCATTTTTTTGTTCCAGTAAATATAAAATTCCTATTGTTGTCTGAATGCATTACGTTGTTTTCCTGCTTAATACCCTGAATGCATAGTTTACTTTCTTCTCCTGGAGAGTTCCTACAAATCCAGCAAAGCCAAGGATAACCATCTTCTTCTTTAATTAGTGTTTGTTGAGCCTCTAAACTAGGCTATGTGTCTCTCTTCTATGCTCCCATTGCCCCATGAATATCAGTATGAGGATACTGGTGACACTATGTATCAATTACCTATATGTCGCATCAATGTTTACGCCACAAGCAACATCTCAATGAAAGGACTTACATCTTATTTACCTTTGAACCTGCAGTGTGTGACAAGTGCCTGGCATGCATGTCTCCACGTGGAATTTGAGCCTTTGACATCGATATTATTATTCTTCACTTTTTTTTAGTCATGGGAATTAGGTTTAGAACAACTGCTGAGATTTACCCAGGGAGTAAATAATGAAGCCAGAATTTGAATCCAGACCTCTCCCCAAAGCTATCAGAGTTCCAACAGACCACAACGCCTCAGGAACACAGGTCTGTGCCAGTCTGAAGTCTCATGTGTCTCTACAGTCATGCGTGGACACAGATAAGTATTTTCCTGTGCCACGTGCTTAGTCACCAGAAGAAGGAAGTCCTCTCCAATCACATTGGATTCCATGCCCAACGACAAGGAAACCTTACCTAGATTGGCCAGACTCGAGGTCACTCTGTGTTAGGTAGTTAGATAAGTGGGGGCACCAGACAGATGAGTGGAGGAGAAGGAGGATGGTCTGGAAGACGGCGTTACGCCTCCAGCATAAAGGGACTTAACTTCTTCTAAATGAGTGTCAGCAAGAAACTGGTTAAAACCCCACAGCCACGACTGCGCAGTAGCAGAAAGGGCTTATCGGGACACAACCCGGTGCTCACTGTATTATAATTAACACTGCAGTTAGTCTCCCCCACCATGGGCTTTTCTGTATACACTATGGGTAAGGACACGCACAAAGGGGCCAAGCACAACTAAGCATTCCAGGGACAAGAACCGTCAATCGACAAAGAGACCACCTCTAAGCGAGGGTACAAGTCAAAGGGGAGACAAAACCACTGCACTCCCTCCTTTGGGTCAGCCTCCCTCCCATTCTTGGAGGTGCACTTTCCCTATTTAAATAAATCTTTAAAAATTTTTTGCCAGACAACGCATCGTCTCCCGATTATAAATTTGTCTTTCGGGTATGACAAAAACTGGGGTCTTTATCTTTTGGGGTAACATCTTGATTACATTTTATAGATGGTGTAAATACCTCTGTCATTTAAACACAGAGCAGCATTTTTCTGGACTTGTGAACTGTGGCCCTTCAAATATTCGTCCCATTAAATGTGTAAAGTCACAGACCAGGATTTGGCTCTTGGAATCAGAAAACATATCTCATGTTTCTTTGATTGTAAACATCACACTAACTTATCTATCTTTAAAATAAAGTAGTCTTTCATATGCCGTAGCTCAGTTTCTTGAAATTCCACTGCAGAAAAGAGTGATAGGATATAGATAAAAACTGTATTTTCACAAGTTTCTTGGACAAAATACCATTACAATGTCACACCTCAACAGAACCCCACTTTTCTTATTATCCAGACAGGACGATTCTTCTAGATGATCCAGAGAGAGATCCCTGATCTGCTGCGGAGGAAGGATGCACCACTGGTTAATGATAAACTTGTCGTAGTGCCTGCATGTTCGCTGAGTCACTGGGAAGCAAAGGGTCAAGCATCCCCTGTCTCCAGGACTCCAGGTCCAGCCAAAGAGAAGAACAAGAACA